>NW_014332821.1:577622-677768 GCF_000341935.2 Cephus cinctus
GGGGGGGGGGGGGGAAATAGGGTAGAGTATGTATAGATAGCGCATTGGACATTAGAGATAACATATTTTTATAGATACACACGCAGTACAATTAAATAATTACTATTGCCAGTACGAATAAATGTTAGATGTCACTTTCATGTTCCTACTTATGTACGAAAATATGTAGGCATGTGGCATAGTTCGTTTATCATATTATTATATAAGAGCATGTATATATAAATGAACGACTCCAGGTTTTATGAAAAAAAAAAGTGCTTCGTAAGTATGTTGACGATGCACAAATATGATTCGGAGAATGCGATTAGCGGAAGAAAAATAGAATAGCAATAGAACAAACTTGGGAGACATTTTGATAATATTCAATTCGACGATAGCTTTAAATAATTCGAATCAGAGACATGATAATAGAGAAGAGTATATATAGAGTCGTTGAGCCCAGGTCGTTCCTGTTTTTGATCTGCTGCGTCACCTGCTAACGTCAACTTATCTTACAGCTATTACATGTTGTATGGAATAAAAGTACGTATGATAAAGTAAACGGAACACAGGTGGACATCATGATGGTATTACATTACGCTATTAACTTCAATTCAGTTTCAGTAGTTTCTTATTACTTATTAATTAGACAATGCATATCCTATAATATTTATATAAAAAAGAAAAAACATCAAACGATATTTTAATATAGTATGGATAATAGATATAGGTCGGTACCATTCACGAATTGTAAAGGTTGCAATCTTTATAAAGCAGCCAATTATACGGTTTTAGCGTAAACATTATACGAGGGTACTGCAGCATTAACCACATCCCAATGGAAAGCTATCTGAAAACTGTCTGAAATAAACAAAGGATTACTATACAAATAGCTTGTATAAAATTAGGCACGATAAAGACAATTTCAAAGGTGTAAAACTTCTAATGCATTTCTGCAATTCCCAGTCATTTCTTATGCTGGACACAATTATGCCACCATTTTTTTCTTTAATATGCAATACAGATCCTGAAAATTGTGTTAGCATGAAGTAAACACATCATGAGCGAGATACATTTTTCTTACACCATTGATTTCTCGATCTATATATATATATATATTTTTTTTTTTGGTATGCGCTCCTAAGTCAAATTAAAACTGTGCAATTCGACTCTATAAACTAATCATAGCTATAACGGTACAGTTGCTAACATGAACTCATTTAAGTAAATGGTGACAAGCGTCTATTTATTTCAATTAAAATCAATTGCTCTACACAGTTTCAAAAAGACTCAACTCGTTATTAAAGAGAGGAAAGTTTCATGTTTTTTTCCATAATCAAATCAGTCGATATTGCAAAATAAATAATTACAGGAATATAATAAGGATGGTGTTGTAACATAAAGAATATTCATGTTAATAATGTGATTATAGAATTTCGATTTTCATGACAATATTTCAGCTTAAAAAAAATTGAAACATGTAGCTTTCCTAACTGTCAATAAATAGAGAAAAATATTACTTACAGTTCACTTCAACATTGTCCAATTGATTAGTTATCGGAACTGGGTTGAGAATACGGATAATTTTGATATCCGGTAGGGAAAGACGGAGTTTGCTGCCCTGATTGAGGCTGGGACGTGGAACCAGCACCCGCGGGGTAATATCCAGCCGGCGCGTTACCAGCATTCATGCCTGGATAACTTCCATACGTTTGTGGAAATGCATTGGGTGTGCTCCCTGGAGGACCTGCGGACTGCCCCTGAATCGCTTGTTGCATTTGAGGTTGCGGCATCGGATTGCCTTGAATTCCCAGCTGCAACATAACATAACAAATATAACATAGCATAACATAACATAACTTGAAAGAACATGCTATAATTGACATAAAAGCACTCTGGCAAATATTAGTTATAGTATTGGATGATTACGAAATCAATTAATATTATACACACCTTGCCTGCCTTCATTTGAGCTTCTATCGCCTCTGCTTCTTTCACTTTACCGATGCTTCTATAATATTCTGCCCATTGTGCGCTATAATCAGCCTGGCCACCATTTTGTGCGGCTCCTGGTTGTTGTTGTTGTTGCTGTTGCTGCTGTTGTTGTTGTTGCTGCTGCTGCTGCTGCGCTTGAGGTTGTTGGGGCTGCCCGGGTCCCGCCGGTCCAGCTGGAGGTGCATTAGGTTGATTCGGTTGATTTCCTAGAGTGAAACATAATTCCCATTACACTATATTTGAAATTGAAACTGCGAAATAAAATATTGGGAACAAACGATGTAAAAATTATTGAGTTACAATTTTCGAGTTACCTGTTTGTGGATTGTGTTCTTGTTTTCCTTGTTTCGCTTGTTGTTCGATCATATCCGCTTCTCTGTGCATACCGAGTGATCGATAATATTCTGCCCATTGAGCGCTGTAATCTGGTTGTCCCGTTTGAGGGTTCACTTGAACCGGTGCTTGATTTGCGTTAGTACCTATTTAGGAGCATTATACAATTGACAAAATTATGTTCTGTCTTGTGGATTAGCTTCACATACAGGAGAGAGATACTGATAAATATCCTTACCTGAGTCATTAGATTGAGGTTGGTTAGGCCAAGCCTGATATCCTGAAGTAGAATTCCAATTTGGATTGTATCCAATTGCACCTTGTCCCCCAGTAAATGGAGCTCCAGCTGGACTCTATTAAATAATACATGAAAATACATAATATATTTTCAATATAACTGAACTCTAACGAAGAAGGCCGAAATATTAATTTCAATATACGCACCAAACCTAGTTTTTCACTAAATATTCTCTTAGCGTGTTCCACTTGTTCGGGATTGCCACGAATTATAAAAATCTTTTCATTATCATTGCTCTGATTTCTTCGATCCAACTCGCAATGGGCTCCTGTTTGTTGGTTTATTTGTTTAATCGTTTCCCCGCCTAATAATGAAAAAAGTTTCTTAATATGGAAGTATACGCAAGGCATTCATGCTACATGATGAATGTAAGATTACAGAAAGACAAAGTATAACAGCAAATGCATACCTTTGCCTATGATGATACCACATTTGGACGACGGCACTGTAAATGTAGTTTCAATTTTATCTTGCATAGGTCCACCCTGACGTCTATCCCAGCCACCGCCATAATCGTTTGAAGTACGCCCACCGCCGAATCCATTTCCACGAGGTCCGCCTCTACCACCCATATTATTTCTACCATCGTCCCGTCTCTATAATTGTACAGAACAAAATAATATTGGCATCTATTACTTTCTTTCAAGTTCCGATTGAATTGTTTGCGAAGCAAGCAATTTCCACACTATTCCCATGCAACTCTAAGCATACAGATAAAATAAAAGAGCATATCCGTAAACTCGGGAAATACTGTAATGAAGTACAGTTTGGAAATTACTTATAAACCGAATATTTTGTTCCTCTATTTAATATTGTTCTTAAAACGGAACACGATCATTCACGACCATATAATAAAAGTTTACCATTACACTATCAATAAGTTCTTGAATCCGTTGTCGTGCTTGTTCTACGGCTTGATGTTTCCCTGATAGTAAACACTTTCGATCACCAGGACCATCTTCTCGTCCTTGTTGAAACTGAACTCTTGCTCCGGTCTCTGCTTGGATTTTCTTTATCATATCTCCACCTTTACCGATAACTACACCAACAGCAGCTCGAGGAACAAGCACCTAATTACACGATCATCATACGTGTTAACAATTATTCAGTACAAGGAAATAATAAGGAAAATCAAGTCGTAGAAAAAACGGTTAAGACTTTGGTATGTATGTACTGTTAAAAAGTAAATTACAAACCTCAACTCCATCAGCATTAGCTGGTCCGCCATGGTTGAATCCATTATCATTGGGATAACTGCCACCCCGCTCACTGCTACCCCTCGATCCTCTATGGAACATCTGCATTTCCTTTTCAGCGATGAGTTCGTATACCAATTGTTTGGCATATTCGACCTTTTGCGGATCTCCGGTTATTCTGTAATAAAATGTCGGAGTGCTAATCCCTTCAAAGTTTAGGATCCACTTCCATGTAAAGAATGTCATTTGGAAATTCACCTTAAAGGTTTCTCCTGTTCTTGAGAAGGTCCGTCCTGGATTACGACCATCTTAGCTCCAGACTTTTCTTGGAGTTGTTTGATAGTCTCCCCACCCTTTCCAATAATGAGACCAACTTTCGGTCCTGGGATCATAATTTCAACGAATCCCGGGTGGCCCATTATCCCACTGCTACTTCCGGATATATTCATGTCACCAATACCCTCGGTTCTGCTTCTCTGATTAACGATCGACAGAACCAACTCCTTAGCTCGACTGAAACACAGAACAGAAGATATCCAGTGAATCCCCTATTTTCACGAATGAATAACCTAGCCATATACAACATACAATACAATTTGTTTGCAAGACATAGTCGTATGGCTATTGTGCAACAAAGTGCAACAGACCACAATATTAATAGGTCATTTTCGCTAGTATTTTCAGTTAGTATTCATACAATAAATTTAAATATCCTATAAAATGATTTAAAGCAGTTTTATACGAGTAGCATTTTAATCATCTTCCTGTTGCGAGTAACGCGTCCCCATGCATAGCCTATCCTCCTTCCTTTAATTTCATTCTCACTCTTTCTCTCCCTCACTCATTGTCTGTTACTCTCACTCACTCTCACTATTTCTCTCTTCCCACATCCTAGTAAAAGTAAAACAAAACTATTAGTAAATACAAAATTACGAAATTAAATTTCACCAATCCTTAAAGAATTTTTAGCAAATTGATATGCCGGTGAGTATTCAAAGATGAATCTGAGCCCGGTACTCGTGTCCAGGAGCTAAACGAATACATTCTGTAAAAAGGTGAACAATTTTTATATGCGAATGCATATGACTGACAGTTAATCAATGCAAATAGTGCAGTATCAAATAAGGTGATATGACAACTTTTTATCTACAATTAATTTTCTTTATAACAGGTGTCTTGTATCAGTTAATACCAAATGTGCATAACGCTCAAAGAAATTTACGTTTTTAATAAGGAAAGTGTACTTACGTTAGTAAGTAAAAATGACAATAATAAATGCGTTTACGCAACAACGATGATTAAGCAGAAGAGAGAAGTACTACTACTGTAAATGTGAAAGATAGTAACTAACGGGTAAAATAGAAAGTATAGATATACTTTTACGATCATATTTCTTAATTTAATAGGAGGCGGCGTTAAGTTTCATAGGATCTGTTAGACATGTTATCACATATTTAAGGAGGATAGACGATTTGCTTGGCTCATAAATTAACGTTTCTAATTATATGATGACCTGCCGCAATGCCACGTAAACGCATATATCGCTTAAACGATTCTAAGTATGTATATATATGTGTGTGCCTCTGTGTATATATATATATAGCCTAGGTAGAAAAATCATATCTTGCTGGACTGAGAATTGATGAAACGGTGTTGGTGTAAAGAAACATACAAACGAGTTATGGTTGTAGAAAAATTCGTACAAAATAATGGGATTGCAATGCATAAAATATAATTAAAAATTATGAAATAAGAAGATAAAAAACAAGTTACTTGACAGCTTCTCGAGAGCCGGTAAGAGTGCAAACCCTCTCAGGTAGCCCACCACTCTCTGGGGCCATTTGAATTTTACAGCCAGTTTCACTTTGTAATCTCGTGATTTGTTCTCCACCCCGACCGATTACTGTAAAAATATGAATTATCATTAGCACGACAATAAAGAATACAACACCTCAATCGCAACGACAAGAAGGTGGAATATTTAATTATCTGCTGGTTGCAGGAATTTGGCGATTATGTGATAAAACGTAGTACGCAACATTTCAGGACAAACCATTAAAACAAGAGTATAAAATAAGAGTATTAAAACGTAAAACAAAAACAATAAGGATTATCAATTTCATGCCTATGATAATTCAGCATAGGAATGGTCTTACAATTCTTAATTATAGAGTTATTATTTATAACAATGAAAGGAAAGCAATATTGTAAACATTGTTTTATAAGCTTAAACTCTAAAGGCTTATGGTTGCACATTATAACAAGTAATACATACACATAGGATAAGTAAATAAATGATTTGGTGTAATTAGGCACTACATCTAATTTCACATTTTAACACGTCCAATAATACTCATGGAAAATTTGAGCAACAAACAAATAACAGTTAATTATACTTACTCAATCCAACCATTTTATCCGGAACTCTGATATCTTCGTTGCAAATACCACCCATACCTCCCATTGAAGCTGAAGGCGACACAGATTGTGAAACTGCTCGAGGTGTAGTTGTACTTCCACTATCTCCGATGGAACTGTTACTTTGTGGACCTCCTCGAAGACCAATTAGAGGATCCGCAACTAATGCTGCCATTTTCTTTGCTTCCGGTTCTAAAAGTTCACAAAATAGGGGATGCGGAACGATGGCAAGCTGTTATGCTTATACGAAATTTATAGTATCATTGGCTGGTACAACATAGTACATTTCAATTTTGATACATTGTATTATAACGATCATGATTTACAAGTTCAATACTGTTTTGTGTTGTTTAAGGTTTTGGATTTTCCTGGGCCATACACATTACAATTTTTATGTAAGCTATCACAATAAATAGGGTCCTATCATTGAAAACATTTCACAAGAAATAATTATTTTTATAAATAGTTCAGGATTTCTCTCAACATCTTATCACTTTGTAGATATACAAAGTCATAACATTTTTTAACTTGTTGGTGCTTCATCGGTGCCTTATGCCCTGCAACCTCCATCTGTTAGCCTACATTGTGTGAAATAACAATGATAGATGATAAATGGAAAATTGAATGCTTATATTTCAAAAGACTGGAGGGTAACAATCCTGTAGCATTTTATGAATATGATATAGTGCCATATAAATGCATTCTAAAATCAATTTTACATTGTTTGAAATGGTAATTTGATGTAAGTACCTTAATATACACGTGTAACTTAAAAAGAATGACCTTTCGCTATTGATAAGAATATTTCTTACCTGAACTATCTTCAAGGGGACGTTTTAACTTAGTATCTGGATTATTTTGTGCACCTGCTGGATTTATTTTTGCTGCAATCTGTAAACAATCATTCAAAATGAGAATAAATGTAATACTTATCTGAACATTTATAACACCAAAATAAATGAATAATTTAGATTTAAAAAATGTGAAAGAATCACTATAATCTATAGCATTTGCAGCTTTTTCACCTATCTGATGCATTATATTCATACAAATGATAAACTTATAGGAACAAAGAATATATATTAATTAGCATAAGAGGTGCATGGAGTTGTGAAATATTACAAAGAAACTTGATTAGAAAAATAGACATGTCTATATCATTTTTACAATATATGTCTAAAACAAGTGTGTTACTGCTGTATCCATAATTTAGTAAATTATAAATATAACATTTAATAAATGTTGTGAAATTACATGCTCATATTTAGTCCAATACTAAAATGTATTTTATAGACAAAAAATAATTGCTTTATGTTTAACATAAGTATTAAATATCATTGTTACTATCAGAACAAGAGTGCTGATACTCCTTATGAAAAATCATTACACTTACTAATTTTTTAATAAAGAAGTAAATTGCATTAAACAAAAAGTTTTTACTTTAATAGTTTTATTAACTACAAAAGTATAAGGACAATGTAACCACCATCAGCACAATCAGAATAAGTTCTGAATTCATAGGTCGTTCTTTGTATACAAAGTAGTCTTATTAAGCTATAGAAATATGGTTGAAAAACTAACATATATATAAAATTCCATGTTTACTTCTGTCAAGTTCAAGAGGAGACCCCTTTCTTGATATATTGGAACTAATATCCAAAGGTACCGACAGAGTTAATACAGTCACTTGCTCATATTACAGGAAATAACCACCTCAATTAACAATATTTTTTCTTTACATATCAATTATAAATATTAATAAATCATAAAGGAAACAGTTTATAATAGAAGTAATATAGAGATATAGTGGCAATAAAATATATTCTTTAATATGAACTTCTACATTAAAAAACAAAAAGATCACTTCCTCAAAATGTATCTGATTCATGGACAAACTACACCGCTAAACCTTTATAACAATACACATAAAAATATATTTGTTTCCTTGCATTAAAACCTTAAACTATGACAATATTTTCTTCAAGGCAAGTATAGCTTCATATATAAAATTTGTTTATAATTGCTCGTCATATACTTTCAATATCTAGATTGAGCTAAACGAGTCAACGAATTACACTTCTTTGTCTTGTTACCGACGCGGATATTACATTTTGCGGAATGAAACAAAAACGTTAAAAAATGAATAATACCCATGATAAATGAATCCTCCCACATCTCTCAGTCATCAGACTGAAATGTTTTTGTTGGTCACGCAATGGCATCGCGAGAGCATAATACGTACATAAATAATTATTTTTCATAAAATAATATTAATATAACAGTGATAAAATAACAAGAAGCATGACAAAATTTAGTGTAATGAGCTGCATATATTCGATCGGCCTTTCTCAGAGATGTATAGATAGAGCCAAAGTTGGATAGCATTTGTCTACGCATACTTCAAAATACAAGCTGTGAAACTCACATAAGCTTCAACAGAGTGTTTAACACTGAAATGCCTCTAAAAGAGCAAGTATAAATGATACTCTTACTTGTTTAGCGCGTTGTAAAGCAGCCGCAAAAGCTGTACTGTGACTGAAATTCTGTGGCGGAGCGACCGCTGAATAATCACTCATGATGAACCATGAAGAGGTAAGACTTTACACCAATTCACTATCGCTCCGCACGATTTTCGTAAACAGTGGTTGCTGCTGCTTCGCCAAGAAACCTTGATTCCAGAGAGATCTTCGTAGTTTTACGTGAAATGCTTTTAATAGTGCTAAGTAGTGAAGCGTTACTTTATGAGCGAAAGAACTCCACGGTGCAGGACAAGGCGCAAGCGTCACTTACGACACGGCATAGAATAATTTTCATAAGAATTAAAACATTCGTTTGATTTTACGGATTGAATTTTCCTCAGCACCATCTGCCGGTAAATTTCGTACTTGGCCTATGTTTATCGATATTCATGGTGATGTGAAATTGAAGCGTAAAATAATTGAGAAATAGAATAACATTATATTTTGTATAATAATTATATTAATTGCTACATTTAGTATTGAAATTTTAATATATTAAATATATTTATAATAAGTTTCAAAGATGCTCCAAAGATGGACACTCGTAAACAACCGGAAATAGTATTAAAGTTTGATTTGTCAGTAAAGCTTCTTTATATCCGCTGTGTTGGCACTTTTTACAAACTGTCAATTTAAATGTAAATTTACTACAAAGAACATTAAAAGAAAGAGAATCTTGTAGAGAAAAGTATGTACTTATAACGATAGTATTACAATTTTTTTAAAAGCCAACAACTTAGAACATGAATTTTTTATTTTGCGAATAAACTAAAGATTGATTATGTGGAACGGAGAAAAGATTAACAACATTTTTTATATTGAATTTATTTATTTAGCATTTAAAATATATTTGTATACTACCAGATAAAACTGAAGAATATTCACATTGATATTATTTCATTATTATACTATGATTGCTAATAAATGTGTACGGCATATTAATGTACATGAAAGGTATACCTAGAGTCTTTATTATAGAATCATATTCATTTGGCCACACTGCATCAGAAACTCGATTGTCAAAGTGAATTTTTTAATCAATATAGAACAATATAGAATTAAAAAACATATAAGATGGTGGACGAATCAACCAGGAAAACATTAAGTAGCATTCCATTATTACAAACAAAGGCAGGACCGCGTGATAAGGATTTGTGGGTACAAAGATTAAAAGAAGAATACCAGGCTCTAATAAAGGTAATGCCGTTAGACATATAATATGTAATGTTTTGTGTAATACTTTACCATATGGTAACCTCAATATTTTTTCATCTCATACGAAATATACACTAAATCATATTCAGTACACTAATTCTACTGAGCATAAATAAATGCTTTCCATCATTTATTGTTAGGGCTCACCTTTGGTGTAAAATAAAATATTGTGTTATCTGATTATTAAGTACATTATTCCAAATCATATTGTATAATCATTTGTTTTCAGTATGTTCAAAATAATAAAAGTTCGGATAATGATTGGTTCCGATTAGAATCAAATAAGGAAGGAACTAAATGGTTTGGGAAATGCTGGTATATCCACAATCTTTTAAAGTATGAGTTTGAGATTGAATTTGATGTAAGTTTGATAATAATATAATACTAATACTTTAGAAGTTCCATAAGCTATCTAAATTTTCACCATTTTATATAGGATCTTTAATTTTCAGATACCTGTTACATATCCCACTACAGCACCTGAACTAGCTCTACCAGAACTGGATGGTAAAACAGCAAAAATGTATAGAGGTGGAAAAATATGCTTAACAGACCATTTTAAACCCCTATGGGCAAGAAATGTGCCGAAATTTGGTATAGCCCATGCAATGGCTTTAGGGGTAAATATAATATTTATATTTAAAGAAATACAGTAAAGTAATAAAATAAGTATAACGTTGCTCTTTTCTGTAGCTTGGACCTTGGCTTGCAGTAGAAATTCCTGATCTCATTGAAAAGGGTGTTATAGCACATAAAGAGAAATCTGCAGAATAAAAATAGTAAATACAATACACATAAATTATTTTTTAATTTACTAGAAGAAGTATAGGACAAAATAATTTGAATGGGTCTGTATATTAGGATATAAATATTGCTGTTACTTTACATCATCCAATTACCAAGTTGATAATTCACAAATGAAACTTCATACCATTAAGTTGATTTCAAGTTCACAAATGTTAACAGGTATACAAAAATTATTTACATGTTATAATAAATTGCATTTTCTATTTCATACAATATTTACATGTGTTCACTAAATACTGTTTGCTGATGATAGTTACTTTTCTTCATCATCCAATTTTACTGTCTTTGTCTCCTTAATTATTTTGTCTAGTTTGTACAAATTTTTAAGTGATACTTCTCCTGTTCCACGTTTTAATGGCTTTGGTTGTGATGGATCTGGTTTCCAACCCAACATATTAATAATTTGAAATGTTGCTGGAACATATGTCGAACCATCTTCCTTGGTCTTTCCATAAAGTTCTTGATAAATGACTGATGCTGCTAAGAGCGAGTCTCGTTTCAAATGAAGTGTCCGATTTCTGGCTGCATTACTTTCACCCATTCCTATTCATTGTAATATTATTCTATTAGAATCTATCTACAGTAGTAAGACATTGATATAAAACTATATAACTAAAAAAGTACCTTTCAGGTCCCAGATGAGTTCAAACATAGAAGGGTAACCAATGACTATTTCATCAGTATCAATAGTTAACATAGTAAAACCTGCTCTATTCATAAGACTGCCAATATCACGAACATCTGCGAATGGAGATATATGTGGAGATACACCACCATTCCTTTCTAATTCAGCTAATTGCAAGGAACCCCTGAGGATGCATATTATACCTCAGATAAAGTACTTTATGTGGACATTAATAAATCAAGTATTCCGTAAGAACATATAAAAATTACCTCAATTCATAGAGTGTATCACCACCAAATATAGCAGCCATGAATACACCATCATTTTTTAAACATCGTATAATGTGATTAAAACATCCTGGAAGATCATTGACCCAGTGAAGACTGAGACAGCTTATAATCAAATCAAAGCTGTCAGATTCAAATGATAATTCTTCCTCGTCAACCACTTTCCTTTTGACTTTTATTCCTTCTGTTACTTCAGCATGCGATAAGGCAGTTGGACTCATATCAGCCATAATTAATTCCTCAACTGATTCACTTAATATATGTTTTGAAACATGACCTCGACCACAACCTAAATCAAGGGCTCTTTTGAATGTCCTTTTTATATCAAATATTCTATCTGCTAATCTATACCCAACTTCATCTTTAAGGTAATCATATAATTTTACATCATGTGCTTTTGCAGCACATTCTTTTTGTCGTAACTTTGCTTCCCTATCAAATACATACATCACACTATTTGGTGGCAAAGCATACACTGAATTAGTATTAGTTATACTGCGAACATTAAGTGCAAGAACATTCTTTTCTTGACTTGTAAAATTAAAGAGAAGATTACACAGGTTACGCTTCAGAATACCGCGACTATAAATTCTCATTGTTGGTAACATTTTGTCTTTTTTTTTTGTAAAAAGCCGGGATTTTAATAAAGTTATATTGTATTATGTTTAATATTCTATCGTTATATTGTCGCAGTTTTATATTAATTTTTATATGTTCATTGTGATGTTTTGCCGATTATGTAGACATATATAAATAATAGCAGATTATATCTATGTGCAGATAGATTTTCATGAAAATGAAACCTCTTGTGCCGCGTTTACATGTAAGTAGTTTTAAATGAATGATTTAGTTTATAGAGTGCTAAACAAACATGCTTACAATAATAAAATATGTTTTGTAACGGTGTGATAAACCATATAAGTAGAAGAAATTTTATTTGAAAAGTATTTTTTCAATTAAAATTTATCCATTGTTGGACTCTAACATTCTGTTCTACGTAGTCCTATAGCTCTAACTCACTCCAAGAGTCCCTCTAGTATTAGAGGGACTCTACCGTCCATCAAGGTACATCGCCATCTAGTGTCGAAGTTCCAATCTTGATTATCAGGACTAGTTACAAGGAAAACATATGAAGGAAAGGAAGAAAATTCTTAGGTTACTAGTTAAATGTTGTAAACGAGAGTAAACAATGCAACATTTATCTGTCAACAGTAACTACATTTTTGTTTACTTATTACGCAAAGAATAATAATAAATGTTACTGTACAGGTATGTAGAATGCAGTGAATTCTATTTATTCAACAATTTAAGGAAACTAATATATTATATGTACGTATTGTATACGTTGATTGTATAAATTTCGAACTATTTTCCACGTTTCTTTGATTGCAAATGTCACAAAGTTAGTTGTAGCATTTACCATAATTTTTCAAGCTGAAAATTGATATTACTCGATTTTTATTTTATTTATCAAGTTTCTCAATATCGAACTACATAATAAATATTGAACAACAATTATGTTATGTTCATTTTTTGCAAACGTTTCACTGTTCGTTTTATATCAGAGCACAACATCCCAAAAATCTTAATATATCATTATTTTGATTTACAGGTCTCTAAGTTATGTCAAAGTATAACTTACTTTAATTTGTATAAGTACATTTATAAAAATATAGCAAATAAAGTAATACAATATAATATAATTGTAATTATGGAAACTGGTCAAGAGCAGCCAGTGGATAATATGATCCTCAAGGAAAACAGTGTCAAACAAGAAATATGTAGCAGCATTGACGAGAGTGTAGATGATGAAGCTAAAATAAATATGGAAGCCAGTATTGAAGATGAACATTGTGTAAAACCCCTTGATATTACTTGCGATAAATCACATGACGAATCTTTCAAGAAACCAGCACTATTAATTGGACCAAGACGTGGAAAACCTGGAAAATTGCGTATTGTGCATAATATTCCAACACCTGCATTATTTGAAGAAACTATGGACACAAATTCCAAGGATCATGCTGATATTCAAGTAAATAGTACTTCTGAGCTTGAAGGAATATCTAAAATAAATGTTGAAAAGCCAAATATAGATCTACAAGATTTACAGAAAGATAAACAGCTTCCATTACCTTATCGAGAACCTAATTGGGGTGGACAACCTGAACAAGATTATAAATTGGAGGTATTGAAATCAGGAGTCATTTTGGAAACACATGATTTAACAAAAAAAAGTTTTCATGTTTTTGGAAGACTTCCAGCGTGCGACATATCCCTTGCACATCCGACAATTTCAAGATATCACGCAGTTCTTCAATTCAGAGCAGTTGACGATGAGAAACATCCTAAGGGTTTTTATTTGTATGATCTTGGAAGTACACATGGCACCTTCTGGAATGGAAATCGCATAAGGCCTAATACTTACGCAAGAGTACAGGGAGGTCATATGATTAGATTTGGCTGTAGTCAAAGAAAATTTATTTTGCAAGCACCTCCAGAAGACGTTGAAGAAGAATCTGAATTATCCCTGACTGAGTTGAAGGTAATAAAGTATAAACAAATCATACTAAATTTGCTATAATCATGCAATACTTATTTACAATTTTACAATAATTTATCAAATAAATTAAACGCATTTAAAAACTCTATGTTCCCAACCTGTTTCAGGAAAAAAGAAGATTGGACCTAGAAGAACGTGCTAGAATGGAAAATGAGCGTAAGGTAGAGGAGGAAGAGGCAGAGAGATTAAGAAAAGAACAAGAAGAAAATGAAGGAATCGATTGGGGAATGGCAGAAGATGCAGACGAGGAGACAGATTTGACTGAGAATCCATATGCATCTACTAATAATGAAGAATTGTTTTTGGATGATCCGAAAAAAACATTGAGAGGCTGGTTTGAGCGAGAGGGATATGATTTACAGTATCAAACTGAGGATAAAGGCATTGGACAATTTTTATGTTGGGTCGAGTATGTATTTTCTTACATGTAACAAAATTCCTATTTCTTTCTATCTTAATTACTTCTTTTAGATTACCTATAGACAACGTTACTGGTCGCGCAGTTAGAGCAGAAGCGCTTGTTAAAGGAAAGAAGAAAGAATCTGTTATACAATGCGCCTTAGAAGCCTGCCGTATTTTGGATAGACACGGTTTGCTGCGTCAAGCTACTCATGGTAAATACTGAATTTTAACTACCTACGATTTTGAAATAAGATTTATAAAACATTTTGTTTGACAGAGGCGAGAAAGAGGAAAGTGAGGAATTGGGAAGAAGAGGATTATTATGATTCAGACGAAGACAATTTCTTGGATAGGACAGGATCCATAGAGAAGAAACGTGAGCAAAGAATGAGAATCGCTGGAATATTAGAAACAAAAGTGGAAACGTATTCATCATTGGTATGTAAATTGCTGACTAAAATTCAGGATGAAATTTGATCATATATAAGTGTGCATTGTGTATTAAGTATTAGTTTTAAATATTCATATAATTTCAGCTCAAACAACATACTGAAATTACTCAACAAATTAAAGCTATTGAAAAATCTTTACATAATGCTCAAATGATAAGAGATAAAGCCAATGAAGACTCAATTGAAGATGCTTTGGATGCATTCATGTCTGACTTAAAGTCATCAACTATGAGCAAGAGTGACATTACAAAACTCAAATTAGAACTACAAAACTTGCGAAAAGAAGAGGCGAGATTAATAAAATTAGTAAATATTGCTAAACCTGCAAATTTACCATCGCTTACACCCCATGTGCGAAAAGGTGAAACTGGACAGACTGATAAAAAATTTGAAAAAGTAATACCAATGGTTGGTCACACAAAAAAGCTTAAACCATTGTCAAAGGTAAGATTTATCGTATATTAAAAACATTTCTATTTGTGGTAAATATATGCTGCTATGTTTAAACGCTAATGAAATGGTTTTGCAGAAATCAGAAACAAAAACCTCTTATGATTTATCTATCATGTCGATGGACACGACCAATAAAAAGGAGCATGACAGCCATAATGATGATGATCTGACTGATGACATAGATAATAATACAAAAATTCCTCATGAACATCCAAGAGAAAAATTCAATGATATTCTAGAGGCAAGGAATGAGGATGTACAGGAAGAAATGTCTGTAAATAATGAAAAGCAGATACAAGAAGATCCTAGTATAAAATATAATGATAATCCTGCAGAGAAGGTGGATAATGATCATAGTATTAATAATATGGAAGATGCAGAAGAGGAAGAACATGAGAAGAATGAAGTAGAAGCAAGGAAGAAAAAGAATCGCAATCTTAAGAGAACCCAAGTGAGAACGGAAAAAGCTGCAAAGGAAATTCAAAAAGCTTATGAGCAAGATATGTTCAGAGAAGGATATTCAATGTGGATTCCACCTCAAGATCAAAGTGGAGATGGGAAAACAAATCTTAATCAAAAGTATGGTTATTGAAGTAATCTTGAATAACTCACTTGAACACAAAATATCATAAGATATTTGTATATATATTGTACATAATTATGTTTTATATAACAGTTATTACTTCAGTGTGCACGAAATTTACATTACGACAAAGGCTATAATGACAATATTTGTAACTTTATACGTAATTTATACAAATGCAACACAATTCATGCAGTTGCAGGGATGTTCATTTATTTGGACTGTGTCACGCTACGTCTGTTAAATTTTCATGATGTATGCACTGTTGTCATAAAGATATAATACTTATTTTATTTTAATAATAAAAGTTTTCTAATACAGTACCTTAATTCACTAATTCCCATTTCTCCAATAACGTTTAATTATTAAATTCAGCCGAATTTTAAGAAATTGTACCCCCGCTTTATTTAAAATTAAACACTGAACTGGAACCCGTACGGCAGTGGTGGGGGCCGCGTAAAGAGAGATAGGAAGGACACAGGCGAGTGTAGTAGGCTGTCTGTATCACACATTGTACAGTGTCTGAAAAAGTTTAAGCTGAGATAAAGCAGTGCGCACGAGAAGGACTAAGCTAACATAGCGTAACTTGAAATAATAGCACATATATTTTATTTCGAAGACTGCTAAATATTTTGTTATCGTTTTTACAAAGTTTTACGAACTTGGAATTGGTGGACTTGACCCCAGTGAAAAGTGATTTTAAATCACTCATCACAATTGTTATTTAATGCATAAAACTTTACAGAAATCCAGAAATGATTGCAAAAATTTAGTACAGATCATACTGATTACTTAGTTCGATAGTAAAAATGTTATAATTGGTATATAATATTTACAATTTAATTATCATAAATAATTAGTAGTGCTAACTATTACCAAATTACCAAATATATTACCAAATATTTAGCTGGCACACTATACTTATATGGATTTGTATTTCAGTGCTGGCGTGGCTGGCACTGATATGCGGCGTTACAACATTTTTGTAGGGCTTGTACACCACATGCGCAGTTTAATTCGAAAAGGACAAACTCCTACTCCAGGTGAGTGAGACAGCTGCGCGCTGGCCAAGTTACCTTCGAATACAGGCGTACGAGTTCCAGTATGGTTTATCGTTTTCGCGGCAGATTCGACTGCGTGAATCTGGCGAGGTGGGTTCGTTAGCCACCAAAGCTCTGATGAGCACTCCAACGGTGTTCAATCCTCTGTATATACATATGTTGATTTCTGGTACGGTGATGTTATGGGTTTTCAACTGAATAAAGGCTTTAGGACTAACAATGCAGGTGCTTTGGAGAGCACTATAACTAACTTTATTTACTTTAATTATAATATGATTTAGTCTAAATCAATCTATCTTAACTGTATCTAGCTAATTGACTCTACGATATAGACTCGAAGTACACCCTTCAAGACCAGAAATCGAACTGCCCTTCTGGATCCCAAGGGATACAGTCCTTCATACTTCTCATGCATGCATCCGAACTCATACACCAATGATTGTACAACTGTCAGCAGGCGCTGATTGATTATAACGTGACTGAATACCGTTTCAACCAATCACCGCACTGCTATACAAGTAATGTTGCAAGGCCCGAGTTTGCCATAGAGTGAGAACAATGCATTGTTTATAGACTTCCTTCCTTCTTTTCCTTATGGCTGTATCCCCAATGGGGGACATGTGTCAGTAACTGGTCCTAATAATCAAGGTTGGAAGTTCGACAATAGATGGCGATGTACCTTGCGAGACGGGCCTTATTCAACTCAGCGTGAGGGGACGTACAAAGTTTATACATCGAATCCGAACATTGTTGGGCGAAATCCGTATAAATACTCACGTAAGTTTTCATATGAAAACCCATTGGCGAATGCCGCTGGAAGCTGGGTGCGAATCTCCAACCTTTCGGTCGTGAATCCGCTACCCTATCCACTGGGTTACGGCCGCCCCCTTGTTTATAGACTTCTATTGAGCCATTCTGAAAAGCCATGAAAGCTGACGTCATATAGGCGTCCATGCCTATGTTCCGATATAAACTTACAGTTGTATTATGACTGTGTTCCTGTTCACCTACTAAAGAATCATCGGAAAGTATAGTTCTGGTTGCTTGTAAAAATAACTTATGACAACAATTGCTGACTTACGACTAATATGTAATTATAGAAATGCCTAAAACCTGGCTTATTACGTGTCTTGAAAAAGCTGATTATGGACAAGAAGCAGGGAAACGACAGCCAACTTCACATCGTACATCGATTTGGCTCTTCTGAAAAAACTATTGACTACTAAACGTTTTTACAAGACTATCAAACACTATCGAACGACTATCAAACGATTGGAAGTAGAAAAAGTTTGCATTATAGTCTAATTCAACGGACACACCGATCGAGGAATCGATTGTATCGTATCGATTGGTATCCTTCATTCGCAAATGGTTTTTCTCATTTTTCTTGCAAACGATGGACTATCAAACGTTTTTATTAATTAATTCGCAACTATCAAGCGATTTTGCATCGATTGAGCTCCAGAAAAACAAAATCCGGTTAAAAACAAAAAAGTGCTGGCCAACTTCACACCAGATTTTTATTTTTATTTTCTGAAAAGACTAATGACTATCAAACGTTTTTACAAGACTATCAAACACTATCGAACGACTATCAAACGATTGGAAGTAGAAAAAGTTTGCATTATAGTCTAATTCAACGGACACACCGATCGAGGAATCGATTGTATCGTATCGATTGGTATCCTTCATTCGCAAATGGTTTTTCTCATTTTTCTTGCAAACGATGGACTATCAAACGTTTTTATTAATTGCCAACTTCACGCAGGTTGATTGGCCCCAAATTTTAATTTTTCAATTAAATACAAATACTGAGCGTTATATATATACGTTTACTTTTCGTTAGAAGAAAGGTTTTGTATCTATTAGTTTGTAAAAGTATGTTATTTTTTTGTGATACCGCATTATAACATTCAAAACGAGACTTAAAATGAATGACGCTACCATTGTTGAGTTTGGTACTGTTTTGGAGGGATTTGAATACAAGATGGCGGTAGTCGGTATTATGCAGTTCTGAACGTCAGTTTACTGCAGTTTACAACCGGTGTGCCAGAAGTTGTAAAAGAAGCGTGCGTCTCATCGTGCTGAGTTGCATGTTGAGGAATCAAGAAAGTAAGATTGGAAGTGTATTACTGTCTTGTTCTAAAGTCCAAAAAAAAGTGAGGAAAATGTCTAAAGCGGAGGAAAATGTGGATACTGGGGATACCGGAGACAACTCCAACGAATCTTCAGCAGAAACCACATCTTCTAGAGGTGGAGATTTTGAAACAAAACTCGAAACAGATCGAAGCAAGAGGTTCGATTATTTATTGAAACAGACTGAGATATTTTCTCATTTCATGACAAACAACCAGAAAGATAAAGCTGGAAGTCCACTAAAGGTTAAAGCTGGTAGACCAAGAAAACAACCTGAAAGTACAGTTAAGGTTGATATAGTTGATCATAGACATAGAAAAACTGAACAGGAAGAAGATGAAGAACTACTTGCTGAAAGTAATGCCAATGTTGCTCCTACTACTCGTTTCGAGTCATCCCCACATTACATCAAGTCTGGGGAGTTACGAGATTACCAAATACGAGGACTTAACTGGATGATCTCACTATACGAGAATGGAATTAATGGTATTCTTGCTGATGAGATGGGTTTGGGAAAAACATTACAGACTATATCATTACTAGGATACATGAAGCATTTTCGTAGCATTCCAGGACCACATATTGTAATTGTACCTAAGTCTACTTTGGCTAATTGGATGAATGAATTCAAAAAGTGGTGTCCTACTCTTAGAGCTGTCTGCTTAATTGGTGATGCAGAGACAAGGAATACATTTATTCGAGATGTTATGATGCCTGGGGAATGGGATGTATGTGTTACTTCTTATGAGATGGTCATCAAAGAAAAATCGGTTTTCAAAAAATTTAATTGGAGATATATGGTTATTGACGAAGCTCATAGGATAAAAAATGAAAAATCAAAACTATCAGAAATATTAAGAGAATTCAAAACAGCTAATAGATTATTACTTACTGGTACTCCATTGCAAAATAATCTACACGAACTCTGGTCTTTACTGAATTTCCTATTGCCAGACGTTTTCAATAGTTCAGATGACTTTGATTCATGGTTTAACACAAACAGTTTTCTAGGCGATAATTCTCTCGTTGAAAGACTACACGCAGTTCTTCGACCTTTCCTCCTTAGACGTCTTAAATCTGAAGTAGAAAAAGGTCTCAAACCAAAAAAGGAGATCAAAGTCTACATTGGACTTAGTAAAATGCAAAGAGAGTGGTACACTAAAGTATTGATGAAGGATATCGACATCGTAAACGGTGCCGGTAAGATTGAAAAAATGCGGCTGCAAAATATTTTAATGCAGCTGAGGAAATGTTGTAATCATCCGTATCTATTTGATGGTGCTGAACCTGGTCCCCCTTACACAACGGATGAGCATTTGGTCTACAATTGTGGCAAAATGGTTATCCTGGACAAGCTACTACCAAAACTCCAACAACAAGAATCAAGAGTGCTGATCTTCAGTCAAATGACTAGGATGCTGGATATCTTAGAAGATTACTGTCACTGGAGGAGTTTCCAGTATTGTCGCTTAGATGGTAACACAGCCCACGAAGATCGTCAACGACAAATCAATGAGTACAACGCTCCAGACAGTGAAAAATTCATCTTCATGTTGTCCACGCGTGCTGGTGGGTTGGGAATCAATTTGGCTACCGCCGACGTGGTAATTATTTATGATTCTGATTGGAATCCTCAAATGGACTTGCAAGCGATGGATCGAGCACATCGTATTGGACAACAAAAACAAGTACGCGTCTTTAGATTCATAACAGAAAACACAGTTGAAGAAAAAATCGTCGAGCGTGCTGAAGTAAAATTACGATTGGACAAGCTGGTCATTCAACAAGGTAGATTAGTAGATGCTAAGCAGACAGCACTGAACAAGGACGAGATGCTGAATATGATCAGGCATGGTGCGAATGAAGTATTCGCATCCAAAGATAGCGCCATTACTGATGAGGATATAGATACAATTCTTCAAAAAGGAGAAGCCAAAACAGAAGAGATGAAACAGAAGCTGGAAAGTCTTGGAGAGTCATCTTTGCGAAACTTCACAGTTGATGCTCCTACAGACTCTGTATATCAGTTCGAAGGAGAAGATTATCGTGAAAAACAGAAGATACTTGGTATCGGTAATTGGATTGAGCCACCAAAACGAGAAAGAAAGGCAAACTATGCTGTAGATGCTTACTTCAGAGAAGCATTGAGAGTGTCCGAGCCAAAAGCACCAAAAGCACCAAGGCCACCAAAACAGCCTATTGTCCAAGACTTTCAATTCTTCCCACCACGTCTGTTTGAACTGCTGGATCAAGAGATTTATTACTTCAGACAAACAGTAGGTTACAAGGTTCCTAAAAATCCAGAATTGGGATCTGATGCTGCCAGAATACAGAAGGAGGAACAAAGGAAAATAGATGATGCCCAGCCTTTGACTGATGAAGAAGTTACTGAGAAAGAGAAACTGCTCACTCAGGGTTTCACCAACTGGACCAAGAGAGACTTTAATCAATTTATCAAAGCAAATGAGAAGTATGGACGTGACGACATTGAAAATATTGCAAAGGACGTCGAAGGCAAGACACCTGAGGAAGTCATGGAGTACTCAGCAGTTTTCTGGGAACGTTGCCATGAGCTTCAGGATATAGACAGAGTTATGGCTCAGATAGAACGTGGCGAAGCGAAGATACAAAGACGTGCAGGTATTAAAAAGGCACTAGATGCCAAGATGGCGAGATATAGAGCGCCATTTCATCAGTTACGGATAGCTTATGGTACAAACAAAGGTAAGAATTATACCGAAGAAGAGGATAGATTTCTGGTGTGTATGCTGCACAAACTTGGCTTTGACAAAGAGAACGTATACGAGGAATTACGAGCTACTGTCAGATCAGCACCCCAGTTCCGTTTTGATTGGTTTGTTAAATCTCGCACGGCTTTAGAATTGCAAAGAAGATGCAACACGCTGATAACATTAATAGAGCGTGAGAATCAAGAACTCGAGGAACGTGAGAGACAAGAAAGAAGGAAGAAAGGTGGCAGTGTCGGTACGAAACCGGCTTCAAAAAGGAAGCAAGAAAACCTACCTGCACCTCAAGATAAACCAAGAAAGAAGAAGAAGTGATTTTTTATAAATCATGTGTCATATACTGATGTACTCTTTAATCTAGACTGTCCATTTTTATGAGTATTTAGGCCACCGACGATACAGACACACAAGCATTAGTCACTACGTTGTCGTAATTCTTGTACTACAAAACGATATTTTACAAGTGAAATGATCATTACGAATAAACACGATTGTCACCATGATTCAATGATAATAATTATTATACAATCTACTTTTTTTCAACTTAAACGCTATACATATAATCAGTACGGATAATTAACAGTATTTATCAATTGTTTTTGAAAACATTTATAAAAATATATATTTACTTATTATAGTATTCTACAAAATTGTAGCTTTTTTCTCTTTGGTGTAGCAAGATAATAGAAAATTTTCATCTTTGAGTTACGGGTATAATTTATATAAACTAAATTAATAATATCGTTATCTCAGTACTTACTCAGTTTTTCATTATTATTAATTACCTCGATTCTTGTATGAAAATATAGAAAAGAAAAGGCGGGGATGTGACTCAAAATACACTTGTTTATTATTTTATTTATTGAATTACAGGACCATCGGTCGTGAGCAGAGAAAAATAAATGGGTAAAGTGAGATACTAGATTTTAAGTTATGTCATACGTAGTAATTTACAATTAATAATCTCATTACTATACCCGGCAATGTGTAATACTTGTGGTCGTGTAGTAGTCACGTGTAGTCCTTTACACTAATGCTCACGGTAAAAGCAATAAAATCATTGCTTTTATTAATAAGACAATCATGTGGCGAATTACCGCCTCTCTTAAGGTAAGTATAATAATAATAGTTATGTGTATACATATATAGAGTAAAATAATAAAAGCAGTAAAGTACTGAGTACCACGTAAACTTCACACGAGCGTCAGTCAATAGATAGTAAAAGAAGAAACTAAATATAATTATTCAGAAGATAGACCGTGACACAAAAATGTTTTTTTTTTTTAATTTTCTTAAGGTCCCTCAATGCATTAATATCGCAACCGAGTACCATTGCCATATTTTTACATACTGTTCCTATTCATCGTGTAATAAGTACGTAGATCTTTTGAATTAGTGTTTATACAAGAGTTGCGCAATTTGAGAAATTTATAATTGATATAACGAGAATGTTTTGTATTTTTTATTACCTTCTTTACAGATGGCGCAAGTGTCACATTATGTCAGAATCTTCGTACGAGAACGTTTATGAAAATAAAAAATTCGTAGTCGACAAAAGTATATTATAACAGAGTATTGTGTCACTTGTAACAGAGTGAATGCGAAATATATAGTACTCGTAATCGTTATTTATAATATATATTTATAAGTGTATAATAATTATTATCGCAATAATAGCTATATAATAGAGTATCTATACGTACTACTATGTATATCGTAGTAATGTCTAATAATTATTATATGAAACACACACATGAAGATCGCGTGTGATCTATACGCAGACCTTTTACTGCGAACTAAAGTATTCCCGATTATCAATAAAATCATATTGACTTTTTGGCCAACATGTAAGTACATAACGTTGTTCGACTAGTGCCGTAATATTCATTGGGTATTATTATTCGTGGATGGTGTTTATACATATATATTAATATATATATATGTGTCCAATGTCCACGAAAATAACATTCTTCACCTTCATCCCGCCCCCTTTAACAATTGTGAAATTACTTTAAAAAATTAATCAAAGGTAGAATACACTCGGTTTACCGCCAAAAAATTGGAATACGTTTAGTTATATTTTCATTTGTTTACTTATTGTATACAGATACTATAGTAAAGATACGAATTATCTATGGCAAGGATCGGCCCACTGTGATACATATTTAGGACTACCTAAAGATATTGGTGTAAATTACGTAAAGTGTATAATGAAAAGAAATGAAATATCACCGGATTTTCGGTGTCAGTCGATCGAAATCAATGCATTGCAGTCATAAAATGAAAGTACATTCATTAATATTGTAGTGACAAAGGCTGTTCAATGGTGATGGACATAATAAAGTGATATTTAATTGCCGTAGTTCAATTAGTAATTAGTGTCAAAAGCTTAATTATAAAAATGTATCTTAAAAATGAACATATCAAACCACATATAAAATGGGGCAAAGTACGTTACATCCCATGAATTGTTATACTTTTTTTCTTGTTTAATGTTAAAAGAAAGCCATGACAATTTGACTCAAGATTCGTCCCATTATGTAAAAGAAATAAAATTGCTTCCTTCTTCGTATCCTACATCTTTTTAATTCATCATTTTTCTCCTCAACACCTAAACTTTGAATTTGCAAACATATTGAATAATTGTTTTATATTCAAGAAATGATATTTATCAGATTCACATTTACAATTAACTTAATGATATCTGAAAGTAATTTCATTGTTGAGGAAAAAAAAGGAAAGAATAAGTATGTAGGATATAAAAATGTGCTTATTTTTAAAATGATATTCGACTCAGTCACTCGTGAAATAAAAATAGTAATAATAGTAAAAAATATAGTAGCATTAATAGTAATAGTAGTATCGATATTAATGACAATAAAACAAATGAAGATATTACATATAATATGAATCAATAATAATCATAATCATCGCTTTATAGTAACGATAGTTTTCTCTGTGATGTTCGATACCGTATATCATAATAGTTATGAAGTATATATCACTCAATGTAAAGAATTCTAACACTATAATGAATATAATATATGCGTGTCCTATATGTTAAAGTTTGTATTAATTATAATAGCAATAACAATAATAATACTGGTAAATCATATGGCGTGATAATCAAATTTTGTTTCCGCCTATACACGTGGTTCACATTTTGTTCTCTACCTAATGTTCATATGCCAAATTTTATTACAGAGACATTTGCATAAGGTATAATAATAAAAAAAGCTTTTTTTGTTTGCACGTATACATACTACACAATATAGACTGCTAGCAGTTTACTATGAATTCATAACTTTTTAATGGACATCACGATCTTCAATAATATTTGAAGTTATAATTTTAATAATGACGTAACAGATCAGTTATATTATTCGAAACTTCCGTATTGTAGCTTTGAGAAAAACAATGCAATTACGTAATTTTTAACAACGTAGGAATTTTTAAAAATCATTCTAAATCAAGACAGGAATACAGTTCGCAATGCTCATTGGTCAATTAATTTTACGCTCTAGATGAATGTATGTGAAAAAATGGTGGCAAATAGAAAATGATTATTTTTAACAATGTGAAAGTTGTGGAAAAATGATAAATCTGCATTAGATAAATATCAAGTAACAAAGATCCTTGTAATGTCGTACGTATAAAAATTCAAATGGGAGATGAAGCGACTGTGCAAATGTTAGAGATTTAGGAAAATCATACAAATATTCCTATTTGTGTCCTTAAATGTTTATATCTACTGCCGTGTATTCTTTTCAATTATAAACTATTCAGCCATTATCTGGCTAACGTTAGCTGTCCTTAAGATAATTTCATACGCGAGTCACGCATACTGTGCGTGATAAAATTAAAACAAATTGGTTTACGATTTATACTTTAATTAAGTAGCAACGAAATTGATCGTTGATTTTCATTGAACTTGAAGTCTGTACAGTTCTGCATTGTCTGTGCGGACTTCCGTCACCGCCCCTCCCCCTCCTCGTTATATTTAACGATTCGGCCAAAAGAAAAGGAAATAGTAATATTCGATTCGCACGTGTTAAGGTATTCCAAACCCAAAGGTTTATGTTGAACTCTGTAATGCATCAAATATGCGGTATTTCGAATTTGTATTAAAATTTTCGTATTTGCTCTAAAAACTGAGTCATCGACGACGGTGACAGCATAACCGACGATTTGCAATATTGCCAGCTATCCCGTCACAGAGATCACCATTATTCTAATATAAGATACGTAAGCTTGAGATTTCTTTGACATGATGCTACGTGATGAAACTGTATAGCAAAAAATTATTAATTTTTTAAATCTAACTTCGGCTCGGAACACATTAAAACAATGCAATTTTTTGCTTCAAAATAATACAAAGTAAATAATAAAGTCCTTATCATATCGTTAGGAACGAAAATCTATAAAATTTTATAAAAGACAAAGATGTAAAAATATATCGTAATAAATAAAATATATCACTGGAGCGCTGTTTGAAGATCATATGAAATAAAAAGCTGAGCTACAATAGCTATGAAATATACAATATGTATATCTAGTGTAACTTTGTTTACATGGCAATTCTTAGCAACTTAAATTTCTAAAATGGTAATTGATTCTGTAAGATATCGATTATTATCAAAAGGAAACTTTCTAATAGACAGAAATAAGCAGAATCACAGCTACGCCGTTATTACGCATCCTATGTTGTTGACAAGTCAAAATTATTTTCCGATCTTACTCCATTAGATTACTTTTTGTGGGGTACATTAAAAGACAAAGTTTATGCAGATGCTCCAACAACACCGGAAGATATGCGACGAAGGATTGCGGATGCATGCTCAACCATCAGTGTAGAGGCCATAAAGAATGCAAAACAATCTTTTGTTCACCGTCCACGCGAGTGCATTGCAGCTCGTGGACACCATTGTGAATATCGCTACAATTAAGATTGGTAAATTTTGACTTGTCAACAACATTTGTTGCGTAATAACGGCGTAGCTGTGATTCTCCTTGTGATACAGTTTTTTAATTTTCTTTCGAACCAGATGAAAAAAATGTCATGTCCTTACATGTGCCGAATTCGTCTTAAAATCCTCTAACAGACAGGCGTAAAAAAATTATATGTTCAGTTGCAAAAAATTCAAGGTAACCTTGAAAAAACATTACATGTGCCGAATTCGTCTTGAAATCCTCTAACAGACAGGCGTAAAAAAATTATATGTTCAGTTGCAAAAAATTCAAGGTAAACTTGAAAAAACATTAAAAAAAGAGTTGACCAGTAATTTTTCACTATCACGTTAAAGCTCTCGTGAAACCATGCGAAAGCTGATACAAACATTTAGATCGGACTGCTAATAACAAAGTAATCTCTACTGATCACGATTCGTGATTCACCCTGTATAAGCTCTAATACGACTCAAATCATTAATGCACTGGATATACGATCATAATAATAGCCATTGTACGCTCAATCAGAAAGTCATTACTCAATGAAATATGTTAGCCACGAAAGAGCTTTAACTAGTAAGAAAAAAAAATGAATGAAGGCAATCTGCCTTCGGTCTTTTTGTAAGAAATGGGATAGAGAATCGAAAATAAATAATAATTTAGTCATCGAAAAAAAAAAAGAAATTAACTGACCCTATCACCATGGTGAGGCCCCGACCATTTCAAATGGGAAAATCGTAAGGGAGATGTAATAGATATAATACCCACCGTTATTCTCACTGATATCCAATACTCTCTCGCTATACTCCTGGGCTCAGCCGAGAAGAAAAAGATCTAACTTGAAGTTTAATTTAAAAGCAGATGCCTCCAAGGGGGTGGATCAGGTGGTGGAGGCGGAGGGCCTGGTTACGGGCGGCTGTGGCCTCTCTTTCTTCCATTTTCGTGTCCATCCTCGTCCTCGCCACCACGACGAACCTCCGTGTAACGTTCACCCTTCACACTCACGATCTTGTTGTCAAGATAGCGCACCAGCTTCTTCGGCTCTGTTTTTGGAGCTACTGGACGGTGTTCGCGGGAATCATCATCTCTGTCAACGTAACTGTAGCGAGCGATGATACGTGACTTCAATTCCTCATCGTTTACACGAGCCTTGTTCCGGCCACTGGGCTGATAAAATTATTCTTTCGTACATCATGGATATCTGAACATTAAGATTAAGACTTACAGTAAGGAAGGTCAGATTGCCAACAAGACTTTGGCCAGCTTCTTGTCTATGAAGGACCAGTTGAGCTGCTTTAGCTACGTCTCCTCCTGCCACTGCCAAACAATGTCGAGCTTCAGCAGGACTTGCTCCTGGAAACATTTCTTGTAGAAGAGCCACTTGATGCCAGGAAGATTCCTGCTGTGACAGAAGCAAAAGGGATATTAGTATTGCATAGATTGTACCATGAATGGTACACATGAATGAAGAAGAAACTGTACATTCTTATGACCTGTACATGAAGTGTTCTGCAAAATATGTGTAGTAAATATATTTGTTAAGTTGGATGATAATTTAATTGAATGCCCAGAATTGAATACCTCTGCAAAATATTCGCCGCTGGAATCGCTTCCTGCATCGCTTGTTTCTGACAAGTGATGCACCCTTATTCTTTGTGCGTCCGGCGGCAATAATGCCGTCAAGCTAATGTGACTTAATGGATCTTGAGATTGACAATTCTCATTTTGTTTATTGCCTTGATATAGTTTATTCTTGACATCGAGCAACCATTTAGAGACAGCATCTTTTTCAATAGTAGAAAATTCAGGAAGACAGGCTGACACCATTTCGCACAGACCCTCCACATCTAAGTCTTCTTCCAAGGCATTTTCTTCCACCATGCTAACCACATAACTCAGCACAATGTCATCAATTAAGCTGTAATTATTACAGAAACACTTCTTACTTTGTATTATCATAAAACAATTCATCGGAATACTAAATAAAAATATGCAAGTTGTTTTATACCCCATTTATAAGTAATCATAGATAATTATATATTATTTTCTCATATATCTTACCTAAGTTGTGCAGCAGGTACTTGTTTTCTGACAAAATTGAACAATGATTTCTTCACCAACTCTTCCTTCTCATCCATGGTACGATTCATTCTAAGGCAACAAAGATTATTTTCAAATATATTTAGCGTTGTACCGTGTAAGAATATACATCAGAAGAGTAAAAGCCAAATAAACAATATTTACGGAATCATTTTATAATCTTAGAAGACTTTAAGAAGTAATCAATCTATGATTGTAAACAATAATTCATAAGTTCAAAATCTTATGCATGTAGGTAGATATTTAGATACTGAATGAAAACATCATGCAATTAAATCATTTAAATAATAATTATTACCCATTATCTATTAACTTTAAGTACAAACATCATTATTAAAGAGTTATTTAAATCATATAAAAATAGCACCCAATTAGTAAGATCTTAAATAATGTTTATTTAATATACATATAAGACTATTACAATTGTAAAGTAATTGTTGTTTAAAATTATATATCATGTGTACATATATCCTTATACATTTATAAAAATATGTAGCATGCAATGTAGAATCAATTATGAATTATTTGTTAGAGGGTTTCAACAATTATAAATGTAAATGTTAATTTTTTTCAAAAACTACATATAATATAAAATTTGTAATATAATATTTAAAAATAAAATATGGTAATTCTTATTCATGTTTTTTCTTAAATAAAATCAACAATTCAGAAGAAATAAGCTATAGCAGTATCCTATATCATATAGTCATTGATCCTGTGTTAGGTTAAGAAAAACAAAAGTGCAAAGGGTGCACTGTACTCTGAGACAAGAGGTGTTCTTAAAAACAAAAGTACAATATAAAACTGAATAAATAACAACAGAAGCATTATCATGCAACGAGAAGAAGTAGTGTACGCAGAAACCGAATGTAAGAGAAAAAGGTAGTAAGTCTCCAAAAAATGACAGCTCTACAGTATCAGGACCGGTGTTCTCACGAAATAGATCGGCATTCACTAGTAATTGTAAAGAATAAAACTTAACACAAAGAAACTCAATATTACAGTGCACAAACCTGGCGTTGTTTGTAGTTCAGATATTCTTAGGATCGACGCTAGAAACCGATAAAAATTTCGTATACAAACAACGTCTCACGATTTGACAGTTCGGCTGAGGAGGGATATATGGCAAAGTGTCGCCACCTAGCGAGCCGCAAGGATTCTTGGGTATTCGAACGGCTAGTTGGGGGTAGCTGGGAGCACTTTATAGCTCTACAACCCTTTAGGCATCCCCCGGATCACAAAACGTAAATCAATAGCCCACCCAAGAGAGAGAGAGAGAGAGAGAGAGAGAGAGAGAGAGAGAGAGAGAGAGAGAGGGAGAGAGAGAGAGAAATTGCAGAGCTATGCCCATTCCGCTTAAACTAATACGGGGATAGCATCTTCGATAATCAAAGTAACCTAGTTTCCTAAGGTACAGATAAAATCCCAGATATACTGGAGTACATTCTGAAACTTTAATAGAATGTACTTTGGTATTGTTCTATCTTTCTCGTACTTAATAACTTTGGTAAAGAAAGATGTAACGTCCCGGAAATTGTTCGGAGTAAAGTTTCTGAACGCACCCCTGTATTTAGGTGTTAACACAACATCGACTTACTCGGGAGAACCAATTCTTAGAGATAGAATAAGCATTGCTCATATGTAGCCATATGTCAAAGGAATGGAATGTCTTGGGAGTTATATAAAAGAACACCCTTTCATAGTTTCATAGTTGATATGAGTGAAAAATCATACAACTGTCATTGAATTCTTAAAACCTTCAGGCCAAAAGATCATAATGAAATAATGGTGAAAATAACATTTTTTTATTATACATGGAAAAGCAAAGTTCAAACAGAAATGTTTTTCCGGTACACAATTTTTTCAAAAGAAGAGGGCATCAAGTAAGAACCGATAATAGGAATAGGTTGTAGTAACTATTTATTTATAAGACATATTATTTCACAAGTTACAATTTATACATACTTTCCATTCGTTACGTCAAATCTATGACAAGAGCATGTATGTATCATATATCTATAAATACGTATTTTATACGTACACAATTTCTTCACAAAGAGAGGACCCTCCAGAACAGTCATTCGTAATTGTGATTTACTTAATTAGCGGAAACGTAGTACCACAGGGTCCCCGATATTACGAAATAGATTTATTCCTTATGCAATAAACTAAAATCTAGTATGCAAATTTTCACATAATATAAAATCTGGCAATATTATGGCCCAACGCATATGTGCAAGCTTGATATATCATCCAGATTCCAATGGATCCAACGAATACCGTGTCTCTTTTGTATTTTTTAATTCCGAGACAGCACACAAATCCTAAAATATCTTTAAGATACGTTAAAGCAACCTTTATCGCATTAGACGTTTTAAAGACTTTTGGACAATGTGTTGCCTGATTCTATAATAATAATAATAATAATGTTATAAATTTTTATAAATGCATCGACTCCTTACTGAAATTAAAAAAATTTAAAGTAAAAGTTAAATTCTTTTCTTTTTATTAAAACGTCGATACGATTAATTTACTTTTGGTTATTGTAAAGGATTATCTTTTCGTTTGTTATTTTTTTTGGTTTAACTTGGAAGCAAGTAGAATATTAAGATAAATATTCATTTTTTTAATGAATGCTCGAGACATGCACTTCTTGTATGGTTTATACTGAAACGATTAAAATAACATCTTTCTAAATTTACAGTAAGCTTTTCTTTACAGACAATAAGATTAAAGTCATTAGTAGCTCTTTATCTGTCACTCTCTCTCTCTCTCTCTCTCTCTCTCTCTCTCTCTCTCTCTCTCTCTCTCTCTCTCACACACACACATTTATACTGAAACGATTAAAATAACATCTTTCTAAATTTACAGTAAGCTTTTCTTTACAGACAATAAGATTAAAGTCATTAGTAGCTCTTTATCTGTCACTCTCTCTCTCTCTCTCTCTCTCTCTCTCTCTCTCTCTCTCTCTCTCTCTCTATCTCACACACACACATACTCATCCACATATCTTTTTTCGCACATTTTCACAACTCACTTAGAAAGACTATTAATTTAACGCAGTACTCAAATAAATTATTTTGATTTGTTTAGAAAATACTTTTCGCTCTTGTTGATTACACCGGAAAAATCATACATCGCCATAAATGCAGTAAGGCTTATGTGCATTGACATAAATAGAATTATAACGATTATGTAAAAAGTTTTTGCAAGTAAATTTTGTATGTTTAATTTCATATCTTGACAATCGTTTAGAAAAGAATATTTCGAAAATCATATAATGAAATTGGTATGATTTATACGTTAGGTGGATTTAGTTCGATTCGATGAATTGGAAAAACGTTTTAGATCAGATCAATAGCCTTTAAACTTAAAAAAAACACATTTATGATGTACAAATATCATCATCGCTAAATCTTTTCGCTTTCTGTAATAGCCCGATATATCACTTATATAATATCAAAATAAAAATTCACAATTTTCCTGTGATCTTTGGATTAACGTTCTGGATACTTGAAGACAAATAAAACGCTGAAAATAACATTACACTAATTGTTTCATCCTTACCAATCTGACGGGGCTCTTGTCGAAAAGCCAAGAATTCTCTATTACAATGTTTTGTCGTTTTTTGAGAAATGTTCATGTTCTTCGACATCCTTATCATCATCGTCAATATCAATATGACTTGAACCTTTCAACTCGTCCCTGCTATCTTTACTACAATCAGGTTCCGGTTCTTCCACGATATCTTGTTCCTGTTCTAAAAAGTCTGTAGGTACAAATTCCATGTGATCCTCGTTGTCATTCAAATCTGGTGGTCCTGGTAGTTCACAGAAATTCATGTCCCTGTCACCGCTACTGACATCTTCACCACCCGGATCATCCTCTTCGTGGAGACTCGCTATATTATCGAAGTTTGAGGGGGTCGAACTGTCCTCATTATTTTCTGGAAATATCTCTGTGGGACTCAAGGGTATATCTAGGGGTTCAAGCTTCACGGTGGTACTGGGTGAACTCGGTGTGATTGGCCGTTGCAACTTTATCTTCGTAAACGGTCTGGGTTCCGAAGACTCCGTGGTGTATCGTTTATGCGCACGTTTGGGACTAGTTGGCATCGACATACCGGAAGTCGACGGTCTTGTTTCTTTGGTTTCATTCAAAACTCGTGGGATGGCAGAATGAGATGATTGAGGCTTTGGTTGTGGTATGAGCATTGGTGGTTTAGGATTCTGTTGAAACAAAAACATAAATTGATTAGCTTTGAATTCCTGCTCCTTCAAACAAAGTAGAATACACCTGTATGTATTCAATAAAAATATACCAAAATATAATCAGTATGAAACCGAGGAAAGATTCTTATGAAATAAGTCTTACCTGGGACGAAGGATTTGGTCCTGCCAATCCTTTGACTTGTAAGGCTTCAGCCGCGTTCAGCAATTGTGGTAACTTGTCGTGAGCGACATTGACTTCTCCACGATACATAAACTTGACCAATGCCTCGACTTCCCAGAACTTCAAGTCCTTCATTAATATTATGGGATGCTGACAAGGATTCTCACGTAGTAGTTCAGCTAGGTAATCGCTGCAGGAGGAGAGAATCATTTTGTGACACTTTAAAGAGCGTCCTTCGCAAGCCAGAGTCACGTCGACAAATTGCTCAGAGTCAAGCAATGACGGGAAACTATTCTGCATGTTGCTGTGGTAACTGTTCCACCTTAAGCAGACCTGAGAAGAAAATATTTTCTATAACGACCATTATCGTAGTACCTTATTAAATAAGAAAAAGAAAATGTTATATGTATATAATCCGTGCATGTATCATTAGTGCTTGTCCATGAAGTGAAAATGATAGAAATATTTGTTTTCTAATATAAAAAAAATTCATATATACCTCAGTGGCCTGCTGTGGTACTATGTTTTGAGGTAGTCCTTGAGGTGCTTGACGCGGTGGCATCTTGATTGTGGTCGGTGCCACTTGTTTCACTTTAAGAGGTATAGTCTTCAGTACGAGTGTCTTTGGTTGTCGTTGCTGCTGCTGCTGCTGTTGCTGCTGTTGTTGCTGAGGTATAGGAGCCGGAGCGATATTTCGCATCTGGGAACGGACTAGAGATTGAGTGGCGATCCTTATGGCTTTACCACTTTGTGCAGCCTGTATCGCAGTTGGAAGTACTGTAAACAGGAAAATCAGTTTTTTTCACAATTAAAGTAATATTCAGATCCATAAATTATTTTTAAATATTGATAAACGTATCTATTGAGAGTCTTAATCTCACGAGTGTCAATCGAAGTACCAATTTTTGTATTAACTACATATTTTATGACGAATTTAAAATTATATAGTTTATTACTGATCTCATTCGCATGATCTATAAATAATATAGACTTTTCCTTAAATAAATCTACAGTAAATATGTCCCAGTAAAATTTCTTTAAAAATTTTAAATAATATATGTTGAATTATAATCACTAGTCAGTCAAGGAAATGAAACCAACAACGTCCTGTCAGATTGAAACCAATCCTTCTACCCATTAAAATTGCACACGCATGTCGGAGAAGATCGACATCAACACTTAAAAATTGATCCAATTCCAAAAATAAAATCCAATCCCAATTGGCCAGGTGTTAGCTACAAAAAAATTGCCTATAAGTCTCTAAGTTCCGCGCGTATATACCCTGTACAATTTTTACATATATCTTTACGTTGCATTCCGCCACTTTGTCTCGAGAAGCGTAGAGCCGCACACTCTGGCTGTATTCCAGAGAATAAATTTAGCCACGATAGAACTCTAGCGAAAATCCACACTGCGATGACACGCATACGATTCTTAAAAACGTCATGGGTATTAACTTCGTGAGCTTCCATTTCCTCGTCTGCCTAATTCAGTGAGAAGGTCTTTGTAGACGCTTTTCGATAAACATTCTAAATCGAAATCGGATTATTGGTTACATATCGATCGCGCGTTACGAGCCCATTAAAACCCATTTAATGATCACAAAATATATTCGCTAAGTTAATTTTAAATAAAGCAGGGCTTTTGATTATTAATTTCTTTTAAAATATATTTATATTCATAAATGGGGAAACAGTGCTATATATGTATATATATTTTTTCTTTTTAGGTATATGAATCTCCGATCACGTACTGTACATGCGCACGTGGCTATACTATACTGCACTGTAGGTATACATACTGTCCGTAGTACAATGGCGAGTATGTCTTTCGGAGGAAGACTTACCTATGCTTGACTGAATCACGATATACACTAGTACTAGTATGCAATGTATAAATCCGATGTTTTACTTTGAAAGAAATTGAAGTCAGGAGATTCAAAAAAAGGTAAAAATTCATTGAAAACAACCTTAATCTGAACGGTCCCTCCGAATATACTATCATTGAACTAGTAACGATATGCTTTCTCATATTGATCTTATAAAATAATTTGAGAGACGTATGAATTTGAAAAATGTTAAAACTGTACTTTCTCATATTTTCAGTGTCAACCATATGTCCTAGGAGCGACGATCTAACAGCGACAGCGAAAGGGTGGATGGCTTAGTAAATACTTTTCAGCCTCGACAAACGAAATGAAACCGATAGTACATTTCCACAAGGAAAATATAAATACGTAAACTTTGTGCGGGACTCGAGTATAATTACATATTCAAACTTTCTCCCGAACCCGAGGGCTCCGGCTTAAACGTCTGTAAGGGGCGTAATAACGGCATGTTCCATTGTCATATAAAGTTACGCTAATTCTATGTAGATTTTACTACCGTGATTTAATAAAAACTTTGTAAAGATAATAAGTATCGATAATAAAAACTGGCATGCTCCTAACTTACAGTATATTTCCTAATAAGTAACAGTCCGATACGTAAATAAAAGTCGAAACCTTTGAAATTAAAAATGATTTTGATAAAAATGTCCTTTCCAATAAATAACCGTTATTCGTGCGTAATTTCATTACCCACGGCATTGTCCTATATATCTCGAAGACAGTAGCGAACAGCTTCTCTGTAAGAGGTGCACGTCACAGCAGAGTAACTAATCAATAAAAAGTGTCGCGAATCCCGAGTTCAAAAACTTGCGCCGTAACGACGTCGTCGTGAGAATTCAAGGGAATATTGAATCCGTGCTGCGCGTCCCATAATCATCATTGCGATATCGTCTTGCCTTTTTCAATTTGTACCTTTTAACGTGGCATTCTCGCGAGTATAACATACAGAAATATCAGGCATGCAAATTCTAAGGTTCTCGCTTAAAATGCAAGTGCACGTAAAGCACGCTAAGATATTTGTTTGGTGTTCAAAAAATTAATGTTACCCATAATGCATCATATTGATAGATAAAAAAAATTATTCAGCGCTATCATATATATTTTATTCACTATCAGGAATATATCCACCACTATGCGATACTATCAGCGCTAGCTAGTTCAGCGCTATTACCAAAAACTCACCTTATCTTACGTCAATCTATACACTGTAGAATTTTGAACGTATGCAAGGAGTATTATATCGAACGTTTACTCTATACGCTCAGCCGATCAGCCAAGCCCAGAAAAGTAAGGGTAAAGTAATAAAGGGATGTGTCATCGCGAAAGTACGAATGATAACAGTCAGGAAGGACATTGGTATTGGAAAGGATGAAGGAGGAGAAGGAAACGCATGCCTTATTAAATTGTCACTATATATGTTTGACTATTACCATGGTACCGTCGGCCGATGAGTCTTCCACCATGATGAACCCTTAAATGACGATGCAAATTGGTAGTACCACACTGACGAGGGTTGGCACCACCCCTGACAACGACGGCACCACAAATGCGACATTGGGCCCTTAATGGGTCATTTGTGCATAAGTCAAAGTGGGCCCATACGGCACTGGGATTCGCCATTGCTCGTAAGCTCCGCGAATGCGATCTAACTCTTCCCGAATGCCCTGGGGATGAGGGCGGCATTCCCTCCTCCAGGAAGCAGTCCTCCTCGTCTTCAGGCTCTTGCTTCATTATGCTTTCCAGCCTTTCTTTTAAAATTTCACGCGAAATCCTATCGCGGTATCTATACGCGCGGATTCAGTTTAATGCGATCAGCTCCAACGGTCTCTTAATATTTTATCCTTCAATTTTTTTTTCTTTTCAAATTATTCCAAGTCTTCTTTTCTTTGGATTCTTCTCCCTTGAAGTTTCTACACGAAAAACGATCAATTCTCACCTTACGGCGTTTATAAGGAAATCCGGAGAATTTTTATATCCTCCCGATTTCTACATGACATTCTCACGAGGAATTCTTTTTCTACTTATTATGCAACGAGTACTCGCACGCTTTCGTACCGAGATGTATATGCTAATAAATGTACGTTCAAAGCTTCACACCTCATGTGGATTTTTATGAATATTCAGAAATAGAAAAGTGAGTAACAATCGACGTTCCTAGTACGCTGTGAATAACTGAATCACCCCTTTCTAAGAAATAATCAATACAACGTTATGCTATGAATTTTCTTTCCACAAATCGCATTTACATTAATTTCTTCACTTTCGTGTGATAAAAAAAAAAGCCTAGTATTCAATAGTGCGTGGCGATCAATAGCGAAGAGTTCATGCAGAATTTTTAGACTCTGACATCAATAGCACAATACGCAGTAAAAATGAAGTAAGCTTTTGCCGTAAGTAGATAGACAGAAAATTCATTAGCAATTCCAATTTGTCTCGACAGGGAGAAACAATCGGCAGTCATTTGTCCAGTGGGACATTAAAATAATCGAAACGTCAGTATCTGAAGATATTGTCATGCAATGAGGGTGCATTAAAAAAATAAAAATACCGTCTCAAAATTCATATAATATCAAGCATTAAAGGGAGCATTGATTTTGGGAAAGATACATTATTGATTTTTTACTGCTCTTAATTCGTTAATGAGATATGAACGAGCCTTTATTTAACGTGAAATTCAATCAATTAGTACCGAGTGGCTCCTCTGTTAGAATGTTACGTGGACATCAGAATTACGAATCCCCAACGTGTTCCTCTCGCGGTTTTGACACTAGGCAAAAACTGAGCGATAAAGATAATAAATTTTATGAATTTTATTACGGCATAATTTCTTGTAGATTCTCGTAAATCGATGCAACCGTTAGACTAACCCGATTGCAGATCAACGATAACGCGCATTAACTTTCGTACGCCACGAATACGAACATGTTTTCGAATAATTTGAGTTTACTGGATCGATAAAGAGCGTCGTAGTCTCGTGAAGGAGAGTTCCTCTTTAACCTACGATACTCCCTTCCAAAATGGCGACTACGGTATTAAATGCGAACAAAAATAACGATACAGCTACTCAAATTGAATTAGTAGCGAAAGTAATTGATATGACTCCAAGTAAATTAAAAATGTTTGTTGGATCAACAACGATATACAAGCCGTAATTTCTTTCGGCACTCCGATGTAATTATTGACAAAAATTAATATACCGTATATATGAATTTCAGCAATACTTATCGACTTTAGATTTAATTACTAATTAAAATTTTTAGTCTAGCCTATAGTCTAGTCTCTTTAGAATTCGCCGATTGTGTATATTGTCAATTCAAGCGAGATGTGTCAAACATATGATAAAGTGAAAAGAAAGATTAAATTAATTAAATTGTATTAAAGGAAAATGAGATAAAAGGGATAATCGAAAAAAAAAACGCTCCTACGATCTCTATAGGTTGTCATTGGATATTTATTATGCACTTAGATCATTGAATAACAGGAATATACGTTCCAATATTGAAAGAAATATATGAAAGGTAATATAGTATAAGGATCGATCAGTAAATCAATTATAATAGATTCAAGTACATAATCGCGCACACCTATTCGCGAGAATCGAAAGAAGAAATGACTGAGCGGCGATTCAGAAATAAAAAATAGGCCACGTGTAAAAATGTTAAAAAAAAGAAATAAAACAAGATGAACTCTTCCGCCTTTGGTCGAAGCCATAACGCTCTGTTGAGAATGACTAGATAACGCAAAAAAGCTGATACAAAATGAAGAAGCGGTTGACGAAAGTAGGAAGAAAGTTAACTGAAAACCATAAAAAGAGTAAATAAAGAATAAATACAAATTAAAGAACGAAGTAATATATTTTGTTTACTAAAAACAATAAAGTTTGCCTAAAACAAGATGAAGCACATGCAAAAGTGAACGATAAGAAATATCAATAGAAGCAAGGAAGATAAGATACAAATAGTAACATGGTGACGTAAAAGGGACTGAAGAGGGCTATGGTAATTCACGAAACAGTGATCAGAGAACATTGATGATACCATATTCCCGTGCTCGACATCTTGAATTAATAAAAACAAACATGGCGAGGGCGATTGCGCGTACCGCGGTATACACTCCGCTCAAAAAATTTCGACTATTACTATTAGCATGCAGCCATTTAAAGCGGTATTCCATCCGCGCAAGACGCGCTATAAAAAGCAATGATAATCTTGTCTCACACCACTGATAATACGTTTATAAGAGAGCACGTAAATGCACATGTATCATATACGGATACACGCGGTACCGGACGGCCACTTCGCGAACTGCTGCAACGAATCGAGCACGAAAGCTCGTTAGCACTTATCACCGCTGTTTTTATAGTTATCACTGTATTATTACTGCTACTAGTAGTCATAACTAATCTAGTAGTAGAAGAAGAAGAAGAAGGAAGGGAAGATTCAGTCAGCGTGTCTTACAGCGGATTACGTCGTGCTTGCATGAAGGAACAGCTAGAGCATCAGCAACAACAATAACAACAACAAATAACAGTAGCAACAAAAAAAATGCAGGTCGCCAATAATAACTACGATCCGGTTAACTGTGCTCCTGATACCGTGTACGACGCACGCCGCGATTCTCGACTCTTTCCGTTGGGCTTAACCGAGCGAGCACTCGTTGCACAGAATATAGTCTCTATCAGTGTCGAACAATGCGTATACATATATGTAGATGAAACGAACCGAGCTTGTATCCACGTTCTAAGCAACACCCAAAAGCCGGCGAGATTCCGCGTAGACTCGACGGTAACGTCTTCACGATCGTCGAATCGGATTGGTCGGTTCTACCGAGAGCCAATGCGAAGAATCGTTTCGCCCGTAGGAACGTGAGCTTAGAAGATGGCCGATGTGCTTTGCACTGTGCTTCCGAGGTTCACAGGCAACGATTCCCCCAACCTGAACCCGGGAATGACTAAAATCGAAATCGGTGGCCGAGGGGCGTCGGGACGCGCATGTGCGACGGCGCCGGTCGTCAACGCATTATCCGTATCATATGTGTGCCATACTAACCGACCTGATTACATCGGCTCACCCTGCGAATTCATCGATTAACGTGTTGCACGAGAGACGAGACTGCTGTCGAAATGCCGTCCACGCCGCCACGAGACTTCTCTCACCCTGTTCGTAAGTCCAACCTAACCTAACCTTGCCTAACCCATCAATGACGTTCTCCCTCTTTCTGTCACTCTTATTCACTCACTCGTTCTTTCTTACTCTCACGCGTCTCCCTCTCTTTGACTACAATCACTTTCCGTTATTACGACTCACTTCCCTCTCTCTTTGGATTTCTTTCTCTACAGACAGCACACGAGTTATATCCTTATATCGTCTACTCTATGCGTTACGTATCACAGTGCTATAGATAACCGTGCATGTATGTACCTACAATGCACGACCGACAACGATCCCTTAACTTACTTCGACCGTTCCGTATTTCTTGGCTGTTTCGAATAGATGCCGGTTGTCAGGCGTCCCTTCCTTTCTCACGCAGAAATATAACCTACATCACTCATATTAGCCTATCTCTACCTGCACAACTGGATTATTATGCCATTGTCCTGACGAAAGACGTACCGTTCTCTGTGGACAATCTACATACCTGCATGGTAACGTACAAACTCATATGGTTCATATACGACGAACCATGTTGGCGACGCGGTTCGAATTCAATGGATAAACAGATTCCCTTCTCGTGGCGCCACTTACGCTTTTCGGGATTTGGTTGAGCTCGTGTCAGCCGGCTGGGATGCCGATGGACCAAAATAGGGTTCTTACAGGAGATAATATTTCAAGGTATAAATTTCTTGCATGCTCGATTCAAAACTGACGATCGGTCATTTTTCCATGTAATTTTTAGAGACTGACGGTATTGTTAATATTGTTGTGAAAGATTTAGGTGTTGATTTTTTTTATTTATTCAAATTAAATCTTAATTAATGAATGACGCTGCTGAGGCATGACGTGGGATTATTTAATTAATAAAGTATTACGAGAATATTTTTCATGCAGGGGTAATTGTTTGCTTGACTTCAAATTTCATAGTGAATTCTTTGACGGAGATGAAAATTTGTTGAAACTTTATTTTTACGATAAAAAAAGTATGTTCATTTGCTTCGTAGTGTGCGAATAAGAGCATCCAATTAAATTTGTATAAAAATTGCGACGCATAATAGAAAATATTGTATAATGTCTAAAACCATTTCCGTATGATTTATCGTGTGCATGACGTAAATATATATTGAGTGTAGCATGTGTGAAATGTGGTACCACCGTAGAGTTCAAAATAATAATAAACGAATTAAATGCTCGTAATAATTTCAAGCTTATGATTTTCTTTTCGCCTTGGTAAAAAAATGTGTTAAATGCATTTCTGACGTTCCGCGTTGTTTTACGTAGTAGGTATATCAACATATTTTTAAAAAAACAATGAATAAAAATGATAATAACTTACGTACAACTCGTTAAAATAATTTCCCACCTTTTTTATCCTTTAGTATAATTTATTATAGACATTGTCTTATTGTTAGTAAGACTTACCTTTTTTCATATGTACAGTGCCTTTCAAAGGTCTGCGTACAGTTAATAAAATGCGATGTTACTGTGCAAACATTCTTAAAGAACGCAAAATAGTAAATGCTTCTTAGACGCGAATAAACTTTACTCTTCCCACTGAACAACGTATACAGCACAGCACGTGTGTTTTAAATTAAAGGAACTAGAAACAAAAAAAGTATGAAAGGTCCGAAAATTCCTTGGGAAAAGTCTGCGCGCATACGTTGTTTAACGGAGAGAATAAAGTTTATTTCCGTCTAACAAGCATTTGCTATGTTGCGTCCTTGAAAAATATATAAATCATTTTTAAAACATCAATAACAAATCATGAATAAGTTTGTAGCAAACTCTACATTAAATTTTTAAAAAGTTACATTCCCTCCTCTAATTTATCCTTATTTCCGTTCAATTTCATAATTATTGATCTTAGCCGTGCAGATGATCATGTTCATACTTAAAATATGAAATTTTACAATCAACATTTATTCGTTACAGTTTTAAGAACGAGAACGTTATTTCGGCCATGAATGAGTGGCCTTTAGTCATTGGCCCCAAAATACTATATTTTTATATCGCTACCCAGCTAATACTTCCGGCACAATCACATATAACACATGAGTAACAAGATTTTATACATGTATGGTATAACACGTGTATCCAGACAAAAAAAAAATGTTGTTGATAAATGTTACATACATTGTGCTGATTTAAAAAAGAAAAACTAAATGTCATAAGTACGATGCTGTTTTATAACATTGACAGCATGCATCGATATAGAATTAACTTTATAATATCTAATACATTATGTTTCACACGTTAGCTTCATGTTATATTACATGTTGGATTCTCTTTTGTAATTGTTTTATTTATGATACAAACAGCAGTGCTAGCTGGGTAAACGTTTATAAATGTACTTTGCATGTACTTACTTTTTTCATCACTTGACTGACTGTGTCGCCCTTGTTCCGGCAATCGTGATTGGTCTTGCCATTCTAGCATACCACCGAAGTTCCCGTCATTTGCGCTTGGCGATAACCTCGATCCCATACCATCAACTTGTTCCTCTTCTGTAAGTATAGAAAAAGTAAACGTTATGATCCTTCGGAGATCACGTTATAGTATCGTTATTATTATTTACATAACATCCGCTGCCTTTTACAGCTAACCTGGAAGAATCCGAGGCTGACCCAGAGCGATGTATCGTTTTCTGGCCAAATGTGCAGCTGCGAAATCTGGTGTATGATTGTGATCCATACGTACACGTGGCTTCTTGCAATCAATTGTAGTTATCAAACTTCCTCGACAGTGCAACGTTCTACCGACGCATCTCCACCTTATGTTATGGGGTTGTTTTTTATGAAGAGTATACATGTAACCTTTATGAATAACTTTGGGACCTCCTTTATTCGACAGAACAACCTGGAAATTCGAATTTAGCATGTTACAGAGTGTATGAAGATTTAGTGCTGTTGTAATATATACCTCGGCAACGTTTGAATCTTCTTCCATGGTTTCCTCTATCTTTACCGTTAATTCTCTAGGATTAGGTTCCTCTGTTTCCGAATGTCCGCTGCTACTTGATATTCTCTCTGGACGTCGTGACATCTCCGTCAAAAATCTATGGAAAAAAAAGTAATTGTGAATTCATCAGGATTTTTTATTAATATACTTTTTTTATTGTATAATAATTTTCGACAAATTTTCATATAATACGTTGATATTTATCACGCCGGGAATAGCGCGATATACACAACAAATTAAAATTATCATGTTTAGTCACTTTTTAAAGCAATTCAATATTTTTTCCACCGGAAGTTGTCTCTTTTTTTTTCATTATATTTTATCTTGTAAACCGTTCTGTCGCATTTTCACGGATCAATGAGAGTGGCAAAAACATGGTTACACATATAATATGTGAAATATTTGAAATGAACACTGAAATATTTGAATGATTTCCACACTTTTTTTTCAGATACTAATTTACATTATTACTCCTACGGAGCATAGGAATTCTCAAAATCGTATAGTTAAATAACCCAATAGTCATATATTCCTTGTTAAAAAAAATAAATATATTGAAAAACTACACGAAAAAAAGAGACTTAAGATTTATTGTAATAAAACAGTATATATAACAACAGGGTTTCGATAAAATCCGTATCTTATCATTTACCCCAATTTCATCAGTAACGAGTATCGATGCGCGATGTGGCAATCGTAGCGTTTTCTATTAAAAGCGATGATTATACATACAAGTGTTGCTTTCTTCAAGTAGATAACTTTTTCCCCAAATGTCTAAACTAATATAATCAGTTTAGATGAAAACAATCATTCATTTATATAAAAGAGAAGAGAGCACATGGTGTATGATATAGCCCGCCGTGAGTCCAACCATTGCGCCGTCACTGAGCGCACTTGCAAGCATTTTCGAAACGGAAAACGTCCCTCCTTTATCTTGTTCGAGAGCAACAAGTCGTCGGCCGTGGTGAATGACAACTAGTTAATTCTCCGGGAATCGACTTCATTGCGTTTGAATTTACGTTCATACCGCAAACAACTGTATGGCGCTGTATTTATTGATAAACAATGGCTCATTACCCAAAGTAATTATAGCAACTCGGGAGACAGACGACGAAATGCAGTGATATATTTGCAGAAATTAACTGTTGTAGGACAGGGTGGAGTGGTGTGTTACGAACACGCGGACGACAAACGCGTATGGTACTCGAGTTCCTCGTGGAATTTTGTATACTGACACAGCCAGGTTATATTGCACTTCGGCAATGTCGTTGTTTTAAAACGTTCAAATGGCCAACGCTGAACGTACTCGACTGAGAGGCGTTGGTGACTAGAGCAACGGAAATATGGCACCGTCGCGCTGTAATCAATAAACGGCACCACGGTACCCGGCACTTAAGGGACCGTTCACACTGACTACATGGTCTTACGCAATGACTACTATCCTCGGAATTATCATCGTTGCCGTTATTCATCCTTACGAGCGTACGAGTCTTACTGGGCCATCCATTGTTTTCTTGAGCCTCGAGCTGCTGCCTTTTGACAGAGTACAATTTTTAGTAATAGGATTTTGATATTTTGAAAAGATGAAACAATGATGTAACATTTTTGAATTTCGATTTCTTTATTCTTTAAGTTTCAATGCGATCATGCGTTTTAAATGTTTTTACATTTTTTCTTAGTTTAAACGAAAATTGTATTATACTGTCAATTATTTTTACGTGCTAATAATTATCGATCTGACCTTGATTCCCTTTTGTAATTATAAAGAAATTTTTGAAAAAAATTATTACCACATCATTAATGACTGTTATTGTTTTATTCAATGTATATGACATTGTTCTATACTCCAATGAAACTATTTTTAAATGTACGAAAAGGAGACTGCTTGACAATTTCAAAGTAGCTTCAAGGACATGCAAAAATATTTTTTCTGACTGTACTGACCAGCTAAGAAGACGTTGCACCGAAACAGTAGCGCTACGAAATGGCAAAGAGTTAGTAACTTTATGATCGTATAGGCATATCGATCCAAAACATTCAGGATTTAAAAAGGAAGCGCTAAATACGTATTTCTAATGCAGTTCGTACAATTTTGCATATTAATAACCAGACAACAAGCACCGGTGTATAACGTAAATATAACAATTGTGAAACAGGGTATAACGCGTAATATTAACATGAAACTAATATTTCAGATGCACGTTGGTTATTAATTTTCACTCGTACCAACATTGTACTGTAATATAATTAATATATCTTACAAATTATTGCATCGATATGTTAATAACAATGTAACTGGTGCATAACAATTTTATTCACTTCTTATAATAAATTTAATTAGAAAGAAATTTAAATTAGAAATTTATAATAAATTCTATAGTTTTCTGTAGCAGCTACGTAACAGTGACGTAAAAAAAAAAAAATTCCACAAATAATGTTGAAAAATCGAGTTACTTTATTGAAAAATATTCACCAAGTGTCGAATTTAAAAAAAAAATTTCTGACGTTTTTTCTCGTTGATTACCATTTTTTAACATTTTTCCATTGAAATGGCTGTATCTTTCGCAGGATTTGACGTATTTACATTTGTAAAAAACGAAAATGTGCGTCTTTTTATGGCCTTCCAGAATAGTATATTGTGCACCGAGAGCGAAAACGGGCGTTTCAGTGCCGCGTAGGGGGTGTGATTCTTGGGTCGGTACAAATAAGCAGGTTAGTTTGGTAACTTAGGAATTCACAATGAAACATCTGTGATCGTTTCATCAAAAATCTGTGCATCGTACAGCTTACATGAAAAAAACAATTGCCCCGGTGATAGCTGGTCGTTGGATTCGTCGGCAAATGTCACCTCACTCCTATTCAATTTTTTAATCTTCCACGTTTCCCCATTCGAGAATTGCCCGTTTTCGCTCCGCTGTTGAAGAAAAAAATTAATTTGTATTAAATTGAATTTTGTAATAAATTTGAACTTTTTTTTACTGGCTGAAGTGACATGGATCGCCTCATATGTGATAATTATGTTTACTGAAATTTTAATTCATTTTTTGAGTTATAGGTATTCCCAGGCCTTGAATAATTATACTCAAGGTTCTTAAAACACTTAATGTGGCTGGTAAAGCACACGTTGATACTTAGAATAAAGTACGTTGGTTTAAACTATTACTCTGATATACAGAATTGGGATATAAGCGTTAATTGCGAGTTGATTGTTCGCGCGTTGCCACCTAGCGGGCATACTTTCGACTACAGAATTCAGAATTCGTTAAACGTAGGAGGAATGAAATTTAATTAGGTCACAGTCTGTGCTATGTTTGGGTGACATTGGAATTTTAAATAACAGTTACATGGAGAGAATGTAATATTGTTATGTTGATCTGTCCAGTTTAAGTTACACAACAGTTATGTTGGACTAGTGAAAAATGACATATTATCATTGAACAATCTTTTATCGACTATACTCGTTATAAGGTATATATATATTATTGTGTTGATCTGTACGATCTGTACCTTGATGATATTTAGCGAAGAACGGTATAAAAATTTAGATACGCCGAGAAAAGCATTTAGTACATGAAGAAAAATAATATGAATATTTAACAGCAGTAGAAATCAGCCATTTAAATTTGTCTTGATTATCATTTATATAATTAGAATTAAATAACAACGTACATTTATATGTTAATATTTTATAATATAATTATTTTCATGCAATAGTTGTATTCTTACTCTGTCATTAAGCAACGCGGAGAATTCGACGCGTTAATATACAGTCATAACAGAAAGTACTTGGACGCTTCGGGGATTGGTGACAGACATCAGACAATACAAAGGTTACCTTTACCTTTACCTTTACTGTAATATTAGATGAAAATTTGGCGTGAACAATATCTTAATCGACAAGATTCGTCTCATTACCTGCATATGTGACACCTGAATAGGTTAATATTGCTCTTAGAGATATATCATGATCGAGTGGGCCTATTAATAAATTAAGTGTATTTGATTCTTGCTTCGAGTCAAAAATATTTTTTTTGACAATCAATGCACTGTTGGATTTTAATGGTGCGTTATTTAATGATAAACAATTTTCTTCTTTTTAGAAATCGTTAGATTTGTTTATGTAGAAGTAGCAAGCAGGATACTAAAAATACATAAGGAGTTATATTGCTAATTGTTATTATTGGTTAAAAATATGAAAAAATGCAATCACTTAAAGCGAATGCGGAATTTCGTGATTATTCTAACTGATTCAGTTCCGACTTACGGGTCAATAGTCATCGCGTGGTGTATTGTTTCCAGTATTGTGAAAAATAAGATAAAAGTAAAAATTCTACACAATCATAGAATCGGCTTAAACGCGCGAGCACTTATTATGTCTATAGTTCAATGGTAAAGCTATAATTTCGGTCGACTCCGTCGAATGATGATTAAAAGTATTTCGATAAATGTGATGAAATTACGAAGCTTTGAAGTCGCTAACTAAAAGTCACAATTATAAACTCGTGATAACAATTTTAGTCGAAACTTGAATATCACGAGCCAAGCACGTTGTCTAATTTCATGTCAAATGTGAATATCGTGTAATCCAAGGGGTTAAGAAGGTACGTTCAAGACCGGAATTTTTGTAAAAAGTTAGATCAAGTATGCATAAGACATTTATTTTAATGCGTTTGTGGTTCATTTAGAAGTGAAATTGTGTTTTTTACGTGGATAAATTTAATAATAGGCTCTAATCAATGACGCATGTTTGTTTTCACACCAATGACAATAAAAAGGTCCATTTTATCAATTTTATTTACGTAAACCATTCTCGACTTTGGACTTATACCTGAAGAACCAGATCAACATATTGTTTCGATGGATAAGTGCAATATATCTTTCATAATACATGCCTGATACGGAATGTTAGATTTATATTCAAATGAAAATATGAATAACAAAATGATAATCTTGTTTACCACAATAAAAATAATTATTCTAGGAATACGTAAACATGGGACAGATCGCACAAAAAATGTCTTAGTCTCAAGTTTATCCATTGGGACTGCTCAGGAATATTCTCGTACGTGCAATGTAAAACCTTCAGATTTATATATTTCCTGCCGTTTTTTTTTTTAATATCTTTGTATAAAATTATTTGGATTCGGTAATTCAAACTAAATTCAATTTCTACGTAGATTTAATATCAGCAGTGTAATTGGATTGGATAAAAATTTGTCGAGCAATAAATCTGTACACAGCGTGCGAGTGGTGATTCTGTTAGTGTGTCCGAGTGGAAAGAAGTCTCAGAAGCTTGAGTGGGGAGAAGATGCATATATAGTTCAAGAAGAAGGAAAAGTTATCAGTGAGTATATTGCGGGATGGTATATTTCACGAAATAAGTATACAATTATTATACATAGTAAGTGCCTCGCAGGGGAATTAAATTGTACTCATTATTGGAAATTGGCAAATTACATTTAAGGACTGAATAAAATTGCGGTACTAAATACAGGTCAGCAAATAAAATAGACGTATCCAGGAGGTATAAAAAAAGAATTACTTGAATTCAGATATATAAATCGTCCGAATTTCATTTGTGAATTATCGACTATAAGCTATGAGTGAAAATTCGGATATCGCAAACTGGTTCGCCGGAAAGTCTGTGTTTATCACAGGAGCAACAGGCTTCTTGGGAAAAGTTCTTATAGAGAAGCTTCTACGTTCCTGTCCAGATGTCGGGCCGATTTACGTCTTGGTACGTAGGAAGAAAGGCTGCGAATCCCATGACAGAATCAAAGAAATCATAGAGTCCAAAATCTTCGACAACGTCAAGAAGACTCAGGGTGACCTTACCACCAGGATCCATGCTATTCCTGGAGACTTGAGTGAACCATATTTGGGCATTTGCCCGAAGGACAGAGAAATACTTGAAAAAACAGTATCCGTCGTATTTCACTCGGCTGCCACTGTAAGATTTACGGAGTGTCTTAGGTTAGCAATAACGGTGAATGTCGCTGCGACAAAAACTCTTATGGAACTATGTTGTGGAATGGAAAAACTCGAGTCTGCTATCCACGTGTCTACCGCTTATGCGAATTGCACTCATGAAATAATTGAGGAACGGATTTACGAACCTCCTGTTGACGCTCAAAAAAGTCTTCAGTGGGTGGATGATTTTGACGATGATATTTTGGACTTCGTTACACCGCGGTAAGTCTTTTTTTTCTTCAAAATTTACTTCATTAAAGTCTATTAATTTTTGTAAGAGGTATGTAAATACCCCCTTTTTTTATAACGTGAATTTATATTTTATGAACGTTGTTCGATCATTAATGAAAATAGTAACAAGTGTTCATATATTAGACAGTCGGTAAAAAATAATTATTTTTCAAGTTCGAAAATTAATTCATTTCATACGAAATTATGAAAGAGAAAACGATGACAAATAAATGTATCTATTATCCTGAGAAAATTGAAACTTACAGGTCAGAAGACATTTTTTTACAGACTTCTTGTCTTGTATAACTTTTATCTTAAAACTTTAGAAGAAAACGTACTAAATAATATCTGGGATTGACTCAGAGAGCGCATGATCGTGACGAAAGTGACAGTAAAGGGGTGTAAGGTGGGCTGTTTGTGTTATGAAATTCGCCAAAATTCATAGTTACGGTTTGTCAATAATTCTTTTTAAAAATGTTTAAATAATTAACGATCAAATAATAATAATATCTGTAAACCGTTTTAGTATTAATTTTTATGGGGAAGAATATATCATTTTCATAAAAATGCTTGTGTCGTCAAACTTATAATTTTAGCCTGATTTTAGGTTTCTGTAAAATCCATACTATTGTAATTAACATTTTCAAGGAAATTATTTAACGAAAATCCTTTAGTAACTTTTAATTATCCTATACAAAAAAAAAACAGTAAAAAGCGGGTTTTTATTGATACGAATAATTTTCTGAAACACTGTGATCGTGAAGTAATTTAGCACTCTCATTTGAGACCCTCGATATATATATATTTTTCAAAAAAATCATCTATCCGGTATTTGGAATAATAAATAATCAGATTTTTGCAAAGCCTTATTAGTAATAACTATCGTTAAAAAAAAAAACGATACGATCGTGTACTTAAAAAAAACGCGGCTGTTCTCAGATTTAACATTGGTCAAAGATTACTTTTTATTTATTGTGTTACGTACAATTTTTGAAAACCACATTCCACCTCCATCCGGATTGTTTTATAACTGTAAAATAAGAAATTACGTTGAGATTGAAATATGGAGGACTATTGCAATTATTAAGTTCCTTCTACAATTTTTTTTATAAATATTTTCTATTTTCAGAATATTAAAAAACCATCCAAATACGTATACCTTCACAAAAGCATTGGGAGAACAGGTTGTTAATGAATATGCAAAAAAATTACCTATAGCCATTGTACGTCCATCGATTGTAACAGCATCTTGGAAAGAACCTGAACCCGGATGGATAGATAGTCCGAATGGACCAGCAGGTCTAATTATATTTGCTAAATATGGCTTTGTCCAGAGTCTACCTCTTAGTAGAAATACAATTGCTGATTTAATTCCAATAGACATCTGTGTTAACCTCATTATTGCTGCTGCTTGGCGGACCGGTACGTGTGGTGTTGTCTTATGTGTATAATTAATTTCCTTATTATGATTAATATTGTACAATTGAATTTTATAATGAATTTTTGACGATGCACAGGAAAAGACCGAAATTATAAAACGGAAATACCGATTTATAACAATGTATCAGGTCCATTTAATCCAATCAGATGGCGCCAGTTCATAGAAGAAATTAATGCTTGTAACTACAGATACGGACTTATTGGTGGCATTTTCAATACAAAGGTCAGCCTGTCTTCGAACCGATTGACACATTTCTTAAGATGGAATATTTTGCAATTTACGTTAGTCAATATATTGGATTTAGTTGCTTGGAGCATATGGAAAAACCCAATGTACGTTTGGTTTGATAAAAATATTTGTATAATTTTTAAACAAGTATAGATCTTTCTTTGTGTAGTTTAATATAATTCTACATTGGTTTTACCTCTTTGCAGATTTCGGAGTGCGCATAGAAAGATCGGTAAATACATGGAGAATGTTGTATATTTTTCTGAAAATGAATGGGACTTCCAGAAAAGCAATGTGGATGATTTATACCAGAGGTTATCACCAACCGATCAAAGAATATTTGATTTTAATGTAAGGAATATAAATTGGAAAGAATATATAAGTCAATATGTATTGGGAATCAAGAAGCATGTAATGAAGGAGAATGAAGAGTCTACACCTGCTATACGAAGAAAAAATAGAATAATCAAAATGATATCCCGCGTTGTTAAGTACAGCGTTCTTATAAGCAGTGGATATTTTGCTTTCAATTATTATAAACTTAGCATGCCTTCTTTCTAGTCTGCCTTTCATTAAAATGGTTTTATTTAAGTTTCTGACAGATAACTAATTATTTGACTTTAATAAGAAGCTGTAAAAACTTTTTTTTAAAACAAGAAGACCTGCTTATGTTATTTTCTTATATTTCTAAAGAATTTCGGTTATAAATAAAAATTCTATATCATAATTCGTAGAAGATTTCAATATAGCTAGTATACCAGCGTAAAGTAATTTGAATATCATAACAAAATTCTTGTTTTATGATTTAACCAGCATATTAAGGATCGGCAGAAATAAAATATGCTCGAAAAACAATGTTTATTTATGTAGAAATACGAATCAAAATGTCAAAGGGTGAACGAAAATCGAATGAAGAATTATTAGTAGAGAGAAACTATTAATAACTGAAATCGTAGATACGACCTTGCATTGTCCGTGGACTTCGACGACTGCCCCCTTTTCCCCCTCTGCCCCACAGTACCAGCGCCGGGGCGTCAGAGCTGCGAACGATCCCAGGGGCCCAGTCCCACGTTTGTTTATTACATATAGTTTTTATTGAAACTATTCAAACTTTACTGACTCATGTGTAAGAAATAATTGTAGAAGATTTGAGTAAACGTTTATAACTCAAATACCTGTCCGATCTTATATTGTTGGTATATTTAATATTTCGGAGAAAGCAATTTAGTTACAATAAAAATGTATGAATAATTTAATAAAAAAAAAAAAAAAGCGTGACATGGGGTACTAAAAGTCATAAATTCTGTTATAGTCAATTTTTCATATAGCTAAAAAAAACTGTTGCCTAAGTAAAAGATTATAACACCTCGTAAAATATATTTCGTTAATTCAGTAAATAAGGCGTCTTTTTATATGTATATGTTGTTAATGAATTATTATATAATTAATTTAAAAAAAAAGTAGTCAAGTAGCGTGTTGGGCACGCACATGACAGGGTTCCGTAGTCATTCTGTACTAGCCATTGGCGAAAGATGAAATCTCCACAAAAGCATACGTGTTCGTGTGACGATTTATAGAAAAAGAAGCCGAAGCCAAAATTGCAGTCAAATTGATTTATTAAATGTAGAAATTGTACATTTATATAAAGGCCAACTTTCAACTTGATTAAACTACTACTGATAACGACTTTGAAAACAAATATGTCGTGACTGAAGGGTTAAAATGAGAAGGTCTAAGGACCTTTTAAATTGCATTTGAGAAAACCTATTAAAAGACACTTCACTGGATGGGGTGAGCAAAAAACTTTCGAGTTCACTTATTAGTTTGCGGGAGGGGAATAAACAAAATTTTTTCTTAAACCTTATCATTTCTGTTTTTGAATCATCGATTTACGTCTGTGTATCAAATTTTATCTTAATCGGTCCATAAATGAGAGAATGGGAGGCCTGTGACGTACAGACATACGGACGAACTAACCGAAACCATAAGGGTTCCTAGATTTCTACGGAACCCTAAAAACAGTCTGTATCGACATTGTAACATACAGTTATGGTGATCCACTAAACGTTAATAAATTTCTGCAATAGTTCATTGTTTTTTAATCTGTTTTATAATAGTACAGTATAATGTTAATTAAATTAATAATATTAAATATTGTTTTGTTGTATGCATCATGTGACCGGATAACATTACAGACGAGACTAGCTGGTGGTGACCTTCGCAGCGCTATCATAACCTCCTTATCCACTTCCGCCTCTTCTTCTTTAGTCTCTCACGCTAAATAATCGTAATTCATCAATTTCTTACTTTTAGTAAGTAATTTGTTAAATCTTTCTTTACGCATTTTTTCTTCCTTATTTCGTTTTTTCTTCATCAATATTCATTTGTTGGCAGCGGTGAACGATAGATGGTAAAACAATGTTTTTCAATTTTTTTGTTAAATAGGGGAAGCCCACTCCGACTTATATAACAAATAGCTTAAGTTTAAATACCCTCCATTTAAAAATGAATCAAGGATTAAACTATTCGCAATTTGAATATCTCAAAGACACTGGCAACGAGCGGCAAATAAATTCGAGTACAATTATCAAAATTCTCTAAAATACGTATGTGCCTTTAAAACGGTAATACCCTATTGTATATTATCATTGGCGCAATGATTCATGCATAATCTTCAAGAATTAAGACAAGGGTATCAAAAGTTAATTCGTATTACAAAACGCTAAATGAGGTATCATCAATAAAACAAGAATATAATTTTCAACAATTTCATTAAATACGGACAATGAATCCTCGAAAACCAGGCGAATCGATCGCTTCTCGTGAAATACTATCACTTTTCCTATTATCGTTTAGAGTTTTTCACGAATTGTACTAATTCTTTTAATTGCGAATCATCGCGCAAACAATGTACAACTTATAAAACGACTGCGTAACGCATTCACCATTATGTCTTGGTAATTGATTTACTGGGAAATACATTTTTGTTCTATTTTATTCAGGAAGTATCACTAGGGACTAGAGTATACCTAGAGAATAGACTATACCTTTTACTCCGCATTAAACCAAAGGACCTGTCGCACGACTGCAAGTCAGCGAACTTAAGTGTATATATATATACCTATACATATATATATTAAAATACACGTATAGGACTCAAATCACGCATGCCACATGGTTTTTGTTTTCTCAAGTTTTCTCATAAGAATCGCTTCGTTCCTTTATTTATATATAATATCCGAGTCTCTTGCATCAATTTGTCAACTTGATACAAAAAGGTTTAACATCTCTGTCTAACGGTTATACCCTTTATGAAAGGTACCGAGACCCCACTTCTCCCCTTAATTCTAAGCAATTTCTCAGTAGAAATGCTTTTGATCGATATCAGAAGTACTCGAGGTATACCACGATAAATATTAAATTTACGACAATTACTTTTCAATTATCATGCAACAGACTCGATATTTCTTTCCTTTACTCTCTAAATTATCATTTAATTGAGACAAAGGCTGCCGCGCTTGATTTCCCATCACGTCCGTTGATAAACAAATGTTATAATTTTAACATAAGCAATAAAATAACAAATTATTAATTATACGTTTCCCAGTTGCCGATGCCTTTAAAATTTTACCAAAGATTAAGACTATACTCCACGATAACAATAAATATGTAAGATACCTTGAGATATTTTTTCCCTTTAAGTGCTTATATCAAGCCAGTGTCATATGCTCAATTGACATTGACTCGAAATATGTACTCTATAATTTGTTTGCGTATTGTATTTATTAACGACTTTAAGCTCGTTACACTATCTGCGACGTCATTACGTTCGCAGAGGTAATGAGAATTTGGGATATAATCTAGTACAGATTAATCCATTTCTAAATATCTGACCTAGGTATCTCACAGCGTAGAAGAGCACAAGAAAAGAATGCCAGATACCGACGAATATAAAAAATGGATGGGTGTCTTATACGATACGTAGACGAACCTTCGTATGATTTAGCGATTGGTATTAGCTAACTCGGGCCCTACGCAACGCGAAGAAGCTTTGAGTCGTATTTAAGCTTCTTCTCGTTAAGACCGTACGTCGTTAATTGTATTAATATCACAAATTCATGTTTCCCGCCACGAATCAAAGTCGCGGTCCATCGACACTCATGTAATATTGAATAATATCAAGATAGGATCTCGATAATTAGAGAAAACGGTCACAAGGAGGTAGCAGGCGCGTTCGTTAATTCATTCCTTGCATTACAATAAGAGAATCCGGATGAAAACTCTGCCGATCGTAGGTAATAATAATAAAAAGCGCCGTTTCTTAATGTATTCGGTGCGATTTTTATTATTGAACTTATTAAACGCGTTCTAATGTAATAACAGTTGCCTTTATAAGGGTGTACAAGTTTACGTCTTTTGAAAGCTTTCTAAAAGAATCAGCCTGCTTATGGCACGATAGGAAGTAACGCTGCAATTCGCCACTTACATGTTAATTGAAACGGATTGCAGGTGTCTCTGCGGCACGCTCGTTCGATTCGATCGGTAGCCGACATTCTTCAAAAGAATTACACACCCCTAGCCATCGCTAATATTTACGAATGAATATAAACATTGAAAAGGCCAACTCATGGGAGTGCAAATAGAGCCTTATCGTCGAGGAGGCTGAGCGGTAAGGTCGAGGGGCGTTCTTTCGCGCCTTTAGATTATGCTCTGAAGTTAGCTTCTGCTTTTTATTACGCGTATTATTATCGTCAACCGGGGTTCTGAGCCGTCAAACAATCATGCGGCACATGCGGAGCACGATAGACAAAAGAGAGAACCAGGCTGATCGCGCTAAGGAGCTGCGCGACAGAAACACACGCAGGACTATTAACAGCGCTCCAAATTGCACCGCCCGGTGCAGCCAGTATAATCTGTAAAGGAAAACGAAGGACCGATAAATATCATTGTTGTCTTACTTATACCATTTATACTATTCACAAAATTTAACTCACTTTGTGATGTGTGAGCGGGCAGCTGGCAGTGTATCCGGGCTTTCCTTGAGGATGAACTGTCGAATTCCCACAATATAATGCTCTAAGTAAGACGGCCAGTCGATCTGCTTCACGTCAAACATGAACGTCTGCCTGTCTTCGGGACTGAGCTCTTCTCCCAACCTTCTAACATTGTCATCCATGAAGTTCCACTGTTGCGTACTGAAGTACTCCAAACACTGAGCTGCCTTTTCCAGCTTTTCTTGAACACGAACCATTATGGGTCGCGTGCCTCTGATGCGCGCAAGTAGATCTAAGATGTGAGCCGGAAGTTTGTGCTGAAACGTTATGCACAATTGATTGAGAATCGTAGAACTTCGGCAGCAGCCACCCGGATACCAGACTGCGTCATTGGCTGGATGTAATCGACTGTATTTGAAAGACAGATCGACGAATTGTTTCCACGTTATAGGATTTTGTTGACCGGTACAGCAGTTATAGACAGTGATACTTTCAGAACGATGAGTCGCTGTCCTCCAGGCAGCGCAGATCATCAAATTGATGACAATGTCAACCGGAACGAGATCAGCGACCTTCTGTTCATGACATAGCATTGTTCTGTAATAGAAGTATTGTGTCATTCATCTACCCCTCACACACGTCACTCCACAAAATCTTTATCAATCGTAGGTTTTTTTCTCACCTGAAGAAACCTTTACCAGCAGCAGCTATTATTCCAGTTGGACCATTCCAATTATCGACCCAACCAGCCACTGGTTCCCTGAATGATGACAGTACGATAGACGGTCTGACTATTGCCACAGGTAAACTACCACTCTCCCTGAGAAGCATCCTCTCGGCCAATGCTTTGGTAAACGTGTATGTATTTGGTCGTCCGGCAATCAATCTAGGTGTCAATTCGTCGACCAAGGCGTCGTCCATCCATTTCGTACAAGCGATCACTTGCTCAGGATCTTGCGGTGCTGGATAGATTTCCTCACCCACATCCTTACGATCGCAGTTGCAATAAGCGGTAGAGACATGAATGAGAGCCTGATGACAGAAGAATACAAGTCATTAGACATTATTTATTATTCTACAATGTTTAGAGAGTTCAATAAAAAGACAGCAGCATCGATCATTAGGCCGCATGCATAATTTATCTAAACACTTTCTCGGTGTTCACTGGTTGAACATTAGACACTGATGCAACAGATTTCTGAGGCACTTGAATTTGCATTAGTTACTCAACTTTTCAACGCAACAGCATAACGCGTAAATGACAGTAATACGCCATTGTCACCAGGAAACCATTAATATAAATATTAACCTTGTAACCATGTTTGCTTGACTAATAGGTACAAAGTATATGTCAGATTCTAATGTTAATACACCTTAATATATCGTAGCTATTGACATAGAAGATTGGCAAGCAAGTCAAAGTCCAACTCTTGGATTAAGATTTCAAGGAAGTCGTCCTCAAAGGTATTTTTTGTGTTATTCATTAGGACGTAATCGCAAAGTTTTCGACCACATGTAAAATCATCGGCACTTCTACGTGGAAACACGTACTAATGTTTTATGTATATGCTGAATTATTATAACGTCCTAGCACGTATTCTTAAGAGTTTACCTCAAGGTTGTGCATGCGATGGCACAGCTCGACAAGGCGCTTAGTTCCAAGCATGTTGATGGTTACAGATAGTTTTAAGGCCTCGTCGAATTTGACGGTAGCTGCTGAATGAAACACCACCGAAACATATCGAATCAGCGTTTCCTGATCGATTTCCGAGATACCCAATTCAGATTCCGTTACGTCGCCGGCTACGGGTATTATTTTCGTCAGCTCCAAAGGACAGTCCCGGCGCAGTTTCTCGAACAGCTATTGAATATGATTAAAAGGGCAATCAATACAGGATTAGAAAAACAATCAAGAACGATACGTAAGAGAATGAAAAATGAAATTAAAGACACAAGAGAAAAGTAATAAAAATTGTTAACCTACCGGCCCATTCAAAAGTTCCTGTAACCTTTGCTGAACATCCTGTCCCCTCTTCGGCCTTATTAGCAAATAAATATTCTTTATCCCAGGACAGGATCTTAGCAGCTTCTCCACGAGGACCTTCCCCATAAATCCTGTACCACCGGTGATGAAGATCGAGCGATCTCGATAGAAATCTTTGACTGAAGTATAGTCGCCGCTTGTCATTGTGGCCATCTCCCTGAGTGACTAGATTATTAAATACGTTACGACAGAACGCTTCGAAGAAAACGGAAGAGAGCGTGCGTGGAGACGAAAACTCGTAAAGATTTTTTTTTTCTTTCTTTCAAAGACGAAGACTCCTCTTGATGTGCGTTGAAGACTGCTTCTCGTTTTTGTTCTTTCTGGATTCTCCAAGTGGACTCATGGATACGTCTAGACTCATTGCGCGCAAATGAAATCGCTCTTCCTGCAACAGACAAAAGTCAACAAAATTAAAATTTAAAAACAAATACAGAATTACTCGCGGTCATCGATGGCAGATAAAATTATTTCAACGCTTTTATTTTGGCGACAATAAAATTTTGGAAAATTCACAATAAAATTTAATTTACAAATATACACCTTTCCGAACGCGACTATTTATTTTTACATTTTTTTCTTTTATCAAAATGTCAAATAATGTATCACCGACGAAATACTCGCTTGTCTATATATTTGTATATTACGAATTTATTTTCTGAATGGAAATAGTTGCACATGTTTCGTTTATAGTTGGATATTAATTACAGCCACGTCATCAATGATTAATTCGCCAACGTAACGGATAACGTACACCTTATACTTACGCTTGTATACTTTTACATGAAACTACAATGCAACGATACTCGATAATTTTTACACGTGTCAAGAATAATTATTAAAAAATACAAAAAAAAACACACTTCTGTCCAAATCTTTATAAAAGCGCAATATCAAGGAAACAAAATTTCTTAAAATGATACGAAAGCGATTTTTAAAGAATGACTAGTCTGCCTATTCTCATTCATAATATTCATCAGCCAGTAACACTTTAATGACCAAACGAGAGAGCCGAAAAAAAAGAAGTGCCAAAACCGATAGTCTAAACGTGCCTAAGTACCTTACCACAAGTGTCTGAATAGTTGGGAATATAGAGCCCGTGTAGTCGCATATGCACGGTATCGGTAAAAAGTACGTGATAAGGCTAAGATAACACAGACCATCTCCATTCTGATAAATAATCATTTAGACTCTTCCTCGAATCTTCTGCGATAGCACGATTCGATTAAAGACTATAAATATTCATACTACTGTGTATGTACATTGATCATCGCATCTGTTACACGTAGAATTGAATCCTATAATAAAAAAAAAAGACACGAAAAAAATATCCTGGACAAAATATCGTAACATAGCTCACAAGATAGCGTTAACTTGATAAGAATGCAGTGTAATTTGCTTAGACTTTTGACTGTTTGACAAAAATTCAAAGACGTTCTAAACCATTGTAACGACAGTTTGGCGATTCTCTGTGGTTGAATGGTAGACAAATTTGATAACCGATAAAACAGTTTAATCAATTTTTTCAAAATTATATAAAAAAAAAATTATAAGACTCTTTAGATTGCGTGGGGAGACAGTTACCGTTCTGACTCACTTTAGCGTTCTAACAGTCAATACAGTTACGGCTGCTCAATAGTTTTTAATCTTGATCAGAACACTCCAGTGGTTCGTCTATCGAGGCAAAGAAGCCGATGACACAGTAAATATGGTCGGTCATGAGGATTTAACTAGACGGATAAAGGTCACTGATCTCAGCAAGGCAACGCTGTAAGTAGTTATACCGCGTAATGGATCAATAAAATTTCGCAAAGATAACTTATCAGTTTGACTTTTAAGAATTTTGGTAAAGTTGATTAATTGCAAATAGATTACCGGTTCGTCGATGACGCATGCGTGCGACGCGTCGGTCTATAGTGTAACTGGATTTTATGACAATGGTACAAGAGGGAGAGAGAGAGAGAGATAGACAAAAACGTGATTCGGTAGCACTATGATTTTTGTTACTTCGAATTAGCGACACCTCGCAGTACGGTACCTAGTGCGATAAGTTCCCGGTCGCGATAAAATTATCGCCTGTATTACGATAACCAGTGAGATATGCTTCGTGTAATACGAGCAGCTTAAACGGAACCTGAAATGAAGATAAGCAGTTAAGTGTACGTTAAAGTCACCGTTTCAAGACGGCAAGATAAAGAAAGACACGAAAATACGAAAAAAAGAGAATTACAAGTCCCGTGGAAAGATCCTAACCTCAAATTCCGTAACTGTAAATAACGTATACATCGTGCACGGAGAAAAGAATTCGGCTGACAACAAGAGAGACTATCGATTTCTTTTTGTCTCATAGTCCGAAAGAGTCTGTCGAAGTTGAAATCGGAACAGCTACAGTATCTTGCGATATTGTTCCTTGGAATTTTCAATCGTAAAATGGTGGATCATGGGAAAGGATTGTTTCTCCGATAGTAATTTCAATTTTTAATTTACCGCTACCGTTATTAAAGTACGTTATGGATTTTTAATTGTCTTTTAAAATTTCATTCGGCAATGGCACGACTCTTGGCTGTCACAGTCTTATGATATCTCTACATATCGACATTATTTTCTTCGAATTTTCACTGTGTCCTCGTTAGCTCGTACAATCGTACCACGTTAACCACCGATGACAAAGTTTTCATTGTGGAACGAGCCCAAGCTCGAAGATGAGGATGGAATAGCAAATGACGTACGATACCACCGGTATAATTATATGAGGTAACCTAAAAGCGTACTTGGATTAAAGAAAGATGGCCAGCCGGTGGGAAACGGATGACGATGGAATTGTAGGTCAGCGTCCCGGCCTCGCGGTCACGAAGCCAGTGCACCGCTCCGCGAGGAACGAGGGAAGAGGAACCGACCCCGTTACACGAAAACCCGTTATGCGACGAGCACCGACTCTCTTGAGTCTCGAACAGACTATGAGACCTCCGTGTCGATAGGAACGTTTCTATATACATATATATATTATCTTAAAGAATTTATAAATCACTTTAACTATAAGTGAGGCGTAGGTTTAGTAATTTTACAGAATTTTACATTGATATTTTTTCAAGGCAAACCAGTAGACCGATATTATTTATAATTAAAGATAATGCCATGTGTGATTAATCATTAAGTATTTTAATGATACGATTCGCGTCTGTATGACTAATTCGATATATTTTCATAAGGAGAATCAAATTATAATTCTTTTTCGTGCTGACTGTTCGAACGGTATTATCTTGGCGCATTGCGTGTCTTGAAAAATGCACGTTAGTATTACGTGGTACCGGACCGTGTAACGTTAAAGCCAGTGTCCCCGATACTCAGTATAATTTAGATATTCAAAAGTGCATAACCCAGATACGAAGAAAGGATCGAACTATTCTCAATGGCTGTTCGTGCTTCAGATAAGGTCAATGAACCTTCATTTTTCAAAGCCCTTCGTTATACCTTCCCTCGATCCAGTGTACCCCGGTAATCAAATCTAAGCGTGATACAACAACAACAATACGATGAATTGTTTTTAACGCGAAAACAAATTATCAGGTACGTTTAAATAACATAACCTACAAAATAAGATTCCGCGCATATCGCGTCATCGCCTAGAAATCCAATGAGTGAAAACGACTCGAGAACCAATAAAACTGACCACGCGTACGTCAATGAAATCCAGATACCGATTTCACAATTTGTTCGTGTAAACAGATTAAAATAATTAAAGGAAAAAGACGGAACATATAGCCTGTACGAATACTGTTTCAGTTTCCTGGCGGAAGTAATTCAGAAGAACGGATTGAACCGTTCCCAGGCGGCTGAGACTGGTTTGATCGTGGGTACTTTGGAAGCAGCAGTATGTGAGCGAAGGACAAGTAGTACGAACGCGTGTGAAAAGTTATTAACCCCGGACGAGGTACGACGGCTCGGCTAAGCCTGAATGTATTTATCTAAGCATATGAAAGAGAGAAAGAGAAATTTTTTTAAATAAAATAAATAAATATCTCAATATTCAAAGCAGCAAAATTCTTGACTAACGATGCCTGAGGAAGTATGTCAATCGGACACTTACTGGTGAAAGTCATCATCAACAATTAAAATACGAGCAACTAATCGTCAATTGGAAAAGCAATGTCAATCAGGTGGAACAAAATGGTATAAAGAAAATTATACTACCGGTGAAAATTCTAGCTGAAGTTCATAATAAACGTAAATCGTACAAATGTAAACTGAAGCAGATTTCTGGTGTACGATTATTGGATGGCAATAAATATTTTTTGTAAATTATTTTTTTTTTACAATAATCTCCACGGCTTCAGTCAATTTATTGGGATGAAATAAAGAAGACCCAAAATCTTAGTACACTATACACCCATGTTACAGGTGTGAGATAGAAGATGATAATGAAAACGTAATATGGCAAGACAGTTTTTACATAGCTTGAACTTTCGAAAAGAAATTGTGCCAACAATATATTCGAAGATTACGTTGCGACCTGAGGCTAAATGTGTATTTATATAAACCGTAGTTATTGCCAAATGTATTGAAACGTCTAGTACCTATTGCGCAATACGCTCGAAAGATCCTTTTAATTATCCTACGGAATCTCGGAGTACTACGTAACATTGGGTTTCAAGGGCTTTATAAAAATATCACGTAGCTTGAAAAGTGCGTAGAATGTTACGAAAAAAAAAAATAAAAACAAAATGGATAAACGAACGGTAAGATTTATCGAAACAAATACATATTTAGAGGATTACTTCCGGTGCTTGTTCTCATTTCCGTTGAGTTTCAAGAGAATATCAGACTTACAGCGATAACGCAAGACACAATTACTTAATAGTGTTAATGAACTTTTTTTTTCAAAATATACAAATTTTATCGTAATAAGAACAATAATCCAACCACGAATAAAATCAGGTTATGTTGATATCATATGTAATGTTGACGCAATAATAAAATAAAGCTTTGTAATTGTATGCTGAGCCAGTTTCAGCTTGCACGAGTGAATTTGTCTATATTATGCAAAATCCTGATGAATAATATTAAAATCAATCGTGATATATTCATAGACAAGGACTTCGTCTTATTAATAGCGTAACTTGTTGTCTATTCATAAATACTGTTGAATTAATAAAACTTGCGCCGGGAGGAAATACAAATTGTTGCAAATTACGTTCTAGAAGAACGATTAGCTCTTTGCTATAAAAAATTTGGCATTAGAAATAATCACTTCCCATTCGCTTCTTCGAGTTAATCTTGATGAAATCACAGAGACGCATTAGAGGCTTTGCATTGCTTAAAAGATCAAATAATTTCGGCCGAATTAAAACTTCGAGTCGTAATTTTGTTTCAGTGATACTTTGGTGTTACGATAGTTACAACTGTCAACAAACCGGAAGACGGACGAAGTCAAAATCCTACAACGTTGCTCAAAGTAACAAAGAAAATACAGGACGTGATTCTTGGACTTGGAATATTACTGAAAAAAATGTATGCAAACAATTTGTCGCTTTGCACGTTCGTTCATACTTAAAAATAAGAATCGTTTACCTCGTTACTTGACAAAGTCCTATTTTTGTATTATCATCGTAAAATGAATCTTGTGCTGCGAAAATTTAAATGAAAGATAAATGTTGATATAACGAGCAAGTGAGAAATGTCAATAAAAATGAATTACGATCTTTCTCGAGCGAGCTGACGTTCAGTGCTATTTATTTGTACTTATTTTTGATAAGCTGTCAATTCTTCTTAGATTCTCATTGTGAACGTACGGGTGTTATTATAATAAATAAAATTATATATTTTATGAATATTAGCACTGATGAAAATGTTCTCTTTTCACACAGAACAGACAAATCAATGATCAGTAGCAATGAATAATTTCGATTAATTTTCAAAGCTACCTTCGAATAACATACATTAAAACCTATGTCAAATAATATATTTTCTCGCTTTAATAAATAAAAACGTCTAGAATTCAGTCACTCTGCATACATTGCATATGTAATAATAAATTGAAAATATTTACTGAACTCGCAATGAAGTACTCATTGAGAACTTGTACACGCTGCATATACAGATACGTCAAGTAGTACGGAATTATGGGATAACCCTGGTACGAGAAAACACACTTTATAATCGGAAATTATCTCAGGATAATAGAAAAAAAAAATTTAATCCAAACATTTTTAATGCATTTGACAAGGAAAGTGAATCATTTCTCTAATACATCATACCCTCCAGATATCCATATGAATAGAAGCAAATAAATCCGAATGTTTAATGAAACTTGGAAGATATTTTGCTATACTTTATCATTATCACTATCTAAATGCCTAATACAATTTCAAATTTATATGAAATATTAAAATGTGCATTAAATTATAATTAAAGCTTGACATGCGTTTAATTAAACTTTACCTCGTCCAGTTAAACATATAAAAATGAAACTACCAAGTACTTTGAACAACAACGCACGTCGAAGTAACTCATTGCCGAGGGGTGTGTACAAACAATTGAACACTAAAGGGTCGTAATTTAAAAGCAGCTTAATTCAGGTGTTGAACAATTTTTTCTTTCCCTATAGTTTACTTTCGTTATTACTGTTTGTGCTGAGAAATTTCGTTCACCTCAATTCACGAGCATTCTTTTAAGCAAACCTGGACGCTACTTTACGGTCTTATACTGTTTAAAGTATTCGCGGACAGCGTAGGCGTAACTGCCAGAGTTCATAGAGGAATGACAGGATAAACTGCAATCATTTAATTATACGCTGACTCTACAGAACTTGCAAGTTTCACTGGAATTAAAGGGTAACTGATAGTTGACATTTTTCTTTAGGAGGATATCAGTCGGCAGACCCGTGGAACTCTTTAAATTTTTTAACGATAGTCTAATGGCATTCCGGTGTTTACGGTACATTTGATGATAGTGTAAACGAGTTTAAACGAATACACTTATTTTTGCACGTGAGGGATTAATGTATATTATAACTCTAACTGGTGCATATCGTTCGTCATGTACAGTTAATGTTACCGTATCGTAGGTGCGGTACTACAAATATATTTTATCGGTGACCGCATGCATATCCGATGGGCACGCCACAAATATGGACATCATATGTTTTTGATAATAATAATAAAATTATACTGGCTTTGAAAAATATATCTATTTTCAACATTAGTATCCTACTTCTATTTCTACCTTTAATTCTTATCCGACTGATACGTAGCTTAAAGACATGCTAATTACTTGACCTTGATGCTGTTACCACTTTTACACTATTTTCTTACTACATGTCACTTCGGGATCCGATTGGCGGGACAACTGTTATTTCTTTGTAATAACATCGGATTACTATAATTTTGTATTATACAGTATTCCCACTTTCTGAGAATTAGTTTATCACGGAACTGATTGCTACAATATCAATTTTATCGTTGGCTTGGATAAATATTTTTAAGACATTTTAAATGATTTGACACCTTTTACTATGTCCAGCCATTAAAAAATGCAATAAGAGAAATAACGAGGTAAACTTTAAGCTTCGTTACCAAACTGTTAGTTCTATATATATATATGTGCAAAATTATTAAATTTAATCAATCACAAGTGTTGGAGGTGCTTAGGATAATAAGTGACAACTAAAAAATTTAAGTCAAGATTTCTTATTTTAAAAAATCAATATTCGACAACGTGATGAAATATATTAGGTTTTCTTTTTAAATAAAAATTAAATCTCAAATTTTATCTAGATCATAACATAATCGTTAAATGACACAAATGGCTTCGGCGACACATAAAGTCACTTAATATCATCTACTGGCAAGTAGAAAACGTATGGGAATCCAAGAAACAATAAGGAGTCTGCATGTTTGCAATAAGAAACTATAATGGTATCTCCAATAAGTCCAAGAACCCTTATCAAATAATAACGCTAGTGTAAAGCAACAAATTCTGCTTACCGAATTTCTGCGAACATTTTAACGATGACAATTAATCCAAAAAGCGTTAAGTCGTTGAAAACGTATAGAACGTTCAGAAATAAGAAAATTGAATTAATGACAGATTAACGCGACCAGAACTTGTCTGATTGTGAGACTGGAGCTGCAGACGAAACGTACTGACTGAGCCTGACGGGCCCAATACAGGACCCTTATACCGTCAAATACGATCCAAGATGCCCCTCCACGTTCGCACACACTACCACCGATACTACCAAACCTATTACCGAAGCATCCATAAATGAGCTACAGTCTCCTTGAAGCTCACGTTTTTCGGATGTAATTCCGAAAAGCGCATCCCTCCGAAAAGTATGGTTTTTTGTATTCTCACGTACTTTGACGTGCTGATGACGAATATAATAGTGAAAATACCCGCAAAATTACTTTAAAAAATAAATTGCTATTTTTCAAGAAAGAAAAGTTATTAGTAAAAATTGTAGCTTGTAAAAGATTACAACTTTTATATCCTATGCATTTTTATTATAAAACTATTATTTTTCGAGAGAAATGAGATAATGTTCAGAGAAACAAACATTCGTAGAAAATAATTATTGTAATAAAGAATAATTGTGATTAATAGACTTTGTTGCTATATTATTTCATTGGTTTCAGTACGTAATTACTTAATTACGCACTTTACCATGGGAAAGTTGAAATTCGGATTTTAAAGTGCATTCTTTTTCCTTTTCGTATCTTTTTTGCTTTTTGTATTTTTTATTTTAGATATTTCTTACTTCTTTTATTTTTGAATTAAAAAATATGTTTTTTTATCATTTATATATTTTTGTCGTCACTAATGTTTTTTTGTAACTTTTCATATCAATTTTATAGATATCCTGTAACTTAAACTAAAAATTTAGTTACGCTTTCCGGGATTCTGTAGGTTCTTTAGGTAGGTTAGTTTTTCGCTCATTTAAAATTATCTCATTTTTCTACAAAAATAATAGTTTTATAATAAAAATGCATAGGGCCCATAAGATGTAATTTTTTACAACATACAATTTTTACTTAAAATTTTTTTCTCTAAGATCAATATTTATTGAAAAAATATCATAAACATATTTTTTTTTTCTTTTGCAGGTATCTTTACTATTATATTCGTCATCAGCATATTTTCGGAGGTATGCGCTTTTCGGAACTTTCTCCCGTTTTTGTTTCCTGTTTGGTGGGACGGTACGATAATGAATAAAGAATTCTCAACGACTGATTTACCGAACGTCATTCGAGCAAGCGACATTTTATAAAAATAACACACATATGAGGATTGTTAAAAAAAGATTATGAATATGATAAAAGAAGGGATATAAATAAAAAAAAAAAATTATTTTTCTGAATGACTTTTATATTAAAAAATTATAATTAAAAAGAATGTTTTTTTTTTCTTGTGACATATATATATATATATATATTCTTTTAGTGTGTTCTTTAAAACCGAACTATTTATGCATAATAACTTATATCAGTAGCAGCCTAGATAGTTATTGTATTTCTACGAGAATAAGGTGGAAATTTGTGCAGCTTATTATAAAAAGTGCCCGTTTGTGATGGGGATCTGTGATATAAATAGTAACATGCTAACGTGGCTTTGAAATTAACAGATCTACTAGAGCAGTGATCGGGAAACTCATTAGTCAAAAGAGCCAAATATCAGCAGTACAACGATTAAGCATTTGTGGCAGAGCCGCATTCAAGAGGCCAAAGAGCCGCATGCGGCCCGCGAGCCGCGATTTACAGATCACTGCACGAGAGTATGACACTATAATGTTTCAATAAACTTAGTATGACTCATGAAATACCCCTTCCCTCCCCCTTCTAAATGGTATCAGTAAGTTAAAGAACAATATAAATTGTTCATGACATCAAGTTAACTTTACAAGCATTCGACACTGGTCTGAGAATTATGATAGTAGAAAAAGCACATACGTATTGAACGCCAGTGCATTGTTATACCTGCGTGTCATATGAGGTGAGATTTTGTCTGAGAGAAAATTCAAAAGTCAACTCGTCGTTCTTGTCCTCCATAAACGCGCGGAGACTGGGCATCACGAAAAATACATATGATTAACTATCAAGGGTAGAAAATGAATTTCTTGTAAAGCTATTCATCTGCCAATTCTCCATAAGAGGCTTTCCTAAGTTCAAAGCCCTGAACTAACCCATCTTCCCACAACAGTTTTTGCCCATCGATCTTACCAGAGCGAGAGGAGACGTTATGCATAAATACCGTGAAGCCTGTCTGCACACAACTACACATTGCGTACGAGCCCCCCCCCCCTCATTCATACACATTGGAAGGTTCCCAGAAAGATCAGCCGATGGCTTCCCATAGATTGTATATATTATGTTCTACAAGGGGTCGAGAGTAGAGTAGATATCTTGAAGAGTAGCCACTTTAAAGCACCGCCGATAGATGGTGATAGGGTGGAAGAGAACGAGAGTTTAGTAGAGAAGACAATAAGAAAAGAGAGTTATAGAAAATGATAGAGTACGGAACATAGGCAAGAAAAAAAGAATGAGATACAGGCAAAGTTAAGAAAATATGATGTGTAGTAAAAGAGGCTTAAAGGTAAGGTGTCAAGAATCTCGGACGAGTAGGGGATTTGTAAGGAATTAGTGTCGCATGCGACAAGTTTTGGAAGGGATATCGATGAGCTAATAAAATTATTGAATTATGAAAGTCCGTATACTGATATGGAATGAGTGCGTAAAGACTTATAAGATGAATGACTGCGGGTATCAGTACGTTGGGTAGTAATACAGAAGGGCTGAGATCAGCCGCAGTGGGCGGTGGTGCACTGGCCATTACTAGCAGACTGTTCCTGGACGAGAGCCGCTATGCTAAAAGCTAATGAGCACTTGACAATATGAACCTTTATGTTTACATTTTAGATCATGGCATTCCCATAGAATATTAAATTCCTTTTTTTTTTACTAATTGCACTAGATACGCGATTAATCAGATAGTACGCGATCTTCCATAGGAGATTCTTTTACAGACGGATCGTACAATCAAGACGAACATGTAGGTGCGGCTTGCTCGTACAAAAACGGACCTTGACTCCTGCAATACGAACGTACCTATGATGCTCGACAGACTTTCTTATTCGCACGAAGCTTTCTCAATCTTGCGGCACCGTCGGCATGAAGAGTTTAACACAGAATTCCGAACTTAACGTGATTTTTCCACTTTTCTGCCAGTGCCCGTCGCACGCCAGCCGAGTCCGCCATCTTGGGGCAACTGCCAAATCTCTCCAGGCTCACCAACCCTTTGCATTATTAAGTCCCCAGAGAATCCCTGGATTCTTATCTCGAAGTCCTGCGATATTCGTGGAAATTTCAGAAGCATTTGCACTGCTTTTTTTTTGCTGCGAATCTCACTGCCATTGCGCGAAAGTGCACATTGCACTTATATGTTGAGAATCCTGCTAGAATTCCCCTAGGGGCGTATTTTATTTAGTTTAGTTTCGTATCTTGTACATTGTCCGTATTGTTATTTGTTACATACTGAACTTGTCAGAATATTTAAATAAATCATTTGACTTATTTTCACTTATTTTCAATCCTAAAAATTATTTAAATACATTATCATTTGTGTTACATTTATACAAAATTATTAATGTTACTGCTTCCTGAAGATAAATGCAATGTACGAATTACATTATATATATTCTAGTAAACAATTTTACATGTTACACATTACTGATAGTATTTTTATGTGACAATTATATTGAAAAAAAAAATTCAACAGTTTCTTGTGTTGGTAAAAAAATTAAACCAGTCATATTGATTAATCTATATACAGAGATATCAACTTCTACACTATAATGTGAATTATTTAATTGAGTACGTTTACACGCCGGTCTTAAACCGGTTTGGTTAATACCGATCTAAAGGAATTTGACCAATCCCAAATATTCCTTACAAGTAGAAATTTCTATTATTTGTCTATTGTTTTGGATCATTAGTAACTAAACCGGTTTAAGATCGCTGTGTAAACTTAGTCAATAACTTACTAGGATCTTCATAAATTTCAGATTTTCTAATACTTAATAATACTTCTTGATAACAGTATCTCGAATTTTGCCCGCGGTCGAATGTCATTGGAGCACAACCTAGTGAAGTTTCGCCGTGTGGCACCACTGTTACCTTCGTCCCACACTGATGGCAAAGCGCCACGATTCATTTTTACCTTTACGACTTGCACTCTTGTTTTGACATTGAAAATATACCTTTAAATTTGAATGCGAATCATTAAACTGTGCCAAATATCCTTGTTTCGGAAACTTTTGAATTATTTAACTCTTAGATCAATTGGTCATTGCGATATATCAAGTGCTCTAAAAGGTAGGCAACACGTATACTATAAGCATTGACAATTGGAAAATACTCCTTACTTAATACTAAATACCAATCACGTTTAATGTTCGTAAATTTAAAATATTCCTATTGCAAAAAGTGACTCCTCGATCTGCCTTGAACTTAACATTTTTTGCATGTCTATCCTCAGCTCATACATCTCTGATGTCAGCCAGAGATCACATAAATATGCACATAGGTAATGTAGCTTGAAAAGTAATCAAATATTGAGAAAAATATATTAGCGGAATTTACATGCTCGGCTGTGGTCTCGACATAATTGGAATTTCTCCGAACAAAAATTCGAATGCCAGTGTCCTATTGAAATATTCTAGTTAGGACTGTTGTTACTTTCATATTCAATTTATATAATAATGACATGTCTCATTTAGCTTTCAAGCTGATTTTGAATAATATAACATATTTCAGATAGCAAAATGATATTCTTAGTATGTACTGAGAATGTGATTACGCATATACTGAGCATATACAAGATATACTCGAGATACTTTAGGCATAGTACATTCTGAAGGTATCTTCTGATAGATCCAGAATGTGTACAGCATCCCAGTCTCCGCCTAACTTGTAACAATGTCAAAATATTTTACGGGATATATGTATTTGCATAAGCTAGCCCTTCATTTTCAATAATTCCAATAATTCTACATTTACCTCCGTCAGAGGACTAACACTGGATTGAGGTTGAGTAATTTGAACATACTGTCCATGTTCTAGTTGTATCAGAGAATACTTTCAGAGGGTAGTGAGCAATAATTTAAAACGTACATATGAATATTCTCTGCATATTCTCAGAATGTATATGTACTGGGAACTACTGAAAATGTTTAGCACTTATTTCGAATACTGGAGATAAAATATTCTTGATGGGTAATAAGTACTTATAAATAATGTTCTATTCATGTTTTTGCATCTCGTGAAAAAACTATAATACTATATATGCTAACTGCGTATTTCATTTGATTACGATGGCATTTATCAACTCCTTAAATAATATAAAAAGTGTAGGTATATCTAACCAATTTAATGACTATGTTTTCCCGCGCAGAATTCAGGCAAATGTAACCAACTGCGTGTAAGATTAAGGAATAAAAATACACGGAACGTAAAAGGCAATTCCTGTCTAAGTACCGTGTATGTGATAATATAAATATTAAACCTCTTCGGTGGCATTGACGCAACACTACACGGAATCAAATCATACCCTGTGTAGCATTGACGCAATAGTGCGTCCATCGTTTTTTTCTTTTTCTTGCTATCTTTGAGCACTATTAGTCAAATTCTCCATGCTAACGAAGGGGTTAAACGTCCAGTCCTTGGTAAACGATGGAGCTCAGTAGAATCAAAGAATAGCATAAACTTTATTCGTTGATTTAAATCCTGCGCGTCAATCAATTTAAAGTTGGAAGCACGTATATACCACCTTGCATTCATTATAATGGACAAAAAAATAAAAACATTAAAAGGACATTCCAACGATGTTGTATTTCGTTATCTTTAAAAACATCTAAGTAAAACATTTTTTAATCGAATATCCATAAATCATTGCAGACGTAATTCGGATGTCGTTCGGGTGTTGTGCGTTGTGTAATTAATTATACTATAGTTCATCTCGGCATAAGTGATGTCACATAGACTTGCAGTAAACATTAGAGTACTGTCGTTTCGTCATAATTACCCATTATCTCGGTATTCATGATTCAGTTTCTTTGCGCATCGTTCATCCTAGAAGCTCATTCTTAAATCTCACTACAGGTAGCTTATCGCTGCATACACCAGACACACAGTATCTATGCTTATTACAATAAGATTTATTAGCTTGTGAAATGATTTTTTGTAGTTGTAAATTTCCTCAATGATAAATAGTTTACCGGTACTTTTTTTACAATTAACGTTATTAGGTACCCTGTTTATATAAATAATCGTCGCTATAAGACGTTTTCAAAACAACAGACCTTCAGTACACCGTATCACTCCTTACGTTCTATCAGTACTTCCGTGTTCGATACGTACTTCGTAGTGGACAATTATTCAGCAATAATCGTTCTCGTTTGGACAGGAAGTACCTCATTGACTCTATATATAGATACAGTCATCGTCAAAGAATAGATTCCATTAAAAGAGGTTTATAAATCATTAAGATGATACTTCCTTTGCATCCAGTCGCCATTATTGTTGCTAACATAAGGAAACAAAATCTGCAAATAGATATAATGAATGCCAAGGTCAACGTGAAAGCCTTATATAGACTGAGAAAGCGAATTCTCAAATTTTCGCAATGTCAAATAGGCTTGTTCGATCATAACTTAACTGCACAGTTTTAAACAAGGTAAATGCATTTTTATAGCCTTGTCATTCCTTTATTTGAGGGAATGTGACATTCTACGCTTGCCGATAGGTCATTTTATTTGATCGCAGTATTACTCTATGACTATCGTAGTGTTGCTGTTCCACGAATTTCTACTTCTAAATATATCGATATATGTAGTAGCCTCTTCTGACGTTGGGAAGTATTAGTTATGATTTTTGTCGATCTTAAAATACTTTATTGTATGTCTTATGAAATAAACATTAGTCTTTGTTAAATATAAGTGAAACATAATTTAAAAGTTTTCCTTAACGACATATTAGCACTCAAGTTATGCATGGCACATATAAATGTTCAGGAAGTGTCATTTGGATATTATTTTTAATTATATTTACGATTGTTATATGAATATGTATTTCTTTTTATTTAATATAAAACTAATAATTTGGCGTGCTATTTTCGAACAGGAAAATTCATTTCATTATTTTTAATAATTCCCACTTTATTACCAATATGAAACTGCCGAATTTTGTATGCATGAAAATCATTTAAAAATAATGATCATACTTGAAATTAATAATAATATAATATTATATTTTAAATGATACACGTGAATATTAGTATAGATGGGTAATGTAGAATTGATGGAAAAATATTTGAATACTTAAGAAAATAGTTCAAGTCAATGTTGTCCAAATACATATCTTTGGAGGCTTTGAGAACGTACAAAGACAAAGAGTCTGTTGTCTACAAGAAATATATTCACGGTTTCTTGAAATCAGCCGTTAAAAATATTAAAGAATCTTTTGAAATACACATAATCGATGCGTCCACAGGATGAATAAATGTTAATATAAAAATACGATATTTCATAAAACAAAGTTTCAAGTTCCAACTGTGCTTTCAATAATGCTTTTGAAATATTTCATTATTCCACGAAATCATCACGAGGAATTCGCCGACGGCAGCTATTTATGCAAGTCTTTCATCAACTCGACTACACCGCGCATCGTCGACATTCTGGGGCATCATTTGGAAGTCAGAAGTCAGGATTTTACTAGTTCTTCCAATAAGTACTAATACAAGATTATGACACCATCATCCATAAAGGAGTTAATGACTGACAGCTGCGTCCTTTTAACTGGTGTCACTGGATTCGTCGGTGGTTCCTTGTTGGAACGGATATTGTGTCTTACACCAGGACCGGAAAAGATATTTGTACTCGTGCGAAAGAAACAGGGCGTAGATCCTCAGGATCGACTCAAAACCATTCTTTCGTCTCCGGTGAGTGAAAATTATTATATCAACTTCCTGAAAATAGTATATCAACGTCCCAGACAACACCTACCGTGTCCAAAAGTCGTTGTAAAGAAGTTTAATGCGACAGAGTTCGCCTTTTGGGTATCTTAAAGACGACTAGGCTTTGTGTGCTGTCTGGGATGGTGTACTCCCTGATGGGCCGTTCTAACACTTATCTTGTTCATATTATTAAGAAGTTAGAAAAAAAAAGAAAATAAATTAAAAATGTTTTAGTACAAAGTTCAAAACTTTTTCTTCATTTCATTATGTAATGCAAACAGATGTTGTATTTAACCAGTTTTTTTTTTACTTAGCTACCGATTTTAAAAGGTTTTTGTGCCGAGAATATTATTATTATCGTCATATTCTTTGACGTACATTGAACGAAACCCAATGTTTATCTTCACGCGTTTAACTTCGATGGCGATAATTAATTCATTTTCATGACGTTGATGCCATTCATTTCGCATATACGTATTTCGAATTTCTATTTGAAATTTTTGAGTTATTTTTCTATGCGTAAGTGGTCTTCGTAATATTTATCGTAAATGCGTCACAGTACGTATCTTGTAAAATGATTTGCGTATTCCTGTCTACCAAGATTCCTCATTCCATCTTGCAAAAAAGCGGAATGTTATTTGACGATAGAATACACTTAAAAATTGTAGAGAACATAAGGTTAAATTTTTATAATTATACAAATATGTAATATTGTTCCGACGACGGCGGAATTCCGTTTAGCTATTTTCAGGTGTCCATCCAGACAAATTGCAGAGGGTTCAGGTAATTCCAGGTGATATTACTCAGGATGGCCTTGGATTATCTAGCTCGGATAGTAATTTACTCATTTCGAAATGCACCCACGTTTTCCACGTGGCGGCGTTCATTTCCTTTGCGGCCCAACTCGATCTCGCCATCAGGATCAACCTTCTGGGATCACGTCAGGTATTACACCTGGCTAAACGAATGATAAATATCCAGGCCATGGTCTATGTTTCTACTGCATATGCCAACTGCACTAAAGAAAATACAGTGCTCGAGGAAAAGCTATACCCAACGGCTATAGATCCTGTGAAATTTATAGAGATGGTTTGTTTTATTTGTATATGAATCAATAAGCGAAATATAAAATATTATAACTAGCACAGTGATGGGATAATTGTATATGTGTATAATTGTGTATAATTGTATATGGGACATTTCATCTGTTTTAGGTCAAAAACTTATCTTCCGTTGAAATTCAAAAAATGTCAGCTGAATTAATGGGAAATCATCCGAACACGTATACCTTGACAAAACAGATGGCGGAGAATTTATTGATTGCGGAGAAGGAACATGTACCCTTATCAATAGTAAGGCCCAGTATTGTTTTAAATACTTGGAAGACCCCGTTTCCAGGTTGGGTTGATAACGTGCACAATGGTGCTTGCGCATTTATTGCGGGCGTAACGAAAGGTCTCTTCCGCACGTAAGTAACCGTCGGAAATTTTTCTGCACTTAAGGGCACAGGAATTTATATATATTAGATTACCACTTTGATAGATTCCAAGCCAATCCCGATGCCATCCAAGATGTTATACCAGCTGATATGGTTGTATCTACCATTTTGGCCTCTGCACTTCACGCAGCGGTACATCCGAGAGATTTAAATATATTTCATTGTACATCAAGTGCCGTTAATTCGACAACTTGGGGTAGATATTGCGAAAGAGTTGTTACAGCATGCAGAAACCATCCTTGCGAAGATGCTGTATGGTATCCCGCAGCTAGACCAAGAACCAATCATCTACGAAATGTCATTGTTTTATACATGTTCCAAATTTTACCAGCAATTATTTTGGATTTCGTAATGCAGCGTTTTGGACGTAAAACTCCGTAAGATTATTTTATTTATCATTTATTTATTGTCTCTCGTAACTAAAGTATCGTGTAATCCTATAATAATTATTTATTATTTTAACACTAGATTACTTGAGATTCAGTATAGATACTTCAAAGGTACAAAGTACACTTCGTATTTTACAAACAGCCAATGGTACTTTGGCCGGGACAACGCGTCAGCACTTTTGAATATTTTACCAGCTGATGAGCTGGAAGAACATCCCATGGATCCTAAGGCTATTGAATGGGACTCGTATTTTGAGAACTGTGTTATTGGAATGCGACGTTATTTTTTTAAAGATTCGGAAATGACGACAAAGAAAGCGCTGCGTCAAATGAAACGGTAATTTTTATTTTTAACGGAATTTATGAAAAAGTGGTAAAGGGATACCGGATATTTTACGTTGCTAATGATTCATATATGTTCTTCTTAAATTGCAGTTTGAAGATAATTTCTGCTGTGACGCCATTTTTAAGTTTCTTGCTCTTTTGGGGCCTAATCTCCCTCATGGGACTTTCTTCGATTACGGCGGCCTGTTTTGGTGGCGCTTTAGTATTATTTTTAATTTGGTTATAAGAATTTTGTTATCTGTTGAGCCATTATACGTACACACGAGCCTCGCGATTCAATGTTAATTATTTAATTATAGATTAGTACATGATTTAAATTACTTTTTATCTACGTCATGTGAAAAACGCTTTTTTGCAATTTTAATCCTCATAAAAGTATAAATATCTTTTCACAAGTACTAACGAAATTCAAATTTTAACATGACCGGAGTTTAAGTTTTTTCTCTTAAATTAATTCACGTGCGTATATGTGTACGAGTACAGAGTAAGAAAATCGTTTAGATACATGATGATGTTCTTTTCGCGGATAAAATCCTGTTATGACTATATTCTTCATTTTACTTTTTTAGCATATCAAAAAATAGACTGTCTAACAAGGCATAGTTGATTTTTTATTCATGTAGTGATTTTTAGTTATTATAACATAATTTCTTTATCCGAAATCTCTTTAATCCTTTGACTGCGGAGCATTCAGAAATGTTTTGATCAAAAGGAATCACCCACATAATTTTTATTTTATTTATTTTATTAAGTTTGATTAAGTACAAAAGTAGATCGTTACAGTTAACATATAAACAAAAATTTAATAATTTATTTCTGGTATTTGCAACAAATTACGGCGTCTATAGGCATTGTTCGCAATTAAGGGGTTAAATCTAATACATACTTGATTACATCGATTAAATATAAAACATTGACAAAGTCACATAGAGCAGATCAAAGAGTCCAATGGTCAATTTCCACCGCAAAGTCAAACAGCACTTCTCAATTTCTTAACATTTAGCTAACCGCGCGCGCACTGACTTACTTTAAAGTGGGAAGATCTACCCATTCGGTTGGCTAAGTGTTAAGTATCCTAAATTACATTAACCTCGTATTTGAGGAAAAAATCTGTTTAATCAATAGACAAAATTGATTTACGCCAGTTTCTCTTGAACTGACATTAATTAAATCTCTACAATTCCGATACAGCACAAATGTATTTTGCAGACAGAAAAATGGTACATTTTGCATTTCTTTTAAAGGTCAATAACGTCTGATTTTTATCCTTGTAGTGTAGTCTATTGCGTGGATAATGATTTCTAAATATGTGCGTAACGGGTCGTATCCATGAAAATACTTCTACACTCAAATATATGTCAATCCGCCAAACTTAGTAGTTAATCACATTGTACATAGTCTGTTAGATATGTTCAAAGTTAGAACCGTCAGTTTTCTATTCCCATACACCGAAGTATGTCCGGTTATCTAGTCTTAGGCGCCGGTAATAAAAAAATTGCGTACTATACTCTTTCAGTGACTCTCATCAGCTACATAGTCAATAAAACAAATAATAAACTCATATCCAACTCGTACAAAAATGACAAACTGTTACTAATTTTTACTCGTCATTATTATAGTACATATAACTGTTTGTCATATAGTGTTTGTAGATTTATAGCAATTTTTGTAAGTACTAGATACACAGTTAATAACGTTTGAGAACCCATTTTGTCATCCTTTCTTTTAAGTTTTCTCTCTTGAATCTACATACTTGGTTGATACTTAGCGCTGTAGAGTTGATCAGAGTTAACAAGACGCTTCTGCGTTCTTGGCAGCTCCTAGCTCTTATCCATCTCCAAAGCCTGAGGCAAACACATTCGAGATTTGACGCCGGACGGTCAGGCTTTTCTTATCTTTGATCGCTCTGCGATTTGCATACATTGAAAAGGTTGTAGAATCTTTTGAAATTGTTAGCCGTTATCTCGTCGGAAAATTGGAACGAGTTATTATAATGGCTGTGCGTGTGACGGATTTTTATCGCGACAAAACCATCTTCATCACCGGAGGAACCGGCTTCCTGGGTATTTGTCTAATTGAGAAACTATTGAGAAGCTGTCCTGATATCAAAAACATTTACTTGCTTATGAGACCAAAAAGGGGCAAGGAGATAGAGCAACGACTGGAAGAACTTACGAAAAATGCGGTATGATTATAGTATTTTGTTTGCTTAATGATCCAGAATTGCTTTCAATTATTTAAAACTTTTATTCTGGTAAAAGTTCCTTGTTCGATGGATGCTCTCATTCTGTTGATCTTGATTCTGCAAATATTCAAGATAATAAAATATTGAAGAACATTCTGTCGGTGCTTAATGTAATAATTATGTGTCATAATTGACGTTCTTTCTTTGCTCTTTAAATTGTTACATATTCCAGTATAAGATTTTTAAAATATTTATTATATTATATAACTAATCGACTCTCCATTTATTCTACAAGAGTTGAAAATAACAGAATGGTTACATTTTGAATAGTAAAAATTTGTGGTATGAATTTAACAACATATATGTATTTTATCAATTTGTTTCTAAATTTTTACTTACTTCCAATATTCCATAGTTTCATTTATTTTATTTCAAATTTCATGTGACCATTAGTAGTAAATTTATTAGATGTAATGCTATTGATATTGTAAATCAATTGATCATACTACATTTTATATAATTTTAGGTGTTTGAGGAACTGAAGAAAGTAAAAGGCGATGAACCATTTAAAAAAGTTATTGCAGTTGCAGGCGATGTTGGAGAGGAAAATTTAGGATTATCGGCTAGCGACAGATTGACTTTGGTAGAAAAAGTCCAGATAGTTTTTCATTCTGCAGCTACTTTGGACTTTGATGCTGATCTTAAACTTACAGTTAATATTAACTTGCTTGGTACACGTCGTGTTGTGCAGCTCTGTCAAGAAATGAGAGATTTCAAGGTAAGCAAGATTTTTTCAGTCATATTATTCTGTGTCCACTGCATGCATAAGTAAGTATATTGACCCATATGGTGACCAGAATATGGTATTTGTCATTCTTTTTTTCTTGAGAGACAGCTTATATCAGCTTATAACAGCTTTTCTTATATATCATTATAAATTTACCTATAGTTTTCTAAACATTTAAATGCTGTATAAACAATTACTACTAATTTTTTAGGTTTACTCTATTCGATTACCTCAAATCATCACATGCATGTCTGATTTAATATATTTTATATACAGTGAATACAATATCTTCTTAAATAGCTTTTATTGCATATGTTCTCTTCAGTACTTTATGTTTCAGGCTTTGGTACATGTTTCTAGTGCCTATGTAAATTCCACGCTTACTGAAGCTGATGAAAAAGTTTATCCTGCACCTGCCAATGTAAATGATGTTTTGAAATCAGTAAAGGAACTAAGTGATTCCGCCTTAAAAGAAGCAACACCGAAAATTTTGGGTCAACATGTAAACCCTTATACATTCACTAAACATTTGGCAGAACATGAAATCGCCAATTCATCTTTATCTGCTGTTATCGTACGTCCCTCTATGAGTAAGTGGAATTTTGTATATGTTGTATAACAATATTAAAAAATGGCCCTATCTATAAAAACGGTTACTTCGTTCACTCATGTCATTATTGTATTTGGAAGGCCACCATAAGTATTAGTATTAAATACCTGCTGGCAATAAGACTCACTAATTCTATTTATGGATAAGTATAAGATGTTATTCGAATTATGCGTGTTCGCAACAGATTGTACTTCTATTAATATTAAACGTTTTACTTTACGCGTGTGGAGAGCTGTTATGTAAGGCAGATATCTTATGCAAATAAGATACGACGATTTTACAACATATTTCTTCATAATCATTATAGTTACTGCAGCGTGGAAAGAGCCAGTCCCGGGATGGACAATATCAAAAAATGGTCCACAAGGTTTCCTTATGGGAGCAAGTAAAGGAATTGTAAGACGTCTACCTGTGGCTACAGATCTGATATATGATTACATTCCAGTAGACATTGTCGTAAACAGTTTAATAGTTGCCGCTTACAGTGTCAACAATTCAGGGTAAAATAATTTGATCTACATTTAAAATATTTGTATTTCAAGCTACTATGATTATTTTCATTGTAATCACAATGACTTTCCTCTCAAAATGCGCCATTTCTTAATACTATATTTCATGTACCTGTTATTTATTTCAGGGGTGATGGTGTTAAGGTCTATCATTGCACATCGAGCACATGTAATCCTTTCAAATGGGAATCTGTTGAGCATAAGATCAATAGTTATCTTCATAAATATCCACTGCGCAGTGCAGTTTGGTATCCGCATTTGAAGTTATTGCCTTCATTACTATTATTCAGAATCTCTGCATTTTTCTTTCATATGATACCAGCCTATATTTTGGATACGGTCACTAGAATATCAGGTGGTAGACCCATGTAAGTGCAAATAATCGATCACTATTGCATTTTACAATTACATTTCAGGATGTAAGAGTCAAGGATTCTGTGAGCATAAAATACAACCATTTTTTTCACAGCAATGAATGCATTGCTGATTGCTTTAACAAAGTCATTAGTTATAACAGCTTAAAAGTTCTCATATAAAAAAATAACTTATAATTTTATTTGGACAAATGCTTCATCGACGATAAAATTACTTGATAATGTCTAATTGTTTTTTTTGTTTGTGTTTATTTCATTATAGACTTGTACGTTTACATAAAAATGTTAACAAATCTCTGAACCAGCTAAGCAAATTCATTTTCACCGAATGGAAGTTTCACAATCCTCGTATGCTGGAATTGCACGAATCGCTGTTACCAGATGACAAGCGCACGTTCACGCTAGATGTCAGACCATTAGTCTGGGAAGATTATTTTGTAGATCTTACACAAGGAGTTAGGACTTATTTGAATAATGACCCTCCGAGAACTTTACAAATGGCTCGCTCCAAGGATAAAGTGTAAGTATCAAGAATTATATGGTCCTATCAAGCAAAAGAAGTGCAGTTTCATAGACGATGTCTTAAGAGACAAAGATTTTATATTTTTTAAGAATATTATAGGCTTTGCACGAATAGTTTCAATTCATTTAGTGTAATTCTTAAGGAATATCTAGCAACAGTAATACATATTTTCGTAAACAAATTATCAATGGCATCTAACCAATTGTATATTTCAGACTACTGGTTGCACACTTGGGATTACAGACTGTGTTATTTGGTTTAGTATGGTGGATCGTTAAGATAATGCTGGATTCTACATGGTCAAAAACTGGTTTAGTTCTACCATTGACATACGTTCTATTCGACCAGCTTTAAACTGTTAAGTCATGATAATCGGACTTTTGATTTTTGTTTCTTGTTATTGTAAATAGCAGTAATACAACGATACTTTGCATCTCTTTGAAAAAACTATTTACAGCATATACAACAAAATGATATTCACAAAAATACTATCATTAAACTTTTCCTTATGACTTTTGTAAGATCTAAAATCAATTTGTTCGTTGACTTTGTAGAATTTGAAAGATTCAATATGTTTCGTTGACTAAATATTCGCGAATGTAATTAAACGCACCAGAGAAAACTGTTGTTATAGATTGATTGTTTTAGTTATTACAATTTGGTATAAAGCAACTTGTTTGCACCTCATATGGTTCTATAATAACATACAGCAGTTCTAGAATATGATATTAATATAATTACAGTATAAAGTATAATGTAAATTCTCAAAGTATTTCATTAACAATATAATATTTTTTTGTCAAAAAATGATGTCTGCTAAACAATAATAAGAAAAAGATGAGATAAGGTAAATTTAATGCAATAACTATATGCTTGCACAGTATTGCTTAAAGGGTATACATTTTAAACACTATGTCTGGTATGTCTTTAATGATTTTTACTCATTACTTAATTCAGTCTAATGATTTAAATAATTAGAGTAATAAAGGTAATATAGTTTATAGAAAAATAGCATTTTTTATTTTTCCGTTAATCTTAAATACATTTTGTATTATTTACTATCATTATATACCTTTATTATATCGTGGTCTCTGACCTGAAATAAGAGGATTAAATAAAGTTCTTACTTTTGAATATTCCATTGAGCTCAAATTTAATTTCCCGCCATGTCGTTAAAAATTTTCGATTAAATGTAAGATGCATTTTTTAATAATAAATATATGCTATACAAGGTCTAAATAGAGATGTTCTATATCTTATGAAATCTTCCCATACATAGTAAATACTTTGTACAAATGGTTTATGATGAAACACTGAGAGTGAAAGTTGCAGATGATGCTTGAACTATTGAAGAAGAAAAAACCGTGTCATACCTTTATTATGTCTACATACATATACATATATGCAATAGATCAAGAATGTACTTTTGTTTTGAATGAAACCCATATATTGAGTAGAGACATTGAATTGATGCTCGTTTTCTAAGTCTGACACAATCTTTAATTCATTCAAAATAATATATTACGTCATACATTCTTAAGAAATTTGGAATTCGTGCTAAACGTATCGTTCATAATTCACGCTATTAAGAATTTGATTAATACATTTGTAAAAAGTTTTCATGCAAACTTGATTTCTTTCGAATACAAAAATAGTTGTAGTATCCAAGTTTTATTGAATACTGTAATTTTATTGTTATCCGTATTATTTCTCTAAATCTTGTGTTCGAGTTTATAAGAGCAAAAATCGTAGCACTCCTCACGAAGAATATGAATTGCTTGTTTCTAATAGATGTTGAAAAATAACAATTAACAAGTAAAGGAAAAATGTATCACCCATGAAATAATGAATACTGCAAGAGACCTTCCTGTGGGACTGCATTTACAGATCATCAACCTACCTAACCTCGTCCAATGGCTACGTACGACCCTGAGAAGAGCAGGGCAACCACACACAGGTTTGGATATCCATGACTATATGTCGGTGTCCCGACACAAAGGCTCAACATATGAACGAACATGACTGCCGTAGACGCAGTCAACATAAAAGAATTCTCCAGACGGTTGTAGCAAACATTAGTCAGTAGCGAACTATTTCGACCTCTTTAAATTTCGCGCATATGAACGCCACGTTATAGAAAACAATTAGTACATTTAAATTTGCCCAATCAATCGTTCCACCCCAGCCACGCAGCTGCCGTTGTCAATTTTGAATGTTTTATAATAATGTAGTGCTACAAATTTATGCAAATTAGCGAAGTGTTTCTGTGATCTTAATCGTTTATTTGTTGCGATTGAATTAGCTGATGCTTTTCTTTTGAATTTGTACTGATTTGTACATTACTACCCACCGCCAGTCACTCTTCGATCGCTTCAGTGCCTTGGTGATCGTTGGTCGGTTAACTTCTATAAGATTTCACTCTCTTCTTTATTTTAGAGGAAATACGGCAAAAAAGTCAAAGAAGTTGAAAATTTATCTGTCAATCGGTATCCTATTGGTGGGAGTTTGTTTCTGATTCATCAATTTTGTTGGACTGCCTTTTTCAAATCTATCGTAAGAACTGGTCAGTTAGAACTGACCTTGCTAAGTGATCACATCTTTGGAGAAGAATCATGACGGAAGGTTAGTGATATGTGTTATATTAAAAACAGATATTTATATTTTATTTAAGTAACATTCATTCGGAAACTTTGGCGCTGTTTTATTGTTCTAAATTTACAGTTCTTGTAACATTTTGCCGACGTTGTATAATTTAAATTTGAAATTTTGTTACTTGATTCGATTCATTTCTTTGTTCAAGCGGTATCTTTGTATGTTGATTACATAAATTTTTATATCAATAAAATAAAATCAAGATTTTGCTTGCGGATATGGATACTTAAATTACTTTTGCACTTTTTATATGAATTTTTGGAAATTTAATATCATAATGTCCCGGAACTACAGTTAAAGTGAATTTCAATTCACCTGATTCTTATACCCTCATTCTAAAATAACACAATCGCACAGATTTGATGAAACACATTTCATGTACAATCCTTTCTCCAAATCCGTTATTACCAATTAATAGTCACTTTCAAGTAATATTCATTCGCATGCGAGTAGCATCAATCGTAACATGGCACATATAAAGAAAAGGCAAATCTTACAAAGAATAATAATACATGTGCAATCGAAAAGCAGAAACTACATAATCCCAAACTTATTACCATCACAATATAATTTTATTTCAATTTTCAGTTATGGTATCTCCAAAGTATAATTACGAATCATTGCACAACATTCAAATAATTATGTTTCATAATTTTTACAATTTCTTTTTCTGACCCACTTTCCACAAAAGCAATTGGCCTTACGTTACAATATCCTCATATATCTCCTCTTTTTTAGCGAATTTATCCACTGACACTGTACCTTCAATATCTGAATGGTTTCGAAAGAGAAATGTCCTTGTTACCGGTGCCACCGGATTTATGGGCAAGGTTCTGCTAAGTAAACTGCTTTCAAGCTGTCCGGAGATTGGACAAATATTCATATTGGTCCGTGAGAAAAAAGGCGTCGATCCTGGATCCAGATTAACATCAATAATACAGGTGGGAGGAATTTCTCGTTAGGCATTTTATTATATTTATTTTTCCTTGAATACACTCATATATATCCGTACTATGTCTCTCTTGCCTCGACTAGCATTACGTAGGCTAATTTCTTCGTAATGACATTGAAACTAGGATTTGCGATATACCTAGAATTTCAAGGAACAACTAAGAGATAAATAAAAGATAAAATATACATAGAATTACGAATCATTGTCAACCAACATGTACATAAAGCAAGTATCAATGCACTTGTAGATAGTGTATGCTAATATCAAAAGATTTATGTCGATCAGTATATAGATTACATTATTGTTAACCAGATTTCTTATAAAATATCTTAGCCTTACCTTGGTCTTCCATATAGGATTATTTATCACTATAGGAGCTAATGTAAATTTTACTTACTTCCTACGTCTATACTGTGTCGAACATCAAGGTCCGCTCTGTTACTGTAATTAAAGAAAGTTTCTGTAACCCTTTAATACTAATTGATAATAAACTTCACCAAAGGGTTTAGAGATTAACTATTTTGAGTTGTTCGGTCGTTCGGCTATTTCCAAATTTTTTCGTATTTCCATTGATACCTCATTCTCATAAATTAAGGGAAGCTATTAATGTTGAAATGACATAACCTTTCCAGGAAATAAAATTTATGCGGCAATCGAAAGTACGCATTGTATATATTAATCATAACAATTTCTAATAATTTTCAAATAGTATTATATGTGAATTTTAATAGATTTTTTTATTGGACGTTTTAGAGCTCGATTTTTATGTTTTAAGTAAAAGTGAAAGCGCGCGCACAATGGATTCAATGCACGCAAGTATAGGCCTATGTTGCGTGGATAGATTCCATCAGATTCTCATTATTAGAAAATTATTAGGAGCCTCTATATCTATCGAATGTATTTGTACTTATATAATACCAATAACTGTTATAAGCGTACTTATCTTCCTGGTATCAGGTTCTGGTTTTTGGTTTCACAAAAAATAGTGTGTCTACCATGTATTTATCTCACAGTATGTTATTTTGACATATATCAGTAGATAAAATTAATGCAAATTGAGTGATTCATTCATGATTTACCTAAAATATAAAACTTTATATATAACGATGAAACACAGGGCGCAGTATCACACTTTTTGTGACGTACATGCAAAATAGGGATTATAGGCAAAATGTGTACAGTAATTTATTTTTAAATTATCAGAGACTCTTTAGTATCGTGAAGTATTCGGAAATGGTCCTTCAAATTTGATCCATTCTTACCGGTTGACCATATATGTATGTAGGAAAGGTGATTCAAGGAATTAATACCATCATAGCAATTTCAAAAATATTTCATACTTACTCTACCTTCAACTAATTCTATGGGCAGTCATCGTGTCTTGCCAGGCCAGTGTCACCCCACCTTCCGTTACATATACACCTTCGCGTATGCAGAGATAATTAAGATTTTATTGCAAAAGTAAAATTTTTTTATTTCACAACCTTGAAGAATACATCCAACGGAGCATATATGCATACACATTTGTTAGCAGATCTGTTTCTCTTGGGTTTTCCCCTTCATGTGTAAACATATTAAATCGGATGTCGTCGTCACCTTCTTATTTCGTTGGCCAGGAATTCCCTTCACGTTCTACGTCTGACTATCATGCGACCAATGTGCGTTTATGTTCACATTAAGAATGAGTAGATGAGAAAGAAAAAAAATCCAGATCTGCGTATTTATTTTGGACCATACATAATGATGCATGCAAAAAAAGCATCCTACTATAGCTTTTATGTGTAAGTAAACAAATAAATAAAATTTTATTTTTTGTTGACGAAATATGAATAGACTTCATAATTAGATTTTGAAAAAGTTCTTCCAATTACACATATAGATGGATTTAACCTTGATGTCGACACACGAATGTTACGATTACGCAATCGAATCAATTTTACCTTGAAGCTAACTCTATTAACACTTGTTTTTAAATTGTATTCTTCTGCTCATTTTTTAGAAATCTCATCCTGTATTTTTTGTTCGAAGTGTTACTTTTATACCACGTCAATGCGTATTTGAGTTGCGATCGCCTTTGGAATTTAACATACAGGAGTCCATTATAAGATCTCAGACTCTATTTGAGGCTAAAATCTTATTTGAAACATATAACAATGATTTATAAGAATACTATTGATCTTTTTTAGGAAGAACCATTTCGTTTACTTCGTGAAAGTAATCCGGAAAGATTGAAGAAATTATTTGTTATTTCCGGCGACACAACAACCGAAGGACTGGGTCTCTCAACTGCGAACAAGGAAATTCTTATTAATGATGTATCGGTAATCTTCCATATGGCAGCGAACGTTAGATTCGATTTGCCGTTAAGAACAGCCATTAATATGAATACCAGAGGGACGGCTAATGTTTTATCATTGGCGAAGCAGGTACCATTTATTTATGTTAAATAACTAATGCTATTATTGTTTCTACAATGTCAGCAAGAATAATCCCACACAACGCTGAGATGTTAGAAATACGTCATACAGACATCGTCAATCTCCTTACTGACCATGTCATCGGCCATGTACCGGCACCATACCGGCGCACTCAACGGTTGGCTTAAGCCGCGAGAAGCCTATGGTTATTTCTCGAAGGCAACATAACTTATTCAAATGACACAACAATGAAAGTTAGACGCACTAGATATGACGCGTTCATTGACAGGTTAAAAAGCATTCAATGAATGTGTGTACTTTAAACAAAATGTAGATAAATAAGATAAAGCAAACACTCTATTGCCGATTACACGCGTGTACGGCTCCGAAAAGGTATTTTAGTTCATAACTATAAAATATATAAAAATACTAATAAATGGTAAAAAAAGAACAAAGGACAACATAAATGCCGACATGAAAACGACATTCTAAAGATGTCATACTGCATCGTGTTTAAGAACGTCTGCATAAGACGTCTACCGGATATAATACACATAGCATTTTTCAATCGGACATCGGTAGAACATTGCAGACGTAATTCGAATGTCGTTCGATGGTTCTGTGTTGTGTGGGATATACCGGATGAACCCTCTAAAAGTAATTACAGAAGTTCAGTACTTCAAGTACAAATTATATACGCGTGACAACCATAGTGAAAAATTTGACAGATAGAAAGCTTATATCTGTTATAAGGCAAGGCATAAGGTAGTAAATACATTAAAAGAAGGTTTCTCGAATCATAAATTACAAGGATGTTATTTTCCTCTATTTACTTATGTGGGGGTAGCAAAGACGTCATTGCATGGGTTATCTGAATTATTTTTTTTTTAGATTTCTCAGCTCCAAGCATTTATTCACGTGTCAACGGCCTACTGTCAGTGCGGTCAAGCAATTCTAGAAGAAAAGGCATATTCAACACCAATACCACCAGAGACTGTATTATCAACAGTGGAACATTTGGATGATGATATGTTGGAATTAATGACACCAAAACTACTGGGTGACCAGCCAAATACTTATGCATTCAGCAAAGCACTCAGTGAAGATCTCGTTGCAAGATCTGGTCTGCCAATTGGGGTTGCAAGACCATCAATAGGTACGTTTTACATTAAGAAATTACAATACTGTTTTATCAATAGCTTCATGTCAATAATATTATATTTATGTTTAATAATGTGACCGTAGTTGTTGCCTCCTGGAAAGAACCTGCACCAGGTTGGGTGGAGAACATGAACGGACCAACTGGGCTGATGATAGGTGCTGGTAAAGGTGTGATTCGATCGATGCTCTGTAACAAGGATTACCTGTCTGACTTTATACCATGCGATCTCGCTGTGAATGCTATAATCGCATTAGCGTGGAGCGTCGGACTCGAACAACCTTCCGAGCCCTTCTTCATGAACGTTACTGAGAGTGGCGAGAATCCTATATCGTGGGGATGCGCATTGGAGACAGGAAGAAAACACGCTCTCACATATCCTTTCTCAGGTTCTTGAGTTTATTTAGACATAGTTTATAGTAGGCTTGCATTTTTAGTCCCCTGATTCTGCTTAACCGTACGACAGCTATTATGTGAAAGTAGACAGTGCTTAGGCGCTGGTGCATTGTAAACTAGTAACTTTCATTCTTGCGAAGTTTTAGGTACATTATGATATGTAGTACATAGTTATTTAATAAATTACTGTGATTTCAGGTCCTTTGTGGTATCCTGGTGGACGTTTGACATCATCTAAAATAATTCATTGGTTCGTGATTATCTTCTTACATACAATACCCGCGTATCTCTTGGATGCTTTGTTCATTATTACTGGGAACAAACCTTTTTTGGTTAAAATACAAAGCAGAATTTCTTCGGGTTTGGAACTGCTTCAGTATTATACTACGAAAGAATGGATATTTCGGCAAGTATTGTTAAGATTTATTGCCATTATAATTGCTGAATTCATAGTCATAGACATATATGCGATGACCCATTCGTTTATTTCGCTTAAAATATCTTTATACGTGATCGCTTCGTCATCTTCCTGAATGTAAATTGGAGGTCGAAACAAAGGAACTACAGGACTTGGCAAATAATACAGTCGTCGGTACACACTCGTATAAGGAGGGCCGGGCAGGGAGGCTGATTTTGGTCCTGGACGGAATTCATAAGCGACAACGTCATTCTGAAAGACTCATGTCAAACCGATCAAAATAAGGAAAATGTAGCCATAAAATATATCGGGAAAGTATTTTTGTCGGGTCTTAAAATGCATCTGTGGGCACTGCACAGGAGACGCACAAGGACACTGATATATTGTCTATTTGACTTTACTTCTTTCGTCATCTGAATAAATCTTTTTGCAAATTGTTTCGAAAATGTCACTAAGTAAAGAAATATTCGAAAAATAGTAAGCGTATTTTAAATGCTATGCTACTGTCATGACATGACTGCATAAATCAACAGTACAAGTTCCGCTACGACGTCTACAATAGTTTGCTGCTATTTCATCCATTCCGCTTTGAGATTTACAGAATAAAGCATAAACCAAGTATCTATTTGATTTAGAATGTTAGGTTAGGCAAGCTTAAAAAGTTTCAAATCGTTTGACGTATCTTTACCTATGGCCGAGTGTAAATAACCTGTTTAAGCTATCTTTGTGTGAATTCTAAAAAAAAAATTTTTAATAATTTCTCACGAATTTTCGAAGCAAAGTTATCGTTTTATTAATCAATCCAGGAAGGATACATAGTACGATGTTCTTGGAAGGCAAGGAATGAAGTTCAAGGTTCATTAAAAAAATATAATTAAGTGTTTGTAGCATTTGACCTTGTGTAAACCACAACGAAATATAATTATATAAGATTTCATGAATAATTGAAGGTACATATTAATTATTGTCTATTTTTTATTTACAGAAATGACCGGTTGAAGGATATGCAACAACGTTTAAGATCTTCTGACAGGGAGATATTTTTTATGAACACTAAGGATATTTGCTGGGATGACTACATCCTGAATTACATCCTCGGTACAAGAAAGTATTGTCTTAAAGATGATCCCTCGACCTTACCTCAGGCTAGGCGTGTATTTGCTTACTTATACGTTGCCGATTTGTTTGTCAGGATTGCCTTTGGAATACTTATCGCTTGGCTCGTTTATTCCTGGATAATACCGTTTAAAGCCACGTCCAGTACTTTCGTTGAAGTTAATGAAATCTGACTCTTTCACTAAAGTAAAAAACTTGTATGTAACGAAGCTATGCAAAGTTGTGAGAAGTCACACCTAAGTGGGCCAAGAAATTAGACTTTAGAAAAGTATTAAATTCTACTCAATAAAATAATGCCATATGTATATTATATATACATGTATAATTTTTGGCACTGTTGTTTCTATATCATAGATATATGTAAACTGTTACATAAGAATACTTACAGTTACATGAAAATGATATTACTCGTCGATTTCATAAAATATTCCAATTGACGTATTTCAGTGTCAATTTTATTAAAAATTATGAACTATACTGTATTTTAATTCTTATTACTTTTTTATCACTATAATGTATTCAACAAGTGATGTGAAAAATATAACAGTTGCACTACGTATGTGTGTGATGTTTAGTGTTCTGCAATATAGTCAAGGACGTCTTAGCGATACTCTATAAGCTTGATTAATTTATGCGTATCTCATGATAAACATAAAATATTTTGGCGCGCTAAAAATTCCGTAACAAATGTTCAATTTCATAATTCGGCTGTTTTAGATTTCTTTTTAAATTCGACAAGGTAAAAGCTATACTTTTATACTATATATTTTCAAGTTTGAAAAATTTTACCGTACACTTCAGTAAAAACTGACGTATCATGCTTACCTTTCAGGATGTTTTCGTGAATCGTTCTTAAATATATAGGTAGTATGTTATGAAATCTCATGATGTCCCGCAGTTACCATGAGGTTTACGGTAATTTTTAATGAAAAATTTTCTCCGTGTAGGTGAAAGGTTAAGGGTCAGAAACTTAATTTTTATTATAAGAAAGTTAGATAAAAATGCTGTCCTAATATGTAATTTGAGCACTAAAGAATAGTTAACATTCTTCACCTACCATCTAACGTACTTTATAAATTAATCGTTGATATCGCCGTATCAGTATTTACTTAAAAGTAATAGGTCATCAACGTAGATCGCACAAAGAGGAATCGTAGGTAGGCACTACGTCACAAGTTAAAAAAAAACATTAGATTCCTGGGATCCTGAAATGTCGAAATCACTTTTCAGTGGACTCGACTAGCTTAGCTGCTGCTGCGCACGAAAGTAGACTTGCGTCACAGAATAGAGGTCGAACTGCTTTGCGCTAACGTTGTTACGTTTGTGAAACGTCCATTTCTAACTGCATAAATATAGTTACTGAATGAATGGTATTATGAAATTTTTAATAGGTTAATATTAGGTGGATGTCAACGGTTGTACGAAATATTCACAAACCATATAACCAGTATGTTTATTAATTAACTGATAGTATACAGGAGACTTGAAACAGAAGATTTGAATTTTGTAATTTATCAACATCATATTATTATGCCACTTGTATATGAAAAAATACAAAATTCGGTGAAATGCTACAAGAAGTGTCATCAGCCAATCCTCATACAGTTCCCTCGTTTATACGTATATGACATGTAATTATTGTTACATGACTAAGTGTATATAATTTATTAATAAAACATGTAAACTAAGATCTAAGTGAATCTTTGATGTTGAAACTCATAGAAAGATCTTGATAACACATGTTACACGTGGATGAACCCTACCTATAGTTTCTACGAAACGGTCCTTTGCTTCTGCTACTTGCGATAGAGGGTCTGTAGTTAGTTTAGAGAAAGTGACTCTGATTCAGGTATTCCGCATGTGGACGCGAATGCTCTAGCTATAAAGTACCAAATTAAATTTTCTGTTTAGAACTTACGTTTCTTTTGATGTAGTTTGTAAATCTTTTCATTTTTAACATATATAAGTTTTTAAAATCCATTGACATAGTGTTAAAATGTCGATGGAGTATTAACGAGTGTTAAAGTAATATAATTATTAAGTATAATAATTAATGAAAAAAATATATCCTCAGTAATAAAATTTCATTATAGCAAAGATTCAGTGATAAGATAAACATTACTTACAGTGATCATTAAGTAATATGATAAGTAATAAAAATGCTTCTCAAGGATCGTAACTTTATTTACCTATGACCAAGTTTTTTATCATAAAACCCCGCTACATATGTATTACTTAAAATTCAAAGTACACGCAGGTCGTGCATACACTATATGTCTTATTTAATAATTAAGCAAGGAATTTAATTTTTCGATTGACTTATATAATTTTTTAACATTGTGATCTCTCGCCACTGACGTGGACAACTTTCGTGGCCAGTAATGTAACATACGATTTACCAAACTCACAAAGGCGTACAAATTTATAGAAATATTGAGTTTAACATACGATACCTTTTAGATAAAATATATACTAGTCTAAACGTATTTCCATCCTTGACATTATCCCAACGTGCACTCTCAAATAGAAGAAATAATCAACCCACCTTAAATTAATGGATATTCCATGCATTGTTGTGGGAAGACAGTTCTACGAATAAAAATAATGAAAAATAAAATTAATGTATTATACGAGCATGCAAAAATCCTGAGATTATCCTTAGGCATTGGCTGCAGACTGTGATGTAGGAGGTGAAGAGAACTATAAAGATCTATTCCGGAGTGGGAATTACTGGGCTATGTCGAAAGTTGTACAGCCCTGAACTGCTTGCCGATGAATGTCCAGTGAACATTGGGCGCGTTACGTTCTCAGTCTGGAACGGACTCACCATCTGATCAGATCAGGTGAAATATAAATCTGAGTTGTACTATAGTATAGAAAATTTTCTATCAACAGTCCACAAAAGACTGAGGATTTTATCAGATCAAGCGACCTGTTTTGCGAAGTGCATTCATTTTTTGGATATTTCATAACGTTGGGAACTTTCGAGAGGTAATATTATAAATTTGTAAGTGTATATGATATTTGAAATATGGAGATTCTTGAAAAAATTGTTCAATAATTTGCCGGTTTAAAATGCGGCGATTTAAACTCTTTTTTTGTCTACAATTATATAAATCTGCCATTGATTACTATCGTTTGATTATTATCTTAGCGTGGACTGAATTTGTGTTATTATGATTGATGTGCATAATTTATAAAAAATAGATAGACGATAGTAATAGATAGAAGATAGATCTATATTCGTATAGATACTATTGAATTTTATAACTGGGTTCCAATGGTAGTTCTTTGTGAATTTGTTTTCGTTTTCGGGAAATTCTTATTCACTTCATTTATTCGACGTTCTTTTGTAATTCACTCGATATACTGCTTCTATTGCCTGAGAGGCAATCTGTTTTTTTCATGCAAAAGTCATGAGAGTGAGTGATTTTTGTATTACTGAAATATAACTTTAATTAGTGAAGTTACAGCAGTATCGATACTCAGCTGTTTCGACCTATCGATTATGGTAACATTTTCTGCTCTCTAAATATAATCAAATTTATTGGATTAAGAGGTTCGATTATTCTGGAAGAAAAAAGAAATTATACTTAATACAGTTTTGCCATTGGATTACAATCTTATCGTATATATTTTCTAAGAAAAATATTTATCAGTTATAATGAAGAGTAACGTGAACAGATTTTATTTGGCTAAATTAAAAGAAAAAAAAACTAACAATAAATCAAATGTATAATTTCATTTTCAAAACAATTCACATGCAACTCAAGTACATGAAATCGTATTTGTTTTTATTATGTAAAAGTTGAAAGTGAGATGTGCAAAACTACTGAAGAAGTGTGTCAATAACTACGTGGTAGAATCGAGTAAAACATTTTTAAAAATATTCTCTATAAAAAACACAGTGTTGCAAAAATTTATATAGAAAAATTTGCAAAATTAAAAAAAAATACCTTCACTTGGTTCCATGTAAATTTGACGTTATGCAGAGCTGGCAAGTTATTTGCGACTTTGTATAATCAGTTTGGTCAACCAACCAGAAACACATTACGTGTATAGTAACAGCAGTAAGAATTTAGTTGAAACAAAATTTCATAAAAATATCATTTCACGATTAATGGTTTGCCAATAATATCCAGGAAAACAATTCTTTCCACAATTTCTATTACGCGACAAAAGTCTCTAGAGCAACCACAATAGAAACATCTATACCAAAGTAGTGAAAGCAAATTGATAATTCAGAAGAAAAAAAAAGTAGCAGCATTCACCGGACAAAGAATCGATGAACACTCCTCGGAATCAGCCTGAAGTTAAATTCGAAAAATTTTCATGGGACATGAGGTTCTTTAAATGTTTTGCCCTAATACATCAGTCACCATCAAAAGTGCTCGAGGATTAATTTTCAGCTAAGTGATTGCGAACGGCTCGGGAAAACATATATTCAAAGACTACAGAATTCCTAAACACAAAAAGAAATTGGTAAAACTAAAAATTAGAGTAACTAGACAAAAAGAATACTCAAAATCATACACCCCAAGATGAAGTTCGAATTTTACCCGACTGTCTACTAAAGTTTCTCATGTCGTAACTTGCGATGCAAGCAGTCGTCCTCCACCTGCGTAGCTCTCCGCCTGCTAACCAGTTTTGCCTTACTGAGCAATAAAAACAAAAGTACCAAGTTGGAGCAAAAAGTTACAACGTCAATGGTTGCGTGACTTTCGTTCGAGTTCAATTTTTCGTGTATTTTCCTATTGATCAAAGTGTAGTTTACCTACAGCATCTTCAACTTGATTTCCTTGTATTTTAAACTCTTGCACAACCCCGACTGTCAATTATTCAACACAAAAAAGCAACAGTAATATCGTACGTTATGAGGATATACTCGATGAATAAAATTAACCTAGAATTAGCTTCCTTTGTTCAGGTAGTCTTCCTACGTCAATCGATCGTAACGCAAGTATAACCTCTTGATAATTATATTTCTTGGTTAACCTTATATTTACGTAGCTCACACGTTTCTCTGCTGGTCCGACATCTATGTATTACGCTGCATTTTCTTCGTGCAGTTAGGTCATAATATTACACTCACTTTGCCCTCCGAATTAGCCGACAATGGCGAATTTGTAAATTGATGACAATTTCTTTAATATATTATAATTATTTATTGGCACGGCTGAAATATAGAGTTTTATAAACCATCAATTGTGTGCGGATCGTCGGTATCTTTTAGGTAAATTAAATTTGCGATATATCATTGTGATTTTATATAAGAAAATTCATCAGTGATAAAACTTAGATATTCCTATGAATGTGACGTTTGAAAAGGGCGACAATAGATTTATGTACAGCAAAGGTTATTTTGTACTTGGTAGTGAAGCTGCAATGTTAACTTGTAACTATATTATTACATACGATTATAAAACCGATAGTGACATAACGACTACTATATTGCATACTTATATATGCTCATTTGAATATTCTAGTAGCATTTGAATAACATTTTTTTCGATACATATAACAAGATCAGTATTTCATAGGAAATAAAAAAAACTGAATAATAATAAATGTAGTTGTTATTCGTGACAATATGTATGACATGTTTTAACATAAAAATATTAATTTCTATACTTGCAACGTTAATCTTGTAAAATCGATGATACGTGTGATTTCTGCATACGAATTGTGCAGGTTTTTATTTGTATTAATAATACAAATGAAATTAAAAAACTTTTAATACAATTATTTCGAAAATTTCATAATTTTATAAATTGATTCGTTCAAGTAAAATAGAATGTTTGTTATGGTAAACAGTATTGGATAAAAATTCTTGTAAGTCGTTAGTTGATTTTAATCATGATACTCCAGTCTTCCATGTCAATTAAGATTTTACAGAACAACAACATCCATTCCATGTAATCAGTCGATTGACCATACTACAGTTAACTGTTCATTATGCTAAATCGCGCATGCATTATTTCTTGTTCAGCGAAGTGGAAATGACGTTCCTATAAGAAGCTAATTTTTCAAAAAAATTAGATCGAATTTCCGACTAACAAAATTGCAAAATAAAATCCCATAGCAATGCATACTGGTACCTTAAGGTTAATCAAGATGTGATAACTGTAATCGTGCATCTGTAATGTAATTTAAAAAATATTAAAATACATTTTTTATATTCTATTTTCAGTACAACGAAAATCAAACCTGTGATCCGGTAATTGTTTTCCGGCAATATGACAGAAACGAGCATGGAGGATCTACCAGACAGAGTAGCAGAGGCTTTCAAGGGTCGTGAGATTCTGCTCACCGGTGGCACAGGTTTTTTAGGGAAAGTAATGGTCGAAAGATTTTTACGAACTATGCCTGACGTTGGAAAAATCTACATACTCGTCAGACCAAAGAAAGGAAAAGATCCCAAGTATCGTCTGGAAGAAATCTTCAATTCTCCCGTAAGACTCTCTTTCTATTATTTTCACTGAATACTTTATCTTCATACGACTATGACACACGTAAATGTCTTTTGCATGATGGCTGATCATAATGACGCTTAACGAACCAATAAAATATGTCATACACGTCATGTCTATTTGTGCATCTTTTACCAGGAACATTTTTCCATCTCACTGTGCTAAAAAAAGATTCTTAATTTCGGTCATCGTATCGACAAGAGAAAGTAAATTTGCAGCCAAATATGCACAACCTGTCAATCTGTAATGGTGTACACGTCATTACATGAGTCATTGAAGTTTAATTACAAAAGTATATATGTATATCTTCGTTTGCCAAAAAGATACTTTGGAGATACGAAATATCAAGGGGCGTTCACAATAGCAAGGCAATGTTTTTTTTTTTTAAACTATTACCTTGGCACATCCCAGCATTGGAGTTCTGACCTAATCTAACCTAACGAAACATATCTAAGCCCATCACAAATACTGGATGCCTAACATTGAAAAAAATATACACAAATTTGGTAAGACAATCCGCTTTATGGTCCTCAAAACAGTCATTACACTAGAAAAATCTTTGAGAAAGGTCCCCAAAATAGCCACTTGTCCTCAGAATAGCAACTTCGTAAATGAAATCGTCCCCAAAGTATATATACGTAGAGTGAAATTCCGAATTATTGAATTTTCACTAATAAAATATGGATAAGATTTTATTGACTGCTATGATATTCTCAAAATTAGCGTCAGACATTCATCCTCATATGCGATCATGCGATCGGTAATCTCGTCAGTGGTCCATAAAATATATCAGTAAACACAATTCTCAGCATCAATGATTATATTCTGTCAAAGTGAAGGGAAAATATAGTAACGTATGTCCAATATGAAATTGCTCGTGTATCAGGTCTCAAGTGGTTAGTTTATGGAGATATGAAAATTGCTTTGGTGAATAAAAAAATCAAAGAGCGATATTATCACGTGTTACTAGTTTTGATTATTATCTTATTCGATTTTTATAAAGGTAATGTGTGAATTTTGAAATTTACCGGAAATAACAGCCTTAGTAATATCCTGATTGGAGATTGCAAACCTTCTGAGATGCCCTGGAGTCGTGCTTAGTAGAAACAGAGTCAAGGACGTTCTGTAACTCAAGGGAAAAAATGATCATCTAGTGAAAGTATCTCTCGACGTTATTATGTCACATCTTAACTGTCTGCTCTAACGCAACGTGCGTTCATCAAAGATAGGGAGAGTTACGCTGTATACCGGAGTAACAAGGCCAGCAGGTCATATGAATTTCCCTTTTACACGAAACTTCCAAAACCTGCGCAAAGTCATTTTTCGGTCTTTTAACTGTTAGCGAAGACTTTCATATTTCCTATTAGAATTATGGTATTTCGTTTTCTTATGTAATATATCGCGTTTCGTATATCCTATTAATTTTCTAGCTGTTGGTACTTTCAAAAATTTAATTTAAACACTGAATCGACGGTGATCAAAGAACAAATGTAAATTCGAGTATAATTCAATTTACATACCACTGCTTTACCATTTGTAGGTATTATAGATTTCAAAAAATTCACGAATTTAATTTAATTTTTGATACTATGAATTATGTAATTAGAATTTTAAATCTTTATAACTGGTATAATGATACGTGGTTTTACTATATTGGCCATGCTCGATCCCTTCTGAAATCGAAAAAAAAGTGACCATGATCTTTTAAACGTAAAATGTCATGGAGTTACATTGCTTGAATTTGCATAATATTTTTTTCTTGTTAATCGATTATCTCTGACACGATATGCATAGATGTTATTAATCACTTTGAAGATCTCTGACCTCGAATGTCTATCAAAGAAGGTCTCCACGTGAATTCGTACGGCCTCGAAATTCAATCGAAGGCTAACTATCAAAAATTTTTAAACTCTGTAGGCATTGTGCGTAAACGCTCAATCGTTTAGCTGGAAACGTAAAGAGTTGAAAGTTGTAACTGGTGAGTCCCCGGGCGAGAAAGTCAGCCGACCACGTGGAATTTCAAGTATTTGTACTCGATGGGTATTAAATGATTTTAGAAACGAAAATTATAAACACCTATATATATGGGGAGCTTATGTAATGTCTTACTTAGTAAATCGTGGCTTTCCACAATATCGCTAATAAATAAATCGAAATATATATATAAAATATGTATGTAAAACAATATCATATATCTCAATGGAAAATCGTAAATATTCATAATTTTTAACAAAAATTGCATACAAGCCACATATAGCTCGTTAAAGACTGCATTGTTTTCCATCTGTCAAAATATATGTTGAATTCGTGAACCGACTATACGTAACTATGTTATACAGAAAAATGTGCAGATGACAGCCTCTTATAATTTATTTTTTCAGAATCTTATAATTTTTAAATAATTATTTTTATCATTTTCCCAAAATAAAAATAGAGGTGCATATTTTTCAATATTGAAAATATTATTTCAACATGCTTGTATATTGTGTCGGTTCTTTAACGTAAAAAGTTGGACATTACGTATGGCGAATAATTATATAGGTAACGTTAGGTATATTTTCGTATTTTAGGTATTTACAGTCGTAGAAACGTCATTTATCTATCTTTTGAACAGGAATTATGAACTTTAGATCAACTGAAATTAATATAAAGGGTGAATCACGAATCGTGATCAGTAGAGATTACTTTGTTATTAGCAGTCCGATCGAAAATGTTTTTATCAGCTTTTGCATGGTTTCAAGAGAGCTTTAACGTGATAGTGAAAAATTATTGGTCAACTCTTTTTTTAATGTTTTTTCAAGGTTACCTTGAATTTTTTGCAACCGAACATATAATTTTTTTACGCCTGTCTGTTAGAGAATTTCAAGACGAATTCGGCACATGTAAGGACATGACATTTTTTTCATCTGGTTCGAAAGAAAATTAAAAAACT
>NW_014332821.1:677982-725337 GCF_000341935.2 Cephus cinctus
TGCGTAATAACGGCGTAGCTGTGATTCTCCTTGTGATACAGTTTTTTAATTTTCTTTCGAACCAGATGAAAAAAATGTCATGTCCTTACATGTGCCGAATTCGTCTTGAAATCCTCTAACAGACAGGCGTAAAAAAATTATATGTTCGGTTGCAAAAAATTCAAGGTAACCTTGAAAAAACATTAAAAAAAGAGTTGACCAGTAATTTTTCACTATCACGTTAAAGCTCTCTTGAAACCATGCAAAAGCTGATAAAAAGATTTTCGATCGGACTGCTAATAACAAAGTAATCTCTACTGATCGCGATTCGTGATTCACCCTGTATATGGTAATTCGAGATCATATTAATTATGAGTCTATTAATAAATTAAACTATTTTCATGTTTCAACGTGAACCAAAATTGTATCTACTGCTCTTTTCCCAGTTTACTCGCTTAGACTTTCTCTTTGGCAAAGATGCTCATTTGAAAACGCCGTGTTTCACTGTGTATAGTAATTTCGCTTTTACATACTGTCTTAGGACATACAAGTCAAAACTTAACAAACAGCCCCTTCATATAACGCAATGAGTACCACTTTCTTTTTACTATTTAAATGTAAAACATATCTATGACTGAATTCAAGGGTCAATTGACTATTTGCCTAACAACCACATCGTGAACTCTTACTGTTTGATATAATAATAGAATGTCTGCTTGACTCACTGACATTCATAATCAGCCACGTTGCACCAGAGTGATCTTAGAAATCATAGTAAAGTATAAATAATTTCAATTGCACAATCAAATGTGGCAGATGTAATGACAGAGACAATTATGAATATCCTGTATTATTATTTTTAATCTGAAACATCCTTGTATACAGATATTTTGTTTCTATCAAAACAATTCTTAAGAAGAATTAAGAAGTGAATATCAAAATTTTGTATTACAGATCAGGAACTAAAACGATACCCAATATAATTAGAGCATACAAATTTTCCAGAATTAGTATTTTTATTATTGAACATATGTATATATATATTATCATGTCTGACAATGTAGACACACGCTATAGTAGGAGTCCGGTACTAAAAGAATTTTGATTCTTCAATTCAAATTTATCTTCCTCTATATCTATACTGAAAAGAGGATGTGTATTTGATCTTTAACAATTGAATATTTCTGACTATCAGCTTTTCGAGAAAGTGAGAAATCTCAGAGGATTACCTGAAATACACAAAAAGATTGTTGCCGTAACTGGTGATGTATCATTACCAGGATTGGGACTCTCGTCAGATGACCGAAAGATGCTTTGTAATACGATTAATATCGTGTATCATGCTGCAGCAACAGTAAGGTTAGTACAGTAGTTAACTTGAACAAACTATAGCCTCAATTGTTGATCGAATAATAGATACAGTTTCTTTTCGAAAATTACGTTGAGGCTGTGTTGAATAATGTCAAAATAAAATAGAGAAATGATATTTCTCTATTTTACGGAATACGTAAATCGTTCAGGACGAAACTATGACTTTCACAGAACATCCATCTGTATCTATGCTAACTAACTGTTCAAGAGGACGGTTATATGCTATCGGCTCTTTCTCTTTGTTAGTGAAGTAAAAACTCATGATTGCGCGATCTCGTTTCATTAACACCATGCTTTCTCTTTTACTATCCTTTAGGTAACACACCTTTTCGTGATTTACGCATGATTTATGTAACTGATTGTATTTAAACTTCAACGCAAAGACTACAATGTCAATACTTATAGTATGTGCCTATGCTGGTTAAACTTATAATAGTTTTTATTGATGACAGTTTATATTTTTCATAAGGTTCTAGAGAATAACTAATTGTAAGTAAAATTTGGGTCAGATTTGTCAAAGGATTAGTGGGTCAATAGGACATGTAGAGAGAGGATCTTTTTTTTATATATAGATTATTAAAGAGGGTGCCTACGGTTATGTATGTAGTGTAAAAGAGGAATTTACTGTATACTAATGTTAAAATATTTTGCCAATATTCATTGTTATGTAGAAAAGATGGAAATTACAAAAATCAACCACGTGTATTTTGATTTGTACGATTTAAGTAATACGTACATCGTTGCTGATTTTCTTATGGAACTAATTGAATGCCACGTTCGATTCATACATGATTTCGATATATCTAACAGATATTATATTAGTGTATGCAGTTTAAGGTATCGCGGGTACCGTTTTTTCCCGACTTGTCCAACCTTTTTGTTCAATGCTCAACCCCTTGGTGAAATAACTATGATGATACATAGCTTATGACATTTCAGAGATTATAAGGAAGCCAACAGTGAAAGTCCCGTAAAAATCGGTTCATTGGTTTTTAAGATCGTCGAACATAATCATAAAAACTTACAAACTGTCCCTGTTTATAATATTAGTATAGACTAGTTCATTATGATTTTTCATGATTTCCAGATTTGATGAGCTACTTAAAAGAGCTGTCATACTGAATACTCGTGGTACCAAGCAAATGTTGGATCTTGCAAAAGAAATGAAGCATCTTATTTTGTTCGCTCATATCAGTACCGCGTATTGTCATCTTGAGGAGAAGGCATGTGCTTTTAAACGGTAAAAGAAGGAACTAGTGCTTTACGTCTACTTAAGAATCTTTGTAATTTTAGGTTTTGAGTGAAAAACCATATCCACCACCGTCGGACCCCCATAAACTAATCAAGTGTGTAGAATGGATGGAGGACGAAGTAGTTGAAGCTATGACAGATAAAATATTGGGTGATTTGCCAAACACCTATGCCTTCACTAAAGCATTATCTGAAAGTCTTGTCGAAGAGGCGATGCCTCATATCCCAGCTATTATCTTACGGTTTGAATAGTTGGATATACCTATACTTTATTCATGACATTTGACAAAATTCTGAATACACAAGGATACATTTACTTTTGTCTCTAGACCCAGTATAATAATTCCAATATGGAAGGAGCCATTGCCTGGTTGGACTGATAATATTAATGGACCAACTGGGCTATTAATTGGTGCTGGTAAAGGTGTTATCAGGACTATGTACTGTAATCAAAATGGTTATGCAGATTATCTACCTGTAGACATTGCAGTGAATGCTATCCTAGCTTGTTCTTGGAACTATATTTACCTGAAAGATCATGAGAAACGAGTATATAACCTCACAAGCAGCACTGAATTTAAGGTGACCCTTTGACAAATTTTTAATCTTTACCTTCCTCAATCTTTTAGTTGAAAAATGATTTTGTTATCATTATTTCCAGGTATCATGGGCTGAGATAATTGAGAGGGGACGTAGAGTCACCGAGAAAGTACCTTTGAACGGTGTTGTTTGGTACCCAGGTGGTAGTATGAAGAGGTCCAGACTCTTGCACAATATTTGTGTTTTGTTTTTCCATATGATTCCGGCCTACCTCATTGACTCGCTTATATTTTTAGCAGGGCATAAGCCTATGTAAGTAACAATCACTGATAAAAATGTAATAGATGGTAAAGAATTTGAATCATTCTTTTGATTGCAGTATGTGTCGGGTGCATCGACGCATTCAGAAAGGGTTCGAAGTCTTCGAATACTATGCCAATAATCAATGGGACTTTGATAATTCAAATATTACTCAACTTAGAGAGAAGTTTAATGCCAAAGAGAAGATCTTGTACCAATTGCATGGTGATGATATGGATCTGGACGCTTACTTTGAGGCTTGCATTAGAGCTGCGAGAATTTATGTCTTGAACGAGCCACCGGAGACGCTACCTGCGGCACGTCGTCACATGAAAGTGTACGTAGTTTAAAAAAGTATTTTTTCAAAGGTTTTGTACAGTTTTTGCATGGTAATTATTTGTCTGTTACAGTATGTATTGGGTGGATGTCATTACAAAGATTCTTTTCGTTGTCCTGATTATATATACATTGTTTTCATGGAGCGAGAGTTTTCGAGCTTTGCTTATAGGCGGCTAAAAATTCGTACTCAGTTTACTATCCATTTGTTATTACTAGTTTTATATTTTTCAATACGATTTGTATTGTATTTTGACCAAATAAAACCTTACTACTTTAACCTATGTTATTTAATGATTGTAAGTTTTACAGTGGACCTAGAAAATTAATTTTGTTTTCGATTCATCTCCTTATGATTTAAAAGTTCAAAAAGAACCAATTTTGTGGCTGAACCATATTTATTTTTTGTCGTTGAGAAACTTTACTGCTCTGAAAATTCACAGCTGAAAATGTAGGATGAAAGCTGGATTTTCAATGACAAAAACACATTTCCGCACAGAGAAGTGGATTTTATTTTTAAAAGAGATGTTAGGAGCATTATGCCATTAAACAGACTCCTGTACGGGGGGTTCGTAGCCCTCAGGCCTGTCAACCTTTGAACCACCCTCTTCAGCGTCACCACTCTTTCCGCCACCTCCATCGCCGTGGAGCTCGAGCAACTTGCTCAACTCGAAACGTGGCTTCTTCAATACCTTTACCTAATAAGTTTAATTCATAGTCATTAAAAGACTTGTTCAAAGAAAATATTAATGGTTTTATTTCATTAATCCCAACAATTGTATTATGAATAATAATGAATGCAAAAAGTGTCGATATTAAAAGGTTTGCTAATACATACCTTGCGAATGTAGACATCATGGAGGGGGTAAATGCCCTGGCAGGCCTTTTCAATATCCTTGGCAATGGCATCAGGCAGGAGTTTGCTAACCACTCCCTTCAGATCGCTCTTTGCAACATCACCAGTGATGATATCTACCATCTTCTTCCGGATATTACGGACCTAATTATATAAATAATTTTTCAATGTATCAAATGATTATTTCTAACCACATTTTTACTTTTAAGTATCATATAATATCACTGAATATAAAACATGTTTGTCTTTTTTTAAGAATATTATACGACTGTAATGAATTTAAGTTATGGAGGTTAAGTAGAAAATTGTTGCAGCATTAAATTTCACTATTCCCTTTGAAAAAGGAATGGCGTGGTAAGTATCTGCTTTTTGTCTACGCAACTTTATAAAAAATCCATAAAGTTTACTAACAAAACTCAAATGGTATTAGGAGTTGCGGTACTTCAAAGTACTTTAGAAAAATTTTTGAAGTATTTTACCTGAGCATGTTGAGCGTAACAAGTTTTCCTAGTGCTAAGTTGATCTTTGTTGGTGAAACCGATGCAGAAAACCCTCAACAGGTAACCATCTGTCGTTTTCACGTCAACGTTAGCTTCAATCAAGGTCTGCCATTTCTTGACCATAGAACGCAGCTTATCGGTGGTTAGATCCATCCCGTGGAAGTTGGTCAGGACATTGCGGCTCTGAACATCTTCTGCGATCAGTCTGAACTTACGGAAGGACCTCTCAGCGTCATTGTCACTTTGAAGGTCTGCCAAAGAGACCTCAAATACACGATACTTCAGACCCTCAGAGGCAATTTCTGTTAAATAACAAAATTGTATTATTAAAGACACTTAAAGAAAAAAATATATAAAAAAGATTTAATTTACAATGTTTATGTGCTTGAAGTAGTGAATTAAAATTTTATTAATATGCTATATAATATAATAACTTTTGTTGCAAATTAAATCCATCATTATCAATGTGAATAATGACATGTTATAGTTTGCATTATTCTGCGCAACACTAAACGCCACACAAGTAAAAATAATGACTAGTGTGGAGCTGGGGTTGCACCATCGATTATTATTAAAGTTAATAATTAGACTATAGTATGCTACTTCATCCTGATCTGGGACAAGTGCCAATAGGAATGTATTATTAATGAATGATGATAATATTTCTAATATTAAAGTTATTAATTACTTACTAGTTCCTTGGGTCCTATTAACCAAGGTCTTGCCAACCTGACGAGTGGTAAACATGGATGGTGCCTTGACATCGTACCAATCCTTGCGGGTGAAGGGATCAACGCTATTAACACATACATATCATTAAGAAGTTAGTACATAATTCTTCTAATACTTAAATTATAAGCTTATGTAGATATTCCAATGAAGAACTTTCATTATCTTTATAACATCATTATAACAACGGTAAAGAACAGTTGAAGAAATGGAGTTTATCACACAGGTGTGTTAGAACATTTGTAATATTACTTAACTGATCCTTAATCACGTTTTCGAGGTTACAATAATTTAATATCTTCAACGAAACACATTTTGGCTGTACATTAGTACTCTAATGCAATCCGTTGCATTTTTAAAAAGTGCTTTTGCTTGGAATTCATCTTGAGAGAATAACTGAGTACTAAAAACAGTAACCCAATCGTTTCGTAAACAAAGCAACGTCATTCTGAATCAATTCGATCATCTATGGTGCTACATTTAGACAAACTTCTAGTAAGCATAATATTTTATTTGTAGCTGAAACACATTTCAGAAAATATGAAAAATCCGACAATATTCTAGAAAGAAAACGCATGGTGCCTATGTCACAGAGTCGAAAGAATCCATCTTTATCATCTACATCAGAGAACCTATTTTCGCAAAATTATTATTGAAAAAATCATAGAAATGCGAGGAATGTGATAAATATATTATTATTTACTTACATCTTCTTTTTAACTCCCTTTTTGCCTCCTTTCGAAAGCCCCTTATTTTTCCCCACCGCCATGATTAAAGATACAAACGGAAAGAAGTACGCTTACATACAGCGGAAGTCTCTGAGCTGACTACACAATCGATCTGCCCAAATCGTTTGCTCATTGGTTAACGTGAGTGTGTCGACAATAAAGTCGATTGGTCTTAATTTAAAAATATATATTTAAATTACAATTGTTAAAATAACAAGTTTGATGAAACTATCCTAAGTCCTAATATTATATGTAGCAATTATTTGTACTTCGAACTTTGATTTACAATCATGCTGAAATCAATTTCTTTACGTTCATCTATTTTGGCTAGAAGCCAATATATGATGCTATAAGAAAAAATTGAACAGTAAATATTTCTGTGAATTATTATTGTACAATATAATCTATGTATACTATAATTAATAATTTTGTATGTTTTATATAATATAAAAAACTGTTACAAATCATGAATGTTTTACTAAAATATCAGAAAGTCAAAACTATAAAATGTATTTATTGTGATACTATTCAGTAGTATAATATTAAGGCTATTATGGCTCTGTTTGACAAAAATTAGATAAAATTAATATTATGTTTTTAATTATTTGTACGAATATGTGGTTTTTTAAAAATCCAACTTTCTTAAGTCCATTCGTGCAAGGACCAGCATAAGGATCTTATGCTTACTTATCGAATGTCGATAGCGAGCTAGTCTTCGGCTAATTTCAGTTTGCTTGGAAATTTGCATGCAATCGGTGCGATCTTCCGGTTTTATTTTCTATTGTACGCAAATGCACGGGATCCCGTTCGCCTTCGTTATTAGAGATAGTTTACTCGGAAGACAGAAAGTTTTTGTGGAATTAGATAGTATGCGTTTAAAATTCACTTATTCGTGGTGAAGAAGTTGGCCTATATGCTAACCCATTGTTATAACCATGAATCTACAAACACTTTTTCAAGATTTCAATCCAAGGTAACTATTGTAAATCGCAATAATGAAAATTATCCAGTTTACTTCTTCTATTGATCAAATATGTAGCATTACTCATCCTAGTTATAATTTTAAACATTGACTTGAAAGAATTACAGTTGAATTACCTTCATGATTCCTGTATTTGGGAATAGTTGTAGATTGATACAGAAATATTTCTTTTTTGGAACATAAAGGCAAACTACAAATATATAATTTCATATTTAAAAAATTTATATTTATATTTCCAGCTCATTTTTCTATCAGGCAACATGTTTGATTTAGTCAAGTACATTGTAATATTTATGCTCACATGAAACTTCAACTTCTACAATATTCTCTTTTTTAAAGTGTAGTTTTTATTGGTGGATTGAAATATTCAGTTATATGAATTCCTAAATCAATATTTTAATTTTCAGCAAGTTCTTGGTACATTTATGTCTTATGGTATTTACATTGTTATTTGCCCTACGACTTGACGGGTTCATATTGTGGAGTTATTGGTCAGTATTTAGTCCAATATGGTTTTGGAAAAGTATGGTGATTTTGGGTGCAACTATTGGAAGTTTTGTATGGTGGAGACACCCTCATGCTCGATTAGAAGGAGATGCCTATGTACATTATAAAGCAATGCTAATCACACTAGCATTGCATCTTATATTGTTAATGTTTGAATTGCTGGTATGCCATAAATTGGAGACTAAGAGACATCTTTGGATACTTGTATTTATACCACTTATATTTATCTCCATTGTATCCATAGCAGTGAGTAATTCATTTATTAGATTATTAATTGCTGTTGCTGTTAGTATAATTACTTTTTTTTTCTGTTCAATTTTTTTACAGGTATGCATTTGGGCAGTGAAACATGACCGTTCATTTGAACTAGAATTGTTTTGTGCTGTGAATGTATTGCAGTTTATATTCTTAGCATTAAGACTAGATGGTTTTATTACATGGAGTTGGGAAGTGGTGTTTGTACCCTTGTGGGCACTTTTATGTTTATCTTTGGTTGCTGTTTTATACGCAATAGTGTTTGCTGCGGTTCTACTGAGAATGCCACAAGTTAATGCAAGACAAAGGCGGACCTCGTTAAATTCTGCACTTGCATATACATTTCTTGTGGTTCCCATATTAGTGTTTCAAGTAAGTTCCATGAGAAATATCTCACCGTTAAAAGTATATAATTCAATATGTACATATATATTCAGCTATCAAATACTCTTTAATAATATAATTTCTTTTCCAACTAGGTACTATTAGCAAACAAATTGGATGGAGACATTTCCTTATATTACACAACTATAGCCACGCCATTGTTACTGTCACATGTGACACTTATTTTTATGTCCTTTGGTGCAAAAGGTGGAAATAGATGTAAGTGTGAAAAAGATACAAAATATTATCATATACATATGAATAGTAATGTAATTACTGCCTGTAGAATCCCTGAAATTTTAATTAAATATTTTTTTAATAGGGTGGTTTGGGATACGCAAGGACTTTTGTCATTTTCTATTGAGCCTATGTCCGTTGCTTCAGGAATATGGTAATATCTCTTACCAGCCAAGAGACCATCAGGATCAGCCACCATTGGAGCCTATGGTTTCAGAGAAAAACGAAAAGCAAATTAAAAAAATCGATCTGACGAAACCCGTCGTGCCTATAATATCTATAGATATGCCCGATTGATTGTTTGGGCTTACTTATTTCGATGATTCTCTCCGAATGATTTCAATAACATATATTGAAGGACGATTCCCTTTCTCTACGATAGACATTTATCTCGCCACGAATTGCGGATTCTTGCCGATAAACTACAACCCACGGAGAATTGGACGTTTGAATTAAATGAAGAAGAAGAAAATGGAAAATTTTCAATGTAAATATAGGTTATCGGAGAATTCTCCAATTGATTCTACATGTGCTCAGTGATGGTTAAAATCGTTTGAAAATCATGTAAACAGCTGTTTATAATGAAGAGGCATTGAAGAAATGATTCGCATTTCAATTGCATAGTACCTTGCAAAGTTGTTAGAGTAACCTGAGACATTGTTCTCTAACAATGCTAGTTCATAGTACAGAAGAACCTCACATAATATTTGGTGCATTCGTACATCAGATCTTTCATCCCAGACATTGACATACATGTATATATTATTATGTTTCATAATGATGGAATGTTTATTCATATTGTTCAATTGAAATTTGTTGCAAAAAAACATAGGTGGTCATGTGTGTTTAAAAATTGAAATCACTTAACTTCTTCGTTTATAAGAGATTGACTACGCCGTCCACTTTGTTTCATTTATAATTCTATCAACGAAATGAAAAAGGGGGCTCATCAATTTGAATATTTGTCTCAATTATTCATCGGGATTAGCATGGAATAAATTTAAATTTGAGTGATTTGCAAATGGTTATCATTGCAGTTTGGAATGAAAAAGAAGGCCATCATTTTGAATATTTGTCCCAATTATTCATCGGGATTAGCATGGAATAAATTTAAATATGAGTGATTTGCAAATGGTTATCGTTGCAATTTCACAGTTCGTTTTTGGATATGTAAAGCGACGTGTTTTAGAAATTGTACTTTATTCAAAAAGTTATAGTTATCCGATAACTATGTGATTAAGTTGAATTTAAGTTTTAAATCCTTTTAAGCCCTTATCAAACGAAAAGTGCCATAAGACATTCAAATTGAATTGTCCAAGTCAAGATGCTATGACGACGTTATTTTGCTTATATAGTTCAACGAACTGAGTATGAAAGCCTAATTTTAATATTGCCGTATGCAAGTGACTTTACATTCTATGGATTATAATTAAATCGAAAGTTTTAAATGACTAAATATCGACATGTTGTGAACTCTAATTTTATAAGGGCTTAACGTGACTCAAGAACTTTCAATTTACAGTACATATTTAGCATTATATTTCACGTGCCGATTGAACTCTGATTATAAAATATTGACATACGATTAACAACAATAATTAAGTTGACAAATAAGTTAGTAAACAGATAACACGTGTAAAATGGATTAAGTGCGAAATAATCTTCTATTTACTATTGTCCATGACATGAATTGTATGTAAAAATTATTTATCATGGTTAAACCCTGTTATAATTTAATTAATTTCATTTGCCAACAACTACTTATTGATACGTGGAATCCAAAACACGTTTTTTAAGTCGTTATCTACAAAATTAAGTCTTTCCAGTGCCTAGACTTGTCTGATTGAGAAAATTTGTAATATTTTGTAGATGTGCTGCGAAGCAGTAACACGTGTTAACTGTTTAAAAAAAAAGAGGTACTTCCATTAGCCTTATTAAGCAAAGAAATGGATGAACCTGCTGGGACATAAGACTGAGCGCTTCGCATTCGTAGATTATTGTTAACGAGGATTGATGCAAAAAATTCAATTAAAACTAGGGAAAGAGAAACTTGTAAAAGCGTAATTGTTAATGTTGCTAAGAAAATCATAGCGCTAAATGCCCAATCATTTATTACGTTGTATAATAGAAATAATGTACAGACTTCGTTGTATTATAATATTATACATATATTATTATATACTATACATATCTACCTATTATGATGGTTGATTAATAATTAGTAATATTATTTTATTTTATATACATTAAACTTAATAGAGATTATGATCATCTAATAAAATTTATATTTTTTGGTATGACAATCACTTAAGATAATTCAAATTTTAATGGAAGTGTTTTTGAGTTGTCGAGAGATGTAACATATATTTACGTGTTTCAAGATTTTTCCAAAATGGAAGCGTTTCTTTATAAAGATTTGTCGACATTATTTTCTTACGCAAGTTTGATCAAAACGTGGCCAAATAAATAATTCTTATCTTGTGATTAGAAGACTTGCTGTTACATGCTTTGTTCGAACGATGTGTGCGTTATAAAAACAGTCTATATAAAAAAATATATAAATAACATCATTATTGTGTTTGCATGAAAATTAATTAACAAGTATTAACATTGTAACTGTAAAAAATGTATTCCACTTCGAGAAACAATTTGCTTATGATATATAATGTAAAAGAATCTACTAAATATTGAAACGATATCAATATTTTGTTACAAGCATCGCGCATTCAGTTGCCACTATAATATTCATTACCAATGAAACAATTATCACTTAGCTCGTGTTTCAAAGAGTTCAGTACATCAGTACAATAATCGCATGATCAAGTGGATTCAAAGAGATTTAAAAAAAATACAATTATTTCATTATTGTATCACTTTAAAATCCTGTACTTCCATCTTTTCCAAATTGTTTTCAGTATTCATAGTTTCACCATAACGGAACATATTCGGGTGTCCAGGTTCGACCAAGTAATGAAGAAACTTTTGCAATCAGTTCATTAGTGTCACACTTTGAATCATCTATCAAAGATATTTCCCAGATATACAATTCTCGAAGACTGTTTCCTAGAAGTCTAACGAACTCTGCAAGACCCGAACAGCTACGTGATAAAATTAAAAATAGTTTATTCGTGGCTTATTCAGGTCACAAGCAATAATCGAATCATTATATACTCACGTAAGTTTACAGTCACCTAATCCAACGATGCGCAATTTTGAGCAGCATCGTGCCACAGATAATAATCCTTGGTCTATAAAATCGGCACCATGAGCACTAACTATTAATTCCACAAGACGTGGACAAGATTTACCAATTTTCATGAAAACAGAAGCTGGGACATAATTTCCAAAGTAGAGATTTGTCACTGGGAAATTGCATAAAAAAAGAGACTCGTAGTCTTCCTCTTCGGCCAAGTAACATAATCTGTAAATGCATTAATGATAACATTAAAGAGGTACGTGACGATCAAAGTCAATGTAATGAACAGAATTTAAAAATGATAGGTAATAAAAGATAAAAATACGCTTTACGTACAATGTTATTTTGATATTGGGAGAATGCTTGGCTAACGACTGCCAGGCTTTGTCACTGACAAGTGGAAGAGATTTTCCTTCTCCATGTGCTTCTATACATAATATTTCCAAATGGACATGCTCTTTGTCGCTGAGTGCCATAAGTAACTCATTACTCAGTACAGAGTATGAAATGGATAGTTCCCGCAAATAAGAGCAACCATTTGCCAATTTCAAAATACCTGAAAAGACCAAAATTTTGTTAACAAAATACCAACTCATTTGCCATCACTGTTAAGTTACCCTTTGGTGATAAACGTGGACAGCTCATACGCAAATGGTGTAGTGTACTTGAGGTATTGGAAGCCAGGTTCGTCAATGAAGGATCGTTCACAGGAGTGTGATCGATCATAAGCGATCTCAAAGGTGATCTATCGAAAGCTATTGTCAAGGATGAAGTAAAGCGATTGCAATCTATATAAAAAAAGGATGACTTCGACACGTTAATTAATTCCAACATCTGCAAATATATATAGCAAATTGAATAATATTTCGTCATATAAGAATAATTACAAAAAACTGCGTGTAAAATTAAATACTCAATTGTTACATTCAGGGGGCAGTTCATCAGTCTTGACAGAATGATACAGGCGGCTTCAGCAGATTCGACGCAACTATCCGTTTTCAGGAATACGTAGCGCAGGTGGGATCCATATGACGATGTAAAATAAAGTCTATTAAACGTGGACTGATGGAGCTGTTGAGAGAGAAAGGAAGTGAGTTTCGTGCTAAATTGCACCGTCGTAGTCTTACAACTATAGCTGTACATACTACCTTATACTCTATTCATATAAGTATGCAACTATTTGGAACAGTAAAAGGGATAAATTGTGTGCCGTCAGTTCAGGGCTTAATAAGAGCCAGTAGGCTGTTCACGTGAGTGTCCATGACACGATTGCTGATCTGTGCAACGATCACGTGCAGCAAGGGAGAATCGAAGGAAAACAGGATTTCATTTAAAAAGGACTTTCACGGAAATCGTATTGGTATTTCATGGTATTGAAAGAGCGCTCTCATTATTTTCATCTTTCCTTTGACACTTAAAAAAAATTAGGTGCAAACAGATAGTCTAATAAAGTGTATTTGCAGTAATGGCAAAAGAATGTTATGTTTCTTCTTTCATAAATATATTATGCAATTGAAACAGATTCGCTATGATTTGTTAATATGAATATTACTTCAAACTGGCTATACACATGAATAATAATTTTTTCTTTGCTAATTTAATGGTTATATATTACTTGCTGGTCTGACTGATGTTGAATTCAAATGTGCGCCAAAGTGCAGGTCTGTGGGCTGCTAAAAACCAGCACACACGAGATGCCGTTAGAAGTTTCGTATATGTTAAATTCTTAAGAATTCCAAGTAATATGTTCTCTGGGACTTTAGACCATCCATAATTCTGGTTGCTGAAGTTCATCTTTCCTTGGAATTAAAATCCTTTCGGCATAGATCTATGGAAAGAGAATATAATTTGGATCACTATGATCAATCGATATTAATAGAGATTAGGAGCTTCATAAAGTTCGGGAGTCTCTCAATACAAAAATTCAATATTTATACGCGATATTGCATTTACTCTCGTCATTCCACAATTCGACAGATATACTAAATAAAATTAAACTTTCCTTTACATAACATGTTTTCCTTTTGCTAAGCTAGTCCAAGCTATAAAACTGTCCACGTGTTTCGCGCTCACGTGCGTCTCAAGCCTGCGGATATTAATCTAGACGTAGAAATTGCGGATAATGTGCGTGTGTATGCGCGAGAGCGCGTGCGTGAGTCAATAGGGAGGGGGAGAGAGCGAGAGGGGAAGAAGAAATATAATATATAACTTCTGTCAGTCATACGCATTCGTAACAATCCACTAAGACGTAAGAATATGTATTATTATTTTCTACATTGAATTTAATTTTAATTTTGAAAAATCCCGCAAAAAAGAAATGTATATGTATATGCAATAGTCTGTTGGTTTCAGTAGTCGATTTCTTATAAATGGAATGAAATTGATTATTGTGGGTCATGCTGTCATTAATTTATAAATCTGCACGTCCATATGTGATAAGGGTATCATTACGAGTACGTCGTAAAGCTTATCATTATCAATAAACTAAATGATAATGCCTAAGTGACAGACACGGGAAGGAGAGATAATTACTATATATGATCCAGGTGGGATTTTCTTGTAGTAGGTCAGTTGTATGAAATTTGCACATATTTCGTATTACACTGTTTCAACGCGTCACGTGCCATTGCAGTACTACGAATTTGATAATTTAATATTTCGTACACTGGCGCGTCATTATACAGGGTGAACCACGAATCGTGATCAGTAGAGATTACTTTGTTATTAGCAGTCCGATCGAAAATGTTTTTCTCAGCTTTTGCATGGTTTCAAGAGAGCTTTAACGTGATAGTGAAAAATTACTGGTCAACTCTTTTTTTTAATGTTTTTTCGAGGTTACCTTGAATTTTTTGCAACCGAACATATAATTTTTGTACGCCTGTTTGTTAGAGGATTTCAAGACGAATTCGGCACATGTGAGGACATGGCATTTTTTTCATCCGGTTCGAAAGAAAATTAAAAAACTTTGTATCACAAGAAGAATCACAGCTACACCGTTATTACGCAACCAATGTTGTTGACAAGTCAAAATTTACCAATCTTAATTGTAGCGATGTTCAAAATGGTGTCCACGAGCTGCAATGCACTCGCGTGGACGGTGAACAAAAGATTGTTTTACATTCTTTATGGCCTCTTCTCTACACTGATGGCGACTGAAGACGACAGAATGGATGCGTATAACGGCGTAGCTGTGATTCTCCTTGTAATACAAAGTTTTTTAATTTTCTTTCGAACCGGATGAAAAATATGTCATGTCCTTACATGTACCGAATTCGTCTCGAAATCCTCTAACAGACAGGCGTAAAAAAATTATATGTTCAGTTGCAAAAAATTCAAGGTAACCTTGAAAAAACATTAAAAAAAGAGTTGACCAGTAATTTTTCACTATCACGTTAAAGCTCTCTTGAAACCATGTGAAAGCTGATAAAAACATTTTTCATCGCACTGCTAATAACAAAGTAATCTCTACTGATCACGATTCGTGGTTCACCCTGTATACGTACGTAACAAGAGTTGCGATAGTATCGTCATCTGGTTGAATACTTACTGAGGATAATTGGGCTATTCATTGCTTCTGTGCGACGTAATGGTGATATATAATCTTCGAAGAAAGATTTTCAATAATCTTTAGGTATGATTGAGTAATTGTACCCATACAATGTTTCAATTATCTAACAATATGCGTTAACTTGTCTCAATAAGTATTACATGATAATTTAAAATATCGAATTTTCGAATAACTTTATTAAAATTATTATGCGTCATATGAAGAAATATCACGTATTATAAAAGAAGGAACAAATTTAAACATAGGTCGGCATTCACAAAGAAACTAACAGTATGCAACATTCAAGCCACTTTAATAATATCCATGAAATTCTTTATTACAAAATTATTAAACTTGTCTTTAATTTATACAAGTCCTATAATCATTTTATTATCAGCAGAATACATATATTGTACTTACATTTAATTCGACATCGTACTAATCGGCACTACAATTTAAAGTACGGATGTGGTGTAACGCTCTTTATCAATCGAGTAAAGAAATTGCTTCGAATTTATAAATCGATAATAACGACAAAAAGCGATATTTACTTTAAAGTTATTAATTCCCAGACATGGAGCACTGAAATTATTCTGGAGAAATATGTCGTGCGTTTGTCATGAAAGTCTCAATGGGTCAGCATCCTACATTGATTTAGGTGCACTGTTGTTATAAATATATTCAGCGTATCAGGAATTCTAGAGAATGTCCCCACTTCTCCAGTTACGTCAATTTACTCGTTTCCAGTCTTACAAGACAGTGCATTGATAACTATTATAAATCCAAACAAGAATTTCGTTAGCGGGATATTAACGTGAGTGGCTCCTCATTAAGAGATTAAATTTGGAAAAGAGATTTGTCTGGGAAAAAGTAATACATAACTACTCATAATAACAGTAAAACATAAACTTTTTCTCTCTGTATATCCCTTGCACCATAGATTTAGCATACTGTCGTTTGTATAGGTGTGTACACATAAGATTGACAGTTGACCTTAGGTAACTGAACTTAACTTCGAATCGTTTGTTCTGGTGGCTCTTTAATATTCAAAATATCTCCAATAATTTTTCTTTGATGGAACGTCTTAAAGTTATCGTATTGTAAAGCTCTTCCAACCACGGCTTTACAAGGTTGTTAGCCAATGTGGATGCATAGCCACTTCATGTGAGGGCTTTTACCGCTGTCTTGCATTATTTGACACACAAATAATATATGCATTATTAACATATTGACAAAAACTTTTGTACGTTATCACTAAACATTTTATTGTTAAATTTCAGAAAGTAACAAATGTATGTATGTATGCACATACATCCGCGTTTATCACTTTTGGGTGACTCATTTAACTAGTTATATAGGTACTGTGAATGGCTTGGTGGAAGCGACATCTCCAATTCGCAAAGGTGACGGGGCTCCGTAGACTATTGAACGAATGTTTAATTATCTAAAGTTAATTCAAAAAATTCCCTAGCACAAAGAATTTTCATAGGATTGTACTGATTTCGCGTCTATTCCTTATATATAATAAAAAGATTATGCACTACGTGTCAATAATTTTCATATAGATTAATATATGATAAATATTTTGAAGGAAGGATGCTGATAAAATATGATATCTAAACAGAATATATCCTATTTCATATATCTAACGGATTTATATTAATTAATCTAAGGAAAGAATTTGTACGATACGTATACCATTTATTTATATGAATTTTCTAAGAAAATTGGCGCACGTATATGTATAGAGAATTTTTTCATAATCCGATGATAATGCAAGAAAAATATCTCCTACATTAGTATATAAAAATTGTCGCTTATTATCAATTATTAACTATAATGCTAATAAATACTTTCGTAAATACATTTTAGCAATTCGGAAAAACAATATATGTGTTATGCATGTGTGTGGAGGAGGAATGACGAGCTATCATCATAAGAAATACATCTTCCATGTAAAAAAAAGGATAGCTTGAAACTTATTACTTTAATTCAATTCACATAAAATGTTATTTTATGATTAATGAAGTTATTTACACTGTGTAGAAGAAATAAGATGGATTTTATACTAAACATATGTACATTAATTATTCAACAATAGTGAGGTTGTTAATCACTAGAATAAGAAGAGTTGAAATTCAATAGTTTCATTAAATAACCATTTTTTAGGTTGTTTCGTAAACATAACACCTATAACTTTAGCCATTTCAATCTATATACAACTTGATATAACTCATACCATTTTCAATCTATATACAATTTGAACACATTTCACATGAACGTTTCTAGATCACTATAAATTTGTTAGCTATATAACAATAAAGTAGTATAACTGAAAATGGCATAAAACAGACTTATTAGTAAAATTTAAACGTACTATCGAGTGTCACTTCATAGCTTTGTTCAAAGCTTCTACCAAAGTCTGATTTTTAAATTCGTCAGACATGGCCATGACAGTTTGACCAGCATAATTAGCAATATTTGGAATTGCTCCTCGATTTATAAGTAGTATAGCCAAGTCATCATGCCGATTTTCAACTGCATGAAATAAAGCTGTTCGTCCTGATCTACCATCGCAAAGATTTACATCTGCACCAGCATTTAGTAACGACTCTATTCCTTTCGTGAATCCCACTTGCGAGCAGTAATGTAATGCGGCAAAACCTATTCAAATTGAACTCACTTTTTTACCACATCAAGTTGTGCTACTTTCATATGAACGCAATTTCAGACAACACATAATGTCCAAAAGTCGTGTTTAAGGTGTCTAATGGCACAGAAGTTGTCTTTAAGACATTTTGGAAGATGATTTTTGGACATATGTGTTGTCTGGGATGTTTTGAGAAGCAAAGCTCAAAACTAAGGTTCATAGGTTTTTATTTACAATATACATTAATTACCTTGTGAATCCAAATTGTTGAGTAGCTGCGGAGTTTTAACAAAAGCAATAAGGTCTGATAGAATTGGTAATGATAATTTGCTAGCAATTGTGATTGCTGAGTCATGTAAGGGAATTGAAGAAACAGGTTTTGCTCCAGTCCTCAAAAAAAGTTTCACTATGCTTGCGTCGATATCATGTAGTACTGCTAATTCTAAGCTTGTCTGCCAATAAAAGTGAAAGAATATTACTTTAGAAACCTGATTGTCAAACGTTTAAAGACTAATTTGACAAATGTCATACTGAATATATATAATTATTTAATCCACGTGAAATTTTTGATAATTACCTCTCCATTTCGAGTCGGTATATCCACGTCCATCTTGCAAGCTTGAAGAACAATCAATTGTCTTTTGATTTCATTCAGTGCACCATTAAGCACCGATTTGTGAATTCCAAGCATGCCATTTTCATCCCATTCTATTGCATCCATAAAGTCTCTTTTCATCTGTTTATAGATTCTTTCAACAGAAACGGATGGTTTATCGAATAAGTCAATAATTTTAGATGAACACTTATTTAAATGTAAAAGGTTTTCCATCTCTATGTCTGGTAGAAACAGCGAATTATCTGGTGAAATTGAAACACAGTCATCATTCAGAAACTGTATAGATTTCTCAGATATACTCATGCGCCCCAAGCCTGACTTTTGAATACATTTCGTTTGTGTACTTATACGTTTAAGATCTGGAAAGTCTTCAGACGCCAATATAAATTGTTGAGGATCGATCAATCCAAAAATCTCTGTTTGCGTATCAGTATCACCATAAGTGATTGTTTTATGAGAGGGTTGTATAGGTATTTCTCTTTCAAATTTCAATCCACATTCAGCAAGAGCTTTTAATGCTTTAGCACGAAGGTCTACATCGGTAACACTGCCCAAGGCTTCTTTAAGTATATTTAAGTTGCTTGAAATGCTTCCATTGTTTTCATTCTGATCTGGAATTATCATTGTACTCTCTGGTTGATCTTTAACACTGTCTTCAAAAATATTAGTCTTCTCGACAGCATTTTTCTTTTCTGCAGCAGTATTATTTTGTAGCATTTGAACTGTGTCCAGAGGAAAATTATTTTTTTCTGGGATACAATTATCCCGTACAGTTGTATCAACAGTACTTGAATTTATTGGATTTGGAGCATTTGCACCCACATTTTTATTCTTTTCTATGTTCAAAGTGTTTTCACGTTGTACAGTTGGTGGGTCTACGAGTCTTACAGGTTGTCTCATAATACAAATTTCATTACAAGTATTTTTTGAACTGCTTGATGAAATCTGATCACAACGTTTAATTACAACATTGTTACATCCATATTGTGCTATTTTTTTCGAATTAGAAGGTAATGTTACACTTAGGGTATGTTGCACTGCTTTATTAACTGTTGTACTAGATACTTCTTCGTTAACTTTTTTATTTAATCTTGGAATTCGAACTTTATGATAATCTGGTAATTTCACAATCCGTCTATGTATCAACTTTCCATTCTTGTTTTTTTGAACAGTAATAATAGGCTTGGTATCATGTGAATCGTGTTGATAGCTTTTACTACTATTAATATCAAAACTTGTAGCTGCAATACTTTCTGTATAATTTCTTTTGTTCTGCTGGGAGCACTTTCGATTTATTACATTCTGTGTTGGTGATACTACACCTGTGCTCGGTGCTACAGTTTTAAGTTGTGCAAATCCCAAATTTGAATTAGGTTTTATTGCAGTTGTATTACCATTGGCTTGAAGTATTATGACTTTATGGGTTGCAGGCAATTGGAAAACATTTACATTATTTGGCTGAATTTGTAACTGTGGAATCTCAGAATGTGTCTGAGATGGTATTACAAGTACTTTATTTTTATCTTGTTGTGCTTGATTAATTTTTTCTTTTTCCTTTGTGCTTCGTAAGATTCCTACTCTTGTTTTTCTTTTACCTTCCTGATGTTCCACAATGTTATGTAAAGTAAAGTTTTTTGGTGATATGCGCAATTGATTTAAACCAGTATTAGTATTTTTATCCGCAATGGACATATTAATACTATTTCCTAACGGAGTAGTCATTTGTAAATCACCCTTTCTTGTTGTATTTGTATCTGTAGCTTTTAAAAGTGATAATGCAGATGGGTTATCTATTCTTGTAAGAGTACCATGGTTGGGTAATGTAATAGTTTTCCCTTGAGTCAAGTCAGGTCTTTGAGATAGTACTTGAACTTTAAATTCTCCTAAATCTTTACCATCTGGTAATTTTAGTTTTAACTTTTGAAACATAGCAGGAGAGATAGTCTTCACAACTGGTGTGACTCCCATATCAGTAATAATTGGCATTAATGGAACCATGTTTAATGAATTTTTACTCTGTACCACAAGATTTTCCAAAGATTTACTTTGAACTACTGATACCTTACTTGGAAACTGTTGCGTCAATTTAAATGGTCTTATGCATTCTACTACTTGCGTAGAAGGACTAACATTGACTGCAGTTATAGGCTTTTTTGACACAACTGGATGCATAGAATCCATCGATGAGCTGAAGTTGCTTTATATGAAGAATAATGTCCCACAACTTCAAATGAATTATGATAAATACTAAACACAAATTTTCATTATCCTTTTTAAAGAAGAAGTATATATTCCCGTTACAGAAAACATAATCACAGAGAAAAATAATTGGCACTGATTAATGAGTAAATTATAGTTTTGAATTTACAAAATATACAACCACCACGATTGGTCTGAAATATTATGGATCATGTTGTTTAAGATTTTTCAAATATTAAAACAGTATTTATGGCGTCAGTGAATGGACAGAACCACATGATCGTTCTGCGTATAAGATCAACAGAAATTATATCAATAAGCACAGAAGACGGGACATCCCTGAAAGTCTGTTTTTCAATGTTCAATAATGGAGCGTAAGAGATTGACACGCGCTAAAGTAGTCAGTCTGCGTCCACAATAATATCTAATATCCGATACAATAATCGAGTTATTAAAATTTTATTTTTCAAAAACTCTTACATATTTCAGGTTTTTCCCCGATGTACAATAAAACTTTTAGACGTTGGCAAATGCGCAATGTGACAACGCAAAAGCGGAAATCATAGCTGTCATCTTTGATGCAGTGGACTAAACTAGGGAACCCATGAAATTCAATGGAGAACTGGCTTGTGATGGGAATTCAAAAAATGTCTAAGTAATTTGCTAGAATATGATGGTAGAATACCAAAATGCTGATTAGATAATTTATTTATAACTTAATATATTAAGAAAATCAATATTAAAACTTGTTAAAATATTGCTAAAAGTCCGGGAGCGAAAACACTTTGTAATTGGTCGGACGTCACAACCTTTTCTAATATGGAGTTTATTTTATAGCCAAATAGCCAATGAGGAATGCCCATATTCGAGCTTCGCAAGTTGGCGACGAATGGTCGGCGTCGTAAGTCGTTATTATTTAAAGTTTACTCACTAATCCGCAAGACGGCAGTATGTACCGAACACACATAGAGTCTTTCTAGTAAGAATCCGGCCAACGGTGGGGCTTGTTAGTGATTGCTCCGCCATATTATGGGCTCTTTCCGGAATAGAATGGTGTGTGTGAATACGTATATGGGAGAGATTCGCATTGTGTAGTGTGGGTAGTGTTAAGCCCTGTACGGCTGGTTGCCTGTACTTGGCGCGAGACTCGACCGAGTCTCGCGCAATGTCATGGTGGCGTCAAACAAGCCCTTAATATGGCGTCCCTTCCGGGTGTTGGCCGGACTCTTACTAGAGGGACTCTAAACACGCACTTACATATAGGTCTTGCAACTCGATCAATTTTCAGCGGTGGGGGGTAGTCGTCTTAAAAGAAGCAGGGTGCACTTTAACTTTTAGTCACAAACGTCGCTGTGATCGAGTGACTCCTTATCTATCTCACTCTACAGTCGGCTGTGGAAAAAAGAAATAGAAACGGGTTACCTTCGAATCAGAGGTGGCCGTAGCCCAGTGGTTAGGGTAGCGAATTCACGACCGAAAGGTTCAGGGTTTCGCGCCCAACTTCCAGTGGCATTCACCAATGGGTTTTCATATGAAACTTAAGTGAGTATTTATACGAATTTCGCCCAACACTGTTCGAATTTGGTGTATAAACTTTGTAGGTCCCCTCACGCTGAGTTGAATAAGGCCCGTCTCGCAAGGTACATCGCCATCTATTGTCGAACTTCCAACCTTGATTATTAGGACCAGTTACTGGCACATGTCCCCCATCGGGGATACAGCCACATAAGGAAAGGAAGGGAAGGACCTCCAAATCACGATATCTTGTATACACGTTTGGACACTTAGGGGAAAAACCTGTGACGATAGGGTGGCTACTACCGCAAGGGGCGTTTGTGTTGAAAGAACCTATCACGTGCTAGCACTACGCGTGCGCAGTTACCTCTTTCTTGAATACGTAACCTGCATCTTTGTTCGTTGTAATGTGTAATGTACTGTGATAACAATCGAAAAAAAGCAACAATGTCCAGATAGAGTGCATCATGCCTGCTTGAATCACAATGATAGGAATTTGCATTTGAAAATTTCACAGGAGTTACAAATAATTCAGTAAAAAAAGTTATGAACAAGCAAATATTGACTGTTTTAATTTTCATGAGTTTTAGGTGAATTGGTCCATTTAACTTTAGTTTCTTCAATCATCAATTCTTTATTTGTCTAATTTATCAAAATTTCATTTAATTGGCATTGCATCGGTCTTTTGTGTTTAATAACTTTCCTTTTGAATCGGAGATAATAGGTTGCAGTGAATTTACGGATGCGCATGTATTATGTCAGCAGGCTTCTTCGACACTAGCGATTGCGGGAAAAACTGGCAAAATCGACCGCATTAGGGTTACGAGCTACAACGTGGTGAGGATAGGGAACTGCCCAGACCTGTATACAAGACCGTGTTTCGAAACAGGCGTACGGATTCCAATATATTAGGGCTCATTCAGACCGAAAGCAGCGGGAAGCGAGCAGCGGAATCTTGGCCGCGAAACTACATTTTCTGCCTTTTTATATCAAGTAACCGGAGTTCAGTGGGTTTTGACGGCCATCTTGTCACGTGAGTCAACAGGGCTTTTGAACTGCTATTTGTGCAACATGATTTTTAACATCACTTTTAAACAAATATAAGCATATTATTTACGTAAGCCATCGATATTCACAATTTTTATAGTACCACAATTAAGAAAAACGAAAAAAAAATTGGTCCAGTTCCCCATTATATCGATCCACATTTAGTAATTTAATTATCTGCGGATATACATACGTACTATATGTATATAAATTTTCAAAAATACTACTTACGCCCGTTTTCTTCGACGCGGTTCAATACATAAACTCGGTTTAACTGAGCTATTAGCCAATCAGAGGCTTAGTTTTCACCGTGCAGGGTTGAAATAGAGTTAACCAATCAAGTTAGCTTATTCCGCTCAAATCTCGTTTTTAATTGGTTAACTCTATTTCAACCCTGCACGGTGGAAACTAAGCCAGACACTTGTATTTTAAAGATAAACGGAGTTTATGCATTGAACCGCTTTGAAGAAAACGGGTTTAAACCTGTTTTTTTTTACTAAATTCAGTTTTGATTTAACGGATCGAAAAAGTAAACTGGATATTGAGATTTAAAAGACAATAGACGGTTGTCTCTGTTTATCTTCAAAATACAAGTTCCCTATTGACTAATAGTACAGTCAAACCGAATTTATCCATTGTGAACCACGTCGAAGAAAACGGGTGTAAGAATACCTTTCAAGATTCAATAGTCGGATAATACCTGAAGTAACTTTACTAATGACACCTCATTCCCTTTGAAAAGAAAACTTCCCTCTCTTGTGAAAAAAACTATTATTAATATCTCGTGTGCAAGTTGGGAAACGATATATGTCAATATAAAGAGTTTAAAAGAACCGTGAATGCTCTCAAATACTAAAGAATAGTTTAAGGGGGTCATCCCATGTGACTGGTTCAAAAAATGTGTTTTTTTTTTTATAAATTGCATCCAAATATAGTGTGGAATATGTGGGCGAAGTGATTTTCCGATATTCGAAGCCATTCAGAAGTTACAGGTCTAAAAATGCCAAGTGCTTGGAGCCAATTGCGACAAGTTTTGTGTATTGTATACTAGAATTTGCTCCCATTTTTTCCGCTATTTCTATAAATGTAGTATGTAGAATATGCAAGAGTAACGTGACTTTTTCGAGGAAACTGAAGCACCATTTTGTGGATCAGGCATAGCAGATTGAGGGTGTCGAAATTTTATTGGTGATAATTGTATTTGAACATTTAAACGCGTTTTTCTTAAAAAGGGTATTTTTTAAATCGGTAGACACGATATCTCAAAATCTATCGAACGAATTCCTTTGAAATTTGGTAAACTTATTCAGTACTTATGTAGACACTCTGTAAACTAAGATAATTGTGATTCATCAAGCCGTTTTTTGTCATGCTGAAGAAGTTGTGAAAAAGACACCAAAATTGACGATAAGAGTTCAACAAGTTGCCAAAACTTAACTTTTCAATATTTTTTGATAATCCTAGTTCCAAGATTAATTCAAACTTCACAGATTAAAATGCCCTTATATTTTTTTGTTTCAGATAAGCAGAACGCCCGCAATCGTGGTTACGAAAAAAAACGTTTTTTGAAAATGAGTGGCTAAGTTCCCGTGTACCTGAGCAATGAGCGACGATTTCTGGCTGAAAAAATTGTAAAGTGTGCTCAAAATGTAAATAAATATGTAGTAAAAATTTCGCAGTTGTATCTTTATTTAGTTCACAAAAAAGAAATTCTACAAAAAAGCAGAAAAAAGAGCCTTCACATGGGATGACCCCCTTAATTTCTCGGTGTTTCAAATTTTTCAATGAACCTTTGAACGAATCATGAGAAGGAAGCAATTAGCCACGACCAATGAGTAAAACGCAGCATACGATTCATGTTAGTTAGTAAGCACGTCGCCCATTGGTCGCCACTTCTTGCTGCCTTCGGACGAATGATCATGGCTTTAACACAACACGCAAATCTATTTCAATAAGCGCGATATACATATGGTTAACTGGAAGGACTGAAGAGGTTTATTATTGTGCGCTTATAAATTTGTTTAATTAATCCCTACTCAAATACTAAATGTTATTATTAATTAGGTTAGTTTGCGCCGGCGAGCATTGAATTACTTTTTAGTAAAAATGACTAAAAATATACGTTCAAGAAGGACATGTTTGTTAAATTGAACGCAGTCAATAATCTGAAACATAATTTTTCAAGATTGTCATATAATAACATCTTTCAAGTTATTATTCGAAGCGCTCTTGCAGTTAAGCAAAGTTGTCGATCTTGCAAGTCGTGCAAATTGACTAACGTCCGTTTTCTTCGACACGGTTCAATGCATAAACTCGGTTGGCATCGCATCGATTTTTTGTGGTCAATAAATTTCGTTTTGAATCGGAGAACTAATTCAAACCATTCCAATTTTTGAAAAACCGATAGGTACACTCATTGAACTTCGATATAAATTCTTATCGTGATTTTTATTGAAAGGAAACAGAAAGGTGTATATCATTCATTGATTCTTTAATTTTTGTAATGCGTAACATCTCGGGAATGTTATCAGGGAAAAATGCTTACTGGTATAAAATATGATGTATTACTTCACAGATAAGTTTTCATTGAACTTTCATATCAAGGGTAAAAGACGTTTCAAGTAAGAGAAGTTGTATTTCTAATCAAAATTAGTTAAAATATATATACAACGACGAATATAAAATAATAATTTATGTAATATACATAATATTTGATTTAATTTCTTGGACGTTCGAGTCCATTAAACATACAACAGACAACAGTGTAGCAGTAGAATATTGTTATTACAGTAACGTCAAATATATATATATATGTATATATTTCCTTAATTGTAGATCAATTTGCCCTTGCAATTGCCAAGAGTCGTTTACCTTAACTTTTTAATTAATTACATGAAAAATAACATTCACGGTATACATTCATATTAATTTCAATTATGCTTGGTGAACAATACATAAAATACATTGAGATAGTTACGGTTTCAGGCCATTATGGCTCGTGACGGGAATGTGAACGTGATTACTTTGTTTATAAAAATAACTTTTTAATATATCTTTGAGATCTGCAAGATAATAGAAAGCCATGCTGTTTTTTTTTATATAATCGAAAATGCAAAACTGATCCGGACGCGTTGGGATGCACTGCGTTCGCATATCTAAATGCAAAAAAACGAGATCGTATGTCGTGCTTAATTTTTCCTTTTTATTCCTAACAAATGTCTTAAGGATGCGCGTGTGTCGCAGGTACCATTATCTTCCAGACTTCGAAAGCCGAAGTTAATTAAATGAAAATTGAGAATCATTGATCAACCATATTGCCAATACCCTTTTTTTATTTTCGCAATTGGTATAAGTTGCCAAATTATCCCCCAACCCTACCCCGTTTTTAAGAGCCAAAAGCTTTAGGAATGCCCTGCTGTGTGTTAAAATGCACTCTCCCCCAGATTTTCTTTCTTAAATAAAACTAGCGTCATACGTAGCCTCGGTATACGTACGATCATGCACGCTATTATATATTTAGTAGATTTAGAAGCCTCGAGAAGAAAATAAAATAAATACCTTTATAAAAAAGGTAAAGTCAATATTGTTTCTCGATAAATTCCAAGTTTCATCTTCGATTTTAAAATAATTGTATTATCTTTGCCCAAGAGCATTAACACGAACTCCAGTAGGTGATGGTTACTATTCCAACTAAATTCACAAGCTTTGTACCTCAGGATCCGAAGAAGTCGAAGAAGAACGTTATCAATTGTTACTATAGCGTTTGCGTCCGGCCCTATTTTCTTCGTCCGGTTGATGAAGTTCGTTCTGTGTGAAAAAGTCTACAGCCATGGTGCCGTACGGTTTACGAAGAAGGATCAACAACACAGCCTCGATAATTGAAGTGTTCAGGGAAGAAGTATTAAAATATAGTTCTTCAACTCCTCGTGTGATATTTATGCAAGTATAAAACTGTAGCCTAAAGATTACAGGGCCGAATAACAACCGAGAGTTAAAATTACACAATCGAATACGCGTATGTGCTTTTACGATTACGGACCTCAGCACTTTGGAAATGAGAAAGGCGCTTTTGTCTGCTTCCTTTTTTTAAAACTATTTTCTCCTTCCTACCTCGCACGTTGAATCCCACGTATGTTAACTAGGAAAGTTACAATTGTTATTCGTCAAATACTTTCGATATTCAATAAGTACCGCGGTGACACGACGAATCATCTTATTATTAATTCATTGTCATAGATTATCTACGATAGTGTAACTCTGCTTACGTGGCTAGTTCACGATACAGTATTTATATTAAAGATGAAACCAAAAAAATTTGACCATCATGTTAGTACAATAAGAAAATCTAAACGGAACGTGGTTTTCGTTATGGAAAAAATTTGAAGCCTATCTCATTGCGCCCGAATATAGTGTGCGATCACTTATCGTATGAAGTTAAAGATAGTATTACCCTTTAAAAAAAATAATCAGAATAATACGCGAAGTGTAACGGTGCGTTTAATTCAGGCGAAGAAATTGAAAAAAAAAAAAAAAACATATCGAGTAACCTCGTTAAAATATTACTGGCAGACTCTTCGACTAATGAGCTAATGTGACGTACGACATTTTGTAAATCTGCGTACGTATCCTTAATCCAAATTGTAAATATAATTTTAATCTTTTCTTCCAGACCCTTCAATTGGGACCTTGCAGCTACATGTCGCGGAGAATGGGTGAGGAGGGACCTAGAATTTATATTGGGTCCCTCCAGGCCCGTCTCATTCAGCTGGCGTGCTAGCTGCCCATCTATCGAACTCTATACCCGAATCAGGACTAAGACCCAGATCGAGGGGACTTAGAAAACTGGGCACTGGGCAGTTACAGGGTCCTCCGGGTCTACAGGCACCGATGCATCTTTGATCGTTCATCTTCTCCCTGTCACCTCCGTCTCGCAGTTCGCTCTCGAAGGTATGAAGTTGTTGCATAAAGTGGAAGTTTGGCGATACGTTGGACTTCCGACTGCGCACCAAATTGAAGGCGTCGTTCATACTGAGACTGCATTTGTGCATTAAGTAGGCGACGGTAATGGTGACTGAACGAGATACACCAGCTAAACAATGAACCAGGACGCCTTTATCCGAGCTTCTTGCCTCCTCTGCAAAATAAATAATGTTAAGATAAACTCTGGGTTCAACTGCCACATGAGTTACTATATTATATAAAAAGCTTTGCGTAGCGTATCCAGTGCCGTAGATAAAGAATAGAAAAGATCATAACCGCAGCGCAGGATAGCGCTTTCTTTATTTAAATATGACAAACGTAAGATACTATGCTACAATGGAAAGTGCATACTATAGTATAATAAAAGAGACTCGCATAAGGAACGTACGTATAGAGCGCGACTTAACCGGACGTCCGTTGTTTAATTGTCTAGCGCGGCTTGACTGCCACGTGGGAAAGTTTCTATTTATAAGAATCCCCTTTTTAGACATGGCGCGGGCTTTCTTAAACAGGAAATCCTGTTTAAGAAACAGTTAAGTCCGAGAAGTCAGATTTAAAAGCACCTCTCGTCCAGCAATATTTGAGGTTTACGTTACCGAGAAAATCATTTGTCGCCCAATCCAAACGATCACGTCACATGCGCCCTAGAGTTATGGCTGCGCAAATTCAATTTGAATGATAAAAATGGCGTTATACAAGCCTCCCTAATTTTATCATCGCATTTTCTAAGTTTTTAATGTCTCGCCTGCCCTTTTCTACCGCCTCGCTATTACAGCGTATACCTATAGCAGTGTGTTGTGCGTGGTTAGACCTTACAAATAAGGCAGTGAGTAAGTACATTGACCTCCTGACAAACTGAGAAGTCGCGGCAACGCAGTCACGAGCATTCATTGAAAGTACTATCAAATAAAAGTCACGGAAACTTTCCATGCGTTAACTAGTGAGAATATTTTTTTTTGTCGGATTGTAATACCACCCATACCATCTTTACTGAATTAATATGTATCTGGTAAGGAAAACGTTACGACTGAAGCTCCTTCTAAGTTCCTGATCTGCTTCCATTATTATAGTATGATTTTTTGAAAGACAATGCATCTTTTTAATTAACTGAGAATATAAATTTGCCAAAGAAACTCTGAGGCCTCATTACTCGTATAAATTATGTAAGTCCGATGATTATATTCTCACGGAATTTCACCAGTCATCTAAATTTAAATACAAATACAGTTTATTCAAGACTTTTCAATCGTTGAGGTTTATTTTCCAAGAAGCACTGCTCGATTTAACTGTTTCCCAGTAAAGTATTATACCTTTTAGTTTTGTGCAAATATAATATGCATGCATGCAGAATACGTGCAATCGTTAATCATACTTTCAAAGCTGCTAGAATTTGCATCTTTGACCAATGTGTTAGTAAAACGAACAATCAGAGTTTTCTATTGCGTGCAGGAACTGCATTTACCTATGAATTGGATTGCTTGAGGGAAGAAGCTTGCCAAATTCTGACCGCCATGATCGCTGATCGGTATTTGCATGTACTTTATTGATCCAGCGTTTTCGAACACGTTCGGCAAATCTGGTGTAACATTCAGAATGTACTGTATCCTATGGCGTGCGAGTGCTTCGCTATCCTCGCTGTTCGCTGCATTTCCCAAATACAGATGCGGAAGTATTTCCACTGGGAAGTCCTTGTCCTCTTCAGGACCTAAGACAATAACGTGGAGTAATTTAGTAAGTTGCTGCTTTTAAAATTTTTCGTCTTTCTTTGAATTTGTGGAATAAATGTCTATTGCTTACCTACGGAATCGCATGTGCTATCGCTATCTGAATCGGAATAAGCTCGAGTGGGCGGTGTAGAAATACGAAGAGACCTAAGACCCATTAGTTCACCTTCGTTTGGGTCTTGTCCAGGTGGGCCTTCTGGATTGGCCTGGCTACCTTCGCACCATTCTGGATATCTATCTCTGAATTCTGCAAAACCACCTGTAATAACAGAAAGCAGGTAGCAGGTCAGCTTGTTGTGTAATGCGGGCGTTGTACATTGGCCCTGAGGAAGTCGATAACGTGAGTTAAATATGCGAAATATAATTGAAATATCATCATAGGCGATTCCACGTATTATTTACAAGTTTAAAGTTCAAGCGTTTCTTGTTCACTGTTCTTTCTTAATGAAAGTACCAGATGGAATTACTTTCTTTTTCTATATTTTTCTCTTCTTTTTGTTCGATTTGGAAATTCAAATATTTGAAGCATAAGTAAGTGTGGGATGGGGGGCATAAGAAGTGGGTATCTCCTTTAAACAATATTTGAGAATTCTTGAATAAATATGTAATGAACATACAATGCAAACATTCCTTGATGATATTATGCATTTTTGGACAGTAGATTGTATCAATAAGAAAATGCAGGTATTTATAAATTATGCAAAAAATTCCTATCATTACATCAATTGAAGTACAATGAAAACAATAAAATCTATAGTAAAGATGGATATACAAAAGGACTCATGTACAATTTCTTAAAGAGCCTACAGTAATAATCGGGGAACGCCAACGTTTTGAATTAATAATATAACTCAGAACTAATCAAGCATCACAAACTGAACAACTTAGTGAATGGACAATTATAGATACAGATAAGCTAAGCCTAGTATGTCTGGGGCAAGAAATTAAGTGCCTAGCTGTATAGGAATACCTCCCACACAAATCAATATTTCATTCACAAGTTCCCAGCATTTCAGCTGATGTCTGCAGTCCTACACTATGGTGGCATTTACCAGGCATTTGATATATTGCTGCAGCCAGGACTGAGTAGCAAGAACTATCACTTAATGGTTTAGAAGAGTTACATGATACATTAACATTTGTTAAGATCAATAACGAAGATATGATTAAAATAATTATATTTATTTACGTATTGACCTATATGCATTGACAGGGTCAATTAAGGTCTACACGTGCATCGAAACCTCTAGAATACTCTATACCTATTAACCTTAAGGAGCTCTTTCGATTGCTCTTCACAATAACCAAAACTGTATAAAACAACTTTAATAAGACATTTTCATAGCACAAAGATTTGGACTTTGCTTTCTTACCAATTAACGTAGCTACTTTGCCTCCACTGCTTCTAAGACGTCGACCCAAAACCTGAATTGTCTCCCCCTGATGTCCAGCAGGCTCTGTAGAGTCTCCAATAAGAACAAACATTCCTCTGCTGCCTTCGTCTCCACACAAAAATACTTCTACTCTAGTTCGCAGATCCAAACATCTTATTGTTGCCAAGAGATCAACCTTGCCAGCTGCCAAACGTCTGAGCATGATGCTTGGAATGGCCAAAGGTACTGAACCTCGTATGTGGGCTTCAGAGAATTCAGAATGAGCCCTACAGTCCAAAATGAGGAGCTTACTGGGACCACTTGGTGACCTCAGTTCTGCGAAAAGCCCCTCAGATCCTATTAGACCCTCTTCCATCAAACTTCCACCTGCCATGCTAACAATATTCTAACACGTTTCAACGTGTTTATCCTTCTTGAAATGTTCCTCTCAGCAAGGTACTTATTTGCTTTTCTAAAGCAATCTCTAAATGCAGGGATTGTCTTGTGTCTCTTCAATGTAATCTGTTTCCTTTTTGGATATTATTCCATATTTGCTTCTTAAATCACTTAATCGTTTGCACTTTTTTTTAACGATAATTCGTATTTTACTATGGCACTTGTAAAAAATAACGTTTAATGGAATCATGAAAGGTTTAATGGAAATCGTGCTTCTGTTGAATCTTTGTTTTAATGTACGGTCCCTTCTTATTAAAAAAAAAAGTTTTGATGAATTAGTGTGAACGCTTTAAGACATGCCTTCTTATGTCTTCTTTAACAAGCATTTACTAATATGGGATAGTACGAATGCATATGTACATAATATGTGTATATATTAAAATTTACTGGATATGACGAAATGGCACTTTCAATTATGTAGCGATAACGCGTGTTGCTATTTTATATCAACATATCTCAGAACATCACGTCGTTGATCTATCGTGATTATTTCCAGGCGTGGATGACACAAGGCGGCAATTCGCGCGCGTTGCCATCACTCTCAATAGATTATGTCTGCTCCGAGTTATTGATTATTCTTTTTTTAATTAGGTTGCGTCGTCCAATGAACAAATCAGGTTTTGGAATGTTTACAGTCGTACAAGAAATGCATGTTGGCGTATTTTGATTAACGTGATGCGATTTCAGTTCTTGAAGCTTTGCCGGAGCGTGCTCGAGTACAGAATCCCGGGTGCATCTTCCAGAATGGTTGACGATACTGTTCCCACTAGTCAACAACAAGACACTGATAATATACTGATGATATCCTAGTTCGTTGATAGAATAAACTTATCGTCGAGCACGTCAAGATGAATCGTCGGCGGTGGATGCTGCGTGCGATGGAGCCGCGGGAGTTCAGTCGCTCATAAAAAGCGAGCCATTCGTGAGGGCAAAGTGGCGCGATTTCGCGACTCTTGTCGCCTCCTTCACCTTACGAATCCCTCCAGCATCTCAAAATCACGTTTAAACACGTCTTTTTCACAGATTTCAATATTTTTTACACCACTCTCCCGCAGGCCACACCTTACCTCGAGCGTCCTTCCGTCGAGAATGGGCAAATGGCGATGAGTTTTACGAGCGGAGGAGATTCAGGCTTCAGCTCATTGGTCCTCGGTCACGTGATTCCACGCTTCGGCCAACCGCAGTGCAGACTGACGTCAGTTCATTGACAAAAGATGTTTTCATTAACAAGCGTGGGTAGATGGGTCGGGGATCGAGGAATCGGCCAGTTGGGGAGTAAGAGAGATCCATCGACATATAGTAGCTGGACTGCTCACTGTAGCCACAGAAAGTGTAATAGGGAATAGAAAGAGATCGTGAATCGTGAATACCGTTCTGCCCTTTTCTATCATTTTTCTATTGGTTGAAAATTTTCTGGTTGGAAGGAGTTCATGACTGTAATATACAAAATAAGAACCATGCGAAAGATTAATCTACGACATCCAGAGTATACGTTACAGTCAAACTACAATTCTGGTGATCAGTTTATCATAATTGAGTATTATTTAAAAAATTATGATTCGTTGTATTAAGTGTGGGCCACCGCGAGACCTATATTTTGAGCCCAATATGATAAGCTTTCACAACTAAGTAAAATAAAAAAATAAATTTTACGGTTAGCATAAGATTAAATCAATTTTTAAACTTATAAAACATATGCATAAAGTTCATCATGATACATTTTACTCCGCGGGGTTCCCTTATTCCTAACTCCGTTCCTGCCCAAGAGAACGTCAGAACGGTATTCACGATTCGCTCTCTCTTTCCATTCCCTATTACACTTTCTGCGGCTATAGTGAACAGTCCAGGTTCTATATGTCGATGGTGAGATCAGATTCGCCCGGGAGGGGAAAACAGCGACAGAAACCGACAGATGCTGAAATAAAGCAATAGAATGAGATACCGGATAACAGTATCTCTCCCTCAGTGGGTGTGCTCACTCTCTAGTGCGTGCGTGGGTGCATATTATTACGATACGAGTCCGTCTTTGACTTCTTGGTTAGGGTCTCCGGGGTCTCCCAACTAACAACCCACCATAGAATACCACGGGCCATTCTCCCTCTCTGCTACTCATCCATACACATGACCAGCAGACCCCTTCGATACTCTACGGGAATCTACCAGTGCACATATTTCCATCATGCAGGGTTGAAATAGAGTTAACCAATCAAGTTAGTTTATTCCGCTCAAATCTCATTTTTAATTGGTCAACTCTGTTTCAACCCTATACGGTGGAAACATATGCAGTGTCTATCCAGTACCAGTATGCAGCGTGGGTTGGCATTCCATTCATTTGTTTCATTGAAAAATTTCACGTTTAATCACCCGTACGTTCACGGCTTTTATCGCACGAGATCGTCGTCATCATCAGGATCGATCGAGACGTACACGTCTTTCAAAAGAGAAAAGCGCTCTACTCGACGCCCAGTCGTAACCATTCGTACCTTTTTCTATCTATAACATACTCTATATATACATATATACCAATGCCATTCGTTTCTGCCTCGCAGCGGACATCCTGGTCACGAGTCTCTCGCTGCGATGAAAATTTTCAGAAAAACGTTCCCTTTTCCCTTCTTTCTCTTTCAGACACCCTCTTCCGGTTACTCTTTCACTCTCTCACGTAAGTTTTCTTGTTTATCTACATACGTACTATTACTTGTATTCTCTCTCTTACTTTTTTCTTTAATTTATGATCGACCACCACATTTGCATCGTATTATCTTTAAAGCTTCTCGCACTACGTGACACGATAAATTATCGATTGCTCGTATATATCTGGAGGTTAATTAATCCGATTACGTCGGCCATTTTCAAAAACAAATTGTTACCGTTACTCGATATCGCTTGCCTACGTCACGATTACACGCCGTAAAACGCCCCCCCTCTCGATCAATTTCATTCAATGGGAATACATTATCAGTGCCCCTCGATTTGCTATATGTGGTTGAGTGTCGAGTCTTAAATCTTTTTTTTTTGAGATTTTCCTGGCTACTCCCCACAACATCGATCGTTCGTCGGTATCAACTTTGATCAAATTTCTCAAGACTAGAAACGATTTATGACTGACCATATCGTATCCAGAATGTACCTGGTATTGATACGTCTCATTGTACAACGTCACGTTCGTCGTAGCTATATATATTCTTACGCTATGGTATCGCATGCCTTTAAAAGTACACGCAGATGACGTAATTAATAGTCACTGTTGACCTTACAGAGTACACTAGCTTAATAGGTACCTACCATTACATATTTCACTACGTCGGAAATCCGCTCGTTTCATACGTTGAAAAATATAGCTCATGATTTACGTGACATGCGAAAATTCACAAAGAATCTTTTGTCCGGGTATTAGAGGCTGGTACTGCGAGGTGATATCATAAAGCCGGGCAAAGGTCGCCATGGAAAGCGTCATTAATGAACCTACCTATCTACTATGCGTACTATATGTATACTATCTCTACTACTTACTCCCTATATCTCTACTGAGACTCTCACTTTCACGTGTTCCTTCTCGAGCAAACCAGCCTTAACGAACTTTTATGTCGCTCCGTTTCTGATCCAGTTAATTAGCAATTAAAATGTACGCCCGTTTGTTCTTTGTTTTTCATTTATTTTTTTTTTACTATCGACCAGTCTTTCTCTTTTATAGTTGCTATTTGTCTTTTGGACGCTGTCAAGCTGTGCTATTGCATTTTTTTATTTGTCACTATATTATATACTAATATCATATACTGTACTTCTTCACAGAGTCGTGTGTGAATTTTGGACGGTGCACGTGGGAGACTGGAAGAAACCGATTATCCGGCAAGCCTTGCCAGATGTATTCTTCGTTCGCGTTACGTATGTGTACCGGAAGCAATACCCAGGATGACGGTATAGACCGGAGGACGTATGTGGATGTATAGAGTACACCAGCATACGTGTGATTACCACGAAAGGCGGCTCCAGGTTGACAGGAAATGGTTCGAGATAAGATAATGATGTCCCTCGCCTCTCTTGCATCCGGCATCTTTCTTTGTGCCTTTGGACTATTATAAAGGCTCCTTTGTACATCACTTAAAACAGGTATACTGTAGTAACGCGTCAAAGCATTAATACTCTAATCAGTATCCGTTACCCCTTTTTCTATTTTTCTTTAATTTCGCTTTTTATTATTTTTTTTTTATATCTTCAACTGATCACAAGCAGATCCTGCTTGTTGATAACACAGACAACTCCTCGTACGAATTATATTAGGCTGCAGTAAGAAGTTTGTCTATTGCAAAAGAAAATAAATTCAAGAAAAATCATTCAAATTGTATGTACCTTGTGACGTTGGGTACGTAAACGGAGCAATCAATCAATATGATTTATCTTTTGTAAGATATTTACAAACGAATAGCTTTCCGTATTGCTTCCAATGAAAATTGTCAAATAACGTCAGTTCCTTGTTTTTTTTTTTTTTTTTTTTTTTTTTTTTATCATTGTGTAACAGTGACTAGTATTTTATCATGAACTTTGTATCAGGCACTTGAGTGTCGCATAATAATAATATTGTTACGTTTCAGAAGAAAACCAGGTAAACATAAAAAATGCATCTGATGTTCAAAATACTGTCTGGATCCAAGAATACGTGATTCTACCAAACGTCGTATACTCTGTGGATATTTAAAATCAACAAAGGCACATGTAACTCTGATGTTACATAAATACCTTTGACCTTTTTCGTGTATCTAATATACAGCGATAACAGTAGGGCCAACATCGATCTTCCTCCAAAAAAAGTTGCGCAGTAAAAATAATACGCCCGTTGCCTGTAGGCACGGTTACCTCAGAGAATCAATGATCGAAGAACAATACCGTCACGTTGCATCGTGAATCGCATCGCAATGTTGCGAGGCATACGAGTCCATTGAATTTCTATTACTTTGTAAGCGTAACCATACATCGTACGAGGTTCACGTGCGGGAGTGAACGTCGCATGTACCTTCCGAGAGAAAGAAAAAGGGGAATACCAAATAAATATAATGCAGAGTTCTCCATGACATTTTTTCTCCAATCGTACTGCAAATTGATTGTGATTTGAAACATCCAGCTTAACGTTATATCAGCTCGTGAGAAAGTTATATTGGAGTAGTATAAGAAAAAAAAAAAGCAGAGAGAAAAATAAAGGACTAGATTGGCATAAAAACGATTAAGAATTTCTGGACTTCGACTGAACTCATTCTACCTTGCAAAATTTAGCGTAAGAGCTACTACGTGTGTTAGGTCGTTTGAATTTTTTCGCTTCTCCATACTTGTATATTTGCCATTACCCTCTCTCAGTCCGGCACGTTGCGAATGGCCGTAGGAATCTGAATATGGGCGCTGGACTCTCTCAATGACTCTTAAAACTGGTGCGCCCACATTCTTTGAGACACGTTCTGGACTCCCGATGTAATACTCTATTGGTAGTGCTATCTAGCTGTATTCTACCTACAGAAATCTCCCACCTCAGTTTTCTCCTCCGAGCAACTCCCCACTCGTAAGGCACACGGCAGCTATGTATACGAGCGTGTAGTATGTATACTAGTATGTATTTACTAGTATATAGCATGGCATATGGTAGTAGGTAGGCAAGCGCTATTAAAGTAAAGTAATCAATGAATGAGTGAAGGAACCAAGAGAGGGATCCGCGTGCGCGCGCGCCGTATTCTCTCTCTCTCTGTTTTTTCTCTTTCTATCAGACATATACACACTCACTCTTTCCTTCTCTCCTTCTACGAGTATTCCCATCTCACTGCTGCCCACGCAACTCCACGACCTTATCGTATATCGTTTTTACTCGTATATACCTTGCAGAGGCCTTGCCAGGAATTATTTTGAATCGCTGCTAATGGAAAAGGAGGACATGGATGTGTTTGTAATATATACACTTTTATAGGTTATAATCCTTACGTCAGATGGACGCTGTTATCGTATTATTTTTTTTTCACTTTGATAAATTTAACTGCTGGATATTATAAGGATATATACAGTACCGGTCGTTTCTACCTGCCGTTGGCATTTAATCGCCTGAGATTTCTTGGAAGTGTTTCTCGAGGCTTTTGTCCATTTGTTTTTCACGGCGATGGTTTACTTCGTTCGGAGAATACGTGGGCGACTCTGCTGATCATTTTTAAAGCTGGACTCCGATCTAATGGGAGAAAATTGGGCCAGCCTGAATGGATCGCGTGTTTACAATACCTCCTTCGGTCTATATCTATAATCAGGATACGTATGTGGATTTTTGCGTGGGCTGATGAATTTCGCGTGCTAACATTCACGCACATACTTATAGGTTATATGTACTTATTTTTCGTGTCGCTTTGATATCGCTTTCGGTCGAGGCCTTAACGTGGGAGGCTATTGAACTGGGTGTACATATGGCTTGAGAAATGGTCAATAATGATCTGGTACGATAAAAGAACGTACTGCCCGTGTATATGACGTTCTTTACGGGTATACAGTAATATGATGAATATTTACGTTTGAACAAGTTGGATATTTGCACAGGTGTACAGTTCCGATAACAGCCTAATCTGTAATTGGAGATAACTTGTTATAACGCGGAAAAGTTTCTAAGCTTGTACTGATTGATCGTTACTTCTAATGGCTACGTCCGCTTCCATCGGCTCTGAGATTATATTTCCCGCTGTTATTTAGCAGAGTGGTTCGCGATGTTCTCGCGTTGTATACACGATAAGGGGGTAGAAGTGTATCGTGGAAAAAAAATACGACAATCCCGGATGTTACTTGTCAAGAGCTGTCAACTTGAAAATATTGTAACGGCGGAAAAACATATCGGCTTGCTTTTCTGTTCTTTATTGCTCGCTACGTTAAAAAGAGCTGACTCATGAACGCTTGAGAAATACTTGAGAAAATATAGGTACTTATTGTTTTGCAAGGAAGACGATCGCAAATTGCTTCGCTCTTTTAAAAATTTTCTTTCGAAATTTCATGATATCATTTTTTCCAAATTTTTTTTCCAATATCCTTCGTGTAATATAATAGTGTGTAAGTATATATGTTTATGATATCATCTCGTTTACCGGATGTTACTGTATCCTTCCCGATTACTTAATTAACAGTCATTATGGAATGAGCGGAGTAAATTAACAATTAACAATACTGAGAAATGGACAGATTAGGAAATATATGGAACTCCAAGACTGATGGTGAAGTCAATTTCTACATCCTCGATGTAACTCCCGTACTGATCGGTGTAGCGCTCTGCTGGTTAATACTTGAGGTACGTTAACACCGAACCTCTTATGCTCATGAGACAAAACAGTAGCATTTCTCGGAATCTTTTATGAAAATTCATTAAATTTGCAAACTTAATTCAAATATCGTCCTGTCGAATCGTTTCTGTAATTTCTAACCTCCTGAAAATACTTATTGTAGAAAATGAAAAAAGGTTAGGAACATGTTCACAATGTCGAGTTGAAATTTACACGGGAAATTATGTTCTGGATTCAGATGGCACAGTGACATTTGTAGATGCTTAGAACTTTCGGTTTTAAGACATGCGTGCACATACAGCAGAATTTCAAAGTTTAGTGTCATATGCCTGTATTCAAAATTATAGGTGAAACCGTTCATTCGATCAGTTAGAAATTTTCTCAAAAGACTATGAAAATATGGATGGCACAGTGCATTTGTAGATGTCAAATACTTTTAGTTCGAAGATTCTGCATTCACGAAATTAATTTAATGCCATCGGATAGTTCACAAGTGGTCGTGCTTTTCTTCTTCTTCTTGGTCCTTTATGCTCTAAGAGAGCCAAGACCCAGAGTGGTCGTGCTTCGTGGCAAACCTGTTTGCTCCTATATCTAGATAAAATACTTCAAATTACAGTATAACTTAAAATATATGTTCCGTTTATCATTGACATGTATAAATGATTTGTCATTAGCTTAAGGTATAATGTTGGAACGATGTTAACCTTTTTGCACACATTTACACTCTTATGCATCTAGTTCCCTAATTACAGTCGATAATGTCATCCATATACTTAGATCCTCTGTGGATAGCTTGGAACAGTGTAAATAAATGTATTATATTTAATGAAGATTCAGAGACGAGGAAATTTCTCAGTGATCGACATGGGATGGAAAACAGTCAAAGAAAGGAACGATTCTTTTACAGAGGAAAATAAAGACGAAAAGCAGACACTGAAAAGATGCGTAAGATATTGTTTAAAAATTATGTATAACCCACTTTAAACTCTTATGAAAAAAATGTACTCTGCTATTAAATTGACATTAGGTATCTCTAGTCGAAGACACCTGTCGGGAATATAAGGCACTACTGGATATGATTTATACGAAGACATCTACAGCATCGCGCACGGTAAATTATTCGTATCAAGAGACTTTCTCTAGTATATGCTTGCTTAACATTAAGTATCCAACACGGTTATCGCAGAAATTATAGTAATAGACTAGTTGTAGACCGAACAACAAGTTCCCGTAAGGATTACTGGAAGACAATTTTTTTCTACCTGTATAGACATTACCTTCCACCACATTGAATAACGTGTTCACCTCAGGATCATCGGAAGCAATGATAAACAGTTTACGAGAGAAAAATTTCTACAAAAATATGCACTCCAGAGTTTATTCGGATGCAAAAAACGTGTCATTGGGTCCCATAAAATCTACAGCCACTATGAATAAATCCAGGAAGTCGAACGCCTCGAGCAAGCCGGATACAGCAATCGCAATCAGCGAGGAAAACGAAAAGGAAAATAACGTACGGTGCCTTTGGGAATTCTCGACGCCGAGGTTGTACCTTGGAAAAGATCTGTCAGGCCATGTTAACAGTAAAAAATCTGTAAGATTGATAGATCCTTATAAGCTGCATCGTTGCAACAGCTTAGCCAGTTTTATCCAATTGGATGCAGGTTACTCGAATTGATTATGACATATATATCAATATTTTTTAAAAATGATTAGAGTAAAATTTTTATTATCTTACGAATGCGTATCATCATCTATATCTAAGTTAGGAGTTATAATAATAGGGACGGATGTCTCGATAAGCGTGTCTCTTATTTAATAGATCGACGGGGTTACTCTCCTGTTACGTATCCATTTGTCTAATCTGCGAGTTCTCAAAGAATATTACCTTTAAAAAGTCGCGACGAGTTAGGCAAGACTTTTCAGTAAGATGGAAACGTACAGGGGATCTATGAGTATGGAAGCATGGCTTTAATAATAAAGATACTGTTTAAAATGTGACGAATGGTCGAGAGACGAGAAATTCATTTAAATGGTGGCATACCCGCACAGTATATGTTCATAATGTTTATAATATTTTTGCGAGGGCTGCGAGTCCTTTGTATTTCACGAAACTCGACCAAGGCATATGTTAACATCAATGTTCCGCTGTCAGTTCTTCGTCTGCACTTAATTATAGCTAATAAAAATGGATAAACAATTCCTCGAGCGGCATGTCACACGTGAATTTCAAAGTCCAAGATAAACAATTGGTGTGCGAGATACTAACGCTGCACAGATTCAAGAAATTACGTGGCTGATCGTAAACGATCTAAATTCGTGTTTCTCAGATGCGTTGCGCATCTTGTCCGTTGAAGCTTTAATACGATTCTGGAAAATTTCATGTAAAAATAACTTAACCTGCTTGCCATTCGGTTCAATTATGAAAACATATTTCAATGTTAACTGACACCGGTTATTCGTTTTATAAAATCTCAGAATGAGTATTCAAAAAGTGGTATATTACGTGAAAAAAAAGTGGGATCTTAAACGTATTAGAACTTTTGTACTAGACAGAAAAGAATATCTTTGTGATGTCATCACGTGCGGCTATCAATACGATTCAAGGTTTATTCGGTGCACTCCTCGGCCTTTTAGGTGTGGCATACTTGACGAATAGAAATCCTATTATAATTAGAAGTACAACGGTTGCAACACAAATACCTAACCAGAATTCTGATCGTACGTCAAGCTTGTCAAAAGCAACTTCTCGTAAAGCTAATGAACCATCAGATGGTTCGCAAGCTGCTTGCACAATTATATCCTGACGTTGAACTTGTTTCGCTTTGCAGTTCGTTAATTTGTTCATCGACTCTTGTCCATGCACTTGTGGCAACAGCAATGAGAGAGTCCATTGCATAGGACTGAATTTTTGGTACCAGAATGGCAAATTTTCTAAGTGTAAGGTTACACCACCAGCCAATGAAATCTCGCCGATCACTATACCGGCCAGTAGTGAGGCGAGACTGGGCCATTTGGATATATGAGCAAAGAATACACATATCAGATGCTGCAGCATCAAGTACAGTAACCCAACGGCAAGATAATTCCATAGAGACGTCAAGTTCTCATCAGGAGCCAGATGTAAACCTGACATGGCAAATGCTGGGGCCAGATACGTGAGATATACCACACACCAGGATGGTATAGTGCAGAGAAGCTGAAATATAATGTGTCCGCTTGAAAATTATAATAAAATAATACGTATAAAATAATTAGAAATATTTATAAATTTTGCTGTGCTCACCTCCACAAAAATATAGACGAATCTGCCATAGAGTCCATCTCTCATGTCCCTTTCTACGTTGGGTCTACAAGTAGCGATATTGCAAATAGCTATGAGATTCAACGGCCAAGACAACACAGCAAGGCTTGCGTAGTGGAAGCCTATTCTGTCTCTCAAATATAAATTTGAATCACCAGCTAAATCCCAGAACACAGCACCGAGTAAGATACTCAACGATGCTGATATCACAATCTTCTGAAGAAGTCTGGTCAAGGCCCACGGTTGACTATATATGAGTGCTCTCAATAAAAGCGCGTAGATTTGTACGAAAATATTTGCACCAGAAATTGAAGGTGGCAAAGCACCAGGAGGACCAGGATCACTCAGACCTGGCAATCGGACTCGTGCTAATTCAGCAAGATGATCTATTCTCTGCGAAGACTCCAGCATCGCCTCAGCTGATAAATCATCAAGCGTTACTAGATCAACTGAAAATGTAAAGACAAAAGTAAGATATCATCGTTATCTTCAAAATCCTACGTTATCATTTTGTACATTGATGCGTACGATAATAGTCAGATGGATTCTTAAAGGGTGGACAGGGAAATTCAGCAAGTGCGAAATAAGGCAGCATGTCTCGCCTGGGTCCTGAGTACATTATCCTGCCTCCAGAAGTGAGAGCGACTCTTGAAACCATCGTAAGAATTTCATAGGTCGGTGGATGCAAAGTCAAAATTACAAGTCGTTGGCCTCTTCCAGCCCATTGTCTTAAATACTCCACGAGGAAAAAAGCGTCGAAAATATCCAGACCATGAGTTGGTCTGTCCAGGGTAAGAATATGTGAGTCTTGTAACAGTCGACAAGCTAAGGCTAATCTTCGAGCTTCAGAAGTTGTCAAAGTGTTCACCAGACAATGTTTGGTAGCTTCCAAGCCCAATTCTTGTAAAATGGCATCCGCTTCCAATGAAGACGTTCCAGCACCTCCTCTTAACAACAGATAGAAACTTAGAGTCTGCTGAGCAGTTAATCCAGGACTCAGACTACTTTCTGCTGGTAAATAAGCCACGCGAGACCTGAAAGAAAATATCGATCAAGTACATATTTGCAAAACAAGACTCCCACGTACAATTTAAACATTGTACCTTAAAGCAGAAGCCGATACCGATCTCCCATTCAATATAATATCGCCACGCTTGGCTCTTCGTCTTCCAGAAATCGTTTCGACTATCAAGGTCCCTTCCCTCTCCGTAGTCGACATAACAGCCAAAACTTCACTAGCTCCAGCTTCCAAGGATATACCACGTAATAATGGCAATCCATCCGAACCTGAAGCTTCGACACCCCGAAGTTGCAGGTGCGGATGTTGTGGAGCAGGAACTGGTCTCATTGTCATGACGGTATAAGCTTCTGGTCCCAGAACGCCATGACCATAACCAGGATCAGTAGGTGCTATACTGTGCCTCCGGTTAGTCCTAGCAGTGTTCAGCAAATTTGCTTCACTGGCACTTCTGAACCTTGGATTATCTCGAACATTGATTTGCGAATGTGCCTGTTCTCTAGGCATGGCATGCACCTGCCTGAAGTCTGGATCACTTCTGGCAGATCGCATAATATTAGCGTGAGCTGTAGCATGGGAGATACGACGTCCTTCTTCACTAGAGTCATAACCACTGGAACCATCTCGTACCCTGGAAGGCGGTAGGACTCTCGGCAATCCAAATTTCAAATACGTATAAGAGTTATTAGCCAAGGGACTCTTAGGGCCATATCTTGGATGCCTTAATATGCTTTGTACTGTCGAGTCTCTAAGCTGAAAATTACCATAAGGTAACGGTGACTTCTCAGCAGATCCTAGAGCTGAATCAGTAAAGTCTGAATTCAAGTTTTGCCTATAACAGTAAAAATAGTCAAAAAAAGAATTGAATATAATCACAATAAAATTCAACAACTCACCTATAAATTGACCATGCATGTAAATCTTCACTAGCTGGTGGTTCAAGTCCCCGGGTATCTAGAGCACCGGGTACCGAGTACCTTCTTTCCAATTCCCAAGCTTCTGAGCCCATTTTCCTCGATCACTAAAAATTAAAATCAATATATAATATCATTCCGAGACAAACAAAAACTTATAACTTTAATATCGACAGCTTTTCTGCATTAGGAATTTATAAAATCCATCATTAACGTAAATTCTCTTTCGTTATCCTCTTGAAAACATATTTTCCACACCAGATTGTCCAATAGTATTCGATTACACGAAGAGTCCAAGAAGTCGTAGAAATACCTGTTCCTCAAATCGCTACTCAGGACGGTCAGTGCACAAAGGACAGAGGCGTCGCTTCTTGAATTCAGTGACAGCGAAACCTTCAGAACGAGTCGATTATGCATAAGAATGGAATGCGTGAAAAAAGATGCGTGTGTCGGCGCTAACAATATACATAGGATGCCATGTATATATGCAGATGGTGAATGCGCATGTTCCATTCTCTGTATACCAGGGCTTTTCATACTGTATTAGCATACGCGGACACGTAGTAACATATAATATTAACAGAAAGACCGCAGCATCCAAGTTAACGGTTTTAGGTCGACCTAAAAAAATGCGACAACGGCATCCCTCCAGTTTTCATTACTCGCTTGTTTTAATGGATTTCGCAAGATTCCCATGTATATATGTATACTGTATTACGTACCCAGGAATCATACCTGCATATAACAGTAGCTATATCTATACGTCGTAAACACGTAGCAAGAGACTCGGTCTAGCCAACCATAAACGATATAAGCACGAATAGATTGTCAATAGGCAGTTGCCATGGAATGCGTGACGGTATTATCTATACCCGCATTAAAGTAACACTTATGGGTTTACATTTTTTCCACCGAGCGATAAAAGGATGACGCTCGTAAAGTACGTTTCAGCTATTTTTATTTTCTTATACTTGAAAATATTTTTTAAGTTTTATTTTACGTGCACACAAAGAAGCGCTGCGCGTGAGAAAGACACGTTTTCAAGATACCTGACCTGTATCATGATTTTACAAAGTTCCGCATTATGGAATTCCAAGATACAGCAAATGTACGGTAGAAAGTGGTTAGATTAACAACAAAATGGTTTCAACAATTTTAACGAATAGTAACAGTTGCTTGAAAGGTGCAATTTCCACTGTTATTTTTTAATGTTAAATATGCGCTGATATTTATACTGTAAAACAGTGACAGCTGCGAGCTCGCACGCTTACTAAATGCTTATCATTTCTCTTTTATGCTTATCACTGCTCGTGCAAAGTTTTTCCTTCTTTTTTTTTTAATCGACAGTCATGATCTTGGATCGACGACACGAAACTCTCATTCCTTTCGGCAAGTCCTACCTGGCTGGACATAACGGGACATATTTCATTGTTACTTGCCAAAATGTACTGAAAGAATTGTTATGCTTGGTGTTACGAACCGTGTACCTCGGCTCTTCCTTTTTCTCTTGATTTCTTTCTTTTTTCCCTTTTTTGTCGTCTCTTCACTGTGAATGGTTCATTTAATGATCCCAATTCCTAGATCTGCTATACCAACTGTGAGATTGTCCCACGCACTCCTTTCTGAATATTTCAGCCTCATATAGATATATACAGAATGCACATATATACTCAAGTTACTCTCGTGGCCTGGATTCCCAGAATAATTGAATTTTTACACATAAATCTCTGGCGAGGGGCGTGTGCCAAAGCTTTCCCGTTCTCCACTGCAGCGTTCCAGATTTCCAAAAAGAAATATCAAAAAATGGCCAGCACTCGTCATGTTTATTGGTACGGAACGTTCAGTCTTCTTTCAGGTATTACAGGATAAATAATTTCTCCTCACAAGAATTGCCCATCTTTTAATTCCTGTTGTGTATGTATATGAATCCCTGTGGCGATTGTACCGACGAAATATCAGTAGCCTTGAGTGTAAGGTGTTATTAGTTTTCCATTTTTATTTTTTTCAATAACACACATTGGTGTAGGTATGCAGCATGAACAGCTTATTAAAATTGCAAATGACTCCAACGTCCCTGGCACAAGTGTAAAGAATTGTTTCTTGCTCGGTAGTTAGTCTCTGAAATTTCACTACATATGACTTCACTATTCGGTTAAGAAAACGGTAAGTTTACTGTCCAATACAAAACTCAATAAACCACCTGTCATAAACCTTACGGAACTCAAGATAACGTTACTCAATGATATCGGTAACTTTGCAAACCGTAAGTTCCTCTGAAGCGAGGAAAACTATATGTGTATACATATACATATATACGATGGAAACATGGGCTAATACGAATAATTGAAAAGATGAAAAAATTCAAATAGAAATCAATCGATTAATTCCAATGACTACACCGTTTAATATCCGTTACAGCGTGACTATGCCCATGTAACAAGACGATTTCTTTGCGCCTCATCAAGTCTCGCCACGACACCGTATGTAAATAACAAAAACTGTGGAATGAAGAATACTAAGATTTTTACACGCTTTCTTTTTTTTTTTTTTTTTTTTTTTTTTTTAACAAACCTAT
>NW_014332821.1:725386-945749 GCF_000341935.2 Cephus cinctus
TTTTTACCCCCTTTTTTTTTTTTTTTTTTTTTTTTTTTTTCTAGCAAACCTTTGAGCATCACCAGCACACGTTTTCTATGTTAACAAAGAAAAGTTACAGTCATATTAGAATTTTGTGACAATTTCACATAACTCCATCACTCACTATCCTCCTTGTGGTTTCAGTCATGTTCATAGGAACGGAGTAAAAAACTGTTGAGCGAAATGGAATTTCCATCGATAAAGTCTCACGCTACTGTACCTTTCCCTGTCGTACGCAACAACATCCGCTGCTGATAGATACTTGATGAACACACTGTAGATACACGAATGAAATCAGCAGCGCACACGTGCACGACTCGCTAAGGCCGCGATGTGAGTTGGCGAGTGCCTATTCACGGATATAGTATATATAAGATTCTTTAAAACCATGACTCACCATAGGAAATTCCTCTGATGGGCTTAGCCAAGCATTGAAGTCTCCAAGCTTAACGGGCAAAGGTTCGCCATTCCTGTTTGAATTTATTCTGGATCCCTTGTATACTTTGGATGCCTTGTATATGCTTTGAAATTATCCCACGCCTCAGGTATGCTCGTTATACACTACTCGTGGACACATTTTCAATCTAGCCACCTCCTACGGAACCAGCAATACCGTCGGTATGCAACGCCTGCTACGCGAAGAGTCCTTTGCAGTGCTGTCAGAGGCACCTCGTAGTGCCTTGTACTTTGTGCAATCCCTCTCTGGCATCTTTGCTGTTCCTCCCACCACCAACCTTTTAAGGGAAGACATTCACCTCGGCAAAGCAACTCCCAACCGTCCAGGTATTAGTGGTGTTCCGCCAGCCATCTCTACCGCCATCGGTTACTCAGCTTGTCTCCGTACTATAGGCTTGGGCTCTGTCGATTTTACTCTACTGGGTCAGAGGTTTTTCCATGGGGAATCACGTACTGTTAAGATTCATTTTGGAGAACGTGATCTAATATAATTGGAAATATTTAATATGTTAACTTGGATTATTTTTATCTAATGTTTGTGATTATGTCGGTGTCATTTATGGCCTACAGTGTATTGCTACTGTGATAATACATAAGATTGGAGTATTGAGAATATCTGAGTGATGTATGTGGGAATTTTATATATTTTTTTTCAAGATATAATTTCGGATTAATTCTTATATGGATGTGAATTTTATTAATTTACAGAACCAGCAGTTGGAGGATATGAGATATATTTTGAAAGGATCAACTGCGATGAGTAGAGCGTGAAGATTTTTATCTTTTGACAAGGATATTAGTGCTCTATAGCAAAATGATATCTTCAGACTGTGTCTTGGATATAAATAATGTATTCCATTCGACGTCAGTAGTTGTTGGAGGAAGTTGTTTAACTAGATCAGAACCTACAACTGTATTGAGAGATGTATCCGCCAGGGTCCATGGAGGAGAAGTTTTGGCTGTTTTGGGATCAAAGGGGTCTGGAAAGAGGGCGCTTCTTGACGTGATCGGTAAAAAAAACTATACTTTGGTTTTAAGTTAATTAATAAAATATTGTCGCACCTTCTTAATGTAATATATGATTTTGAATTCACAGCTGGAAGAGCAGTTGGTGAAACCAGAGGCAGGGTTACACTGAATGGTAGTTTGTTGACCCCAGAATTATTTAGACGCCATGGAGGATACGTAGCACACAGATGTCATCTTCTGCCCAGTTTAACTGTACGACAAACTCTGACCTATGCGACTTGGCTTGGAAATTTAAGTAATAGGGAAGCCAGAGTACGTCAAACACTTGCCGATTTGGCTCTCTCCCAAGTCGCTAACAGATCTGTCAATGACTTGACACAACCAGAATACAGGCGGCTCATGCTCGGAGTTCAATTGGCCAAAGATCCAACGTTGCTTTTGTTGGATGAACCTACTTGGGACACTGATCCCTTGAACACGTATTTAATAGTTTCCATGCTATGGTCTTATGCAACCAGAAGAGGTTCCATTGTTGTCTTAACCATGGAAACACCAAGATCGGATGTTCTTCCATTTGTTAGTAGAGTAGCTCTACTCTGTCTTGGTGCAGTTGTTTATTCAGGTCCGACTAGAAGTATGCTTGATTATTTTGCATATATTGGATTTCCTTGTCCAGAGCTGGAAAATCCATTAATGTATTACTGTAAGTTAACGATACAGATTTTACAATATTGATCTCAATTATAATCAAACTGGCACGTGATATTTTATCTTTTTGTTAATTTCCAGTGTGTCTCTCGACAGTAGACCGTCGATCTCGTGATCGATTTTTGGAATCAAATCAACAAATCTCAGTACTAGTTGAAAAATTTAAAGTCGAGGGTGTTTTGTATATGAAAGAAGCACCTCAAGGTCCGGCCAGTGTAAAAGATGCACCATTGGGTTTGATGCATAAAGGATTGGGTCGCGGTATTAAACCAGGATGTATTTCCACTCTGCTGGCTCTTTATTTGTAAGTCTTCACGTTTATCCGTATCTAATGGAAATTTAATACTTTCTATATGAAACTATTTGTCCAATCTCTAGAAGGGGTATGGCTGCCACGTTTTCCTTTAATAAATGCGGTTTGGCACATTTAGCTGCCAGATTATTATTACTGCCATTTTCTGTTGTCTTACTCAGCATATTGTACTCGTACTCCACACCAGTTCAATCAAGAATATTTCTACAAACAGGAGGACTAATGTTTAATATTTTAATTATATTCTATTTTGCTGGGTTAGCTACAACGGCACTACTATGTAAGTCAAAATGCATACTTACTTTACCACATGTCTCAAATTAATAAATACATTTCAAATATTCAATTCCTTGTATTACAGTCCAAGGTTTTCGGGCAAGATATTACCAAGAAAAAAGAGAAGGTTTATACGGTGGAGCAATGTTCTTAAGTGCCTATACACTTTTAACGTTACCACTGAGCTTTGTATCGACTATTATTACTATTGGTATCCTGGTACCAATTTTGGAGCTAGACCTTTCGTCGTGGATATATGCCTCTGGTATTCTTTGGGCTAGTTACGTCGCAGCTGAACAAGTAACAGTTGCTGTGTTCATGGTAATAGCTCGTCCTATGACAGGTGCGATAACAGTTTTATATATGTCATTACTCTCGGTAGTGATAGCATCTGGCGGCGTTCGTAGCCTTAGAAATTTACCAGATTGGCTAGCAGCCGTTTCCACGGCTCTGCCGACCAGGTACGCATCATTAGCGTTAAATCAATTAACCATTGATATACCAGCTTTCTCCAATTTGCCGTACAATGAAAGTATTTCTTGTCCTAGTATTCCTGAATTATGCAGGTATCCCGATGGGAAAACGTATCTCATTGAACGATTCACCCGCGAGGGTGAAAATATCTCAGAAGTACTAAATATCGAACTCAATCTGTTGATATCTCTAGCATTTGCATTGGGCTTAGTTATTCTCAACAGTGTTCTTTATTTGCTACCTTTACCAGCTAGGATTAAAGCAAAATTCAGGGAATAGAGATATTATAAGTTGTAAATAAAATTCGTAAAGACAATAAAAGTCTTTTAAACTATATTAAAGTGGAATTTATGTATATCAGGATCAGAAATTGAAGGCAAATATTGTAGAAATCATTTATGTTACTTTCAAACTTATTATATGACTATAGAAAATTAGTTAATGTTATATTAAAGTTCTTTTGACTTCCTTAAACTTATAGTGAACCTAATAATTACTTTCTATTAGATAATATATCTATTGTATAATACAAAGTAACATTGTATTCATAACACGGGACCTTTAAAATAATACTTTTTTAAAAGTAATTAACAATGAATATAAGCTTCAACTGTTGGCTGCCGGATGTTATTATTTTTTTAAATGCGACAAAATGATTAATTAATTGGTATTTTATTTAACGGAAGTCTCAGAAATCTAAGTGAAACTTGACCAATTTGATAGACCTGCATTTCAACTCTCTCCATCTATTGGTACTTGACCCATTGGTTTCAAATCGTCTGCCACGGAAAATTCACAACCGGTTGAACTTACGATTTCACTTATGTCGATCTTTGGTGCAATCTCGATGAGCTTCAAGCCTTCACCTCTTATCACTTCAAAAACTGCCAAGTCCGTAATTATCAAATCGACACATTCCTGACCTAGATTTAAACGAGTAACAATTTTTTCATGTAATCTCATAAAACACATTAACAAATCAGTCGTGTCTAAATAATCTATTATTTTGGAGTATTGAAACAATGTATAGACACAAAAAAAGTCCGCTTTTTATAGTGTACCTGTAATAGGTAGAGTACAGTTGGGAAGAATCTTTGGACTTCCATCACGTGCTTTGTGCTCCATTGTTACTACCACTCTTGTGGAAGCTGTGCCAACAAGATCCATCGCACCACCCATTCCTTTAACCATCGTACCCGGGATCATCCAATTTGCCAAATCACCTTTCTCAGATACTTGCATTCCTCCAAGTATTGTTAAATCAATGTGCCCCCTAAACAATTATGTTATAGTCTAAAGTTTCGCGGAAATAACAATGTCTGTTGAAAAAAAACATTGTTTTACCCTCTAATCATTGCGAAACTTTCATCGCTACTAAAATACGAGGCTCCTGGTACTACCGTGACTGTTTCCTTTCCGGCATTGATTAAATCAGGATCTACTTCAGACTCTTCAGGATAAGAACCCAATCCAAGTATTCCATTTTCTGATTGCAAAGTCACATTTACTCCTTTCGGAATGTAATTGCTAGCAAGCATAGGAATACCGATTCCCAAATTAGCTGCAAGAGCAATTAAATGTTATATTGTGATAAACAATCGAATAAATAAAAGTTAAACGTACCATACATTCCATCTTTAAATTCAAGAGCAGCTCTTCTTATAATTCGCTCTCTAGCCTTGCCTGCTGGAGTTACTTTCTTCGGTTTTGCTGCCTGTTTTGTTATTCTTTTCTATGTTTGAAAATAAATTCTTATTACTCTTCAAGTTATTAGATTTAAATAAGATATACTCACCTCAATTCGTTTCTCGTAGGATGATCCTTTGATAATTCTATTTACATAAATTCCTGGTAAATGTACTTGATCAGGATCTAACTGACCGTTCTCTACAATCTCCTCTACTTCGACGATGGACGTTTTAGCCGCTTTACACATAACGGGATTGAAGTTCCTAGCTGATTTTCGAAAAATTAGATTTCCAGCCTTATCTGCTTTCCATGCTTTGATAAAGGCGAAATCCCCAGTGATTGCAGTTTCCAAAACATAATTTCGTCCATTAAATGTATTCACGCTTTTTGATTCACCCGATATTTCGGCATCTCCTTTCTCGTTATATTTTACAACGACGTTACCCTCTTGAATAATTGTGCCAAGTCCTGTAGCTGTGTAAAATGCTGGAATGCCTGCTGCTCCAGCCCTTATTCGTTCTGCCAAAGTACCCTGATAATTTTAAATACAAGAATTTTTATTTATTCTTCTATTCAGTATTCTCTGTTTCCGTAATCTATTACCTGAGGAGTCAATTCTACTTCCAGCTGACCACTGAGGTATTGCTTTTCAAATTCTGCATTTTCTCCAACATACGAAGAAATCATTCTCTTTATTCGGTGTCCCTGAAGCAGAATACCCAGCCCAAAATCATCCACACCAGCATTATTAGAAACTACTGTTAAGTTCTTTGATCCTTTCTTAAGTACTGCTGCAATCAGGTTTTCAGGAATTCCACAAAGACCAAATCCACCAACCAATAGTGTTGCACCATCAGGTATGTCGGATATGGCCTCACTTGCTGATTTAAATATTTTTCCATCTCCAATTGGAGTACTAACTTTTTCTGTTTCATTATCAGCTTTTGATATTTCAGATTTAACGGAGAAGTTTACAGCACAAATCTGTCGAATAATAAGCCACAAAAGTTACATGTAATCATTCTGTGATAGCACAAATGCATAGTTTTATATATATATATTACACATATAAAAATCATTATAAATAAAGGTACAGCAGTTACCACTCTTTACTATGAAATTTGTATTATTAAATATCTTTAAAACTAGAAACTTGTAAATAATACGTATCGATATCTATAAGTCTATAAGTTAAGCAACAAAGAAAAAAGTGGTAACATATTATGGTTTTTAGAGTTAATATATCACATTTAACTTTAATATTAATATTAAATATATCATGTACGGATTCGAGGTTATGTTATTCTAGATTGATAGAGTAAAAATGATCAGCATACCCTTGTAATTTTAAAATGCTGATATACCCTTTGATAACGGGGACCATTGCGAAAACAAAAACTAGATAATCTTCCTATTGCAAATGTCATGATTTTCAACAAACCTTTATCCTTACTATAAATTTGTTTACACAATGACAAAAGAACTAGCAGGTATGTTACATGTATTTTCGCATAGAAGTCGTAATCAACTATAATCAACACTGTACTAATTCCAAATATCTTAAATCAACTGGTTTCTAGCATTGGCTGAAGCAGTAAATGCTTTGGTTAAAATTTGTTTTGCATCTTGTGAAAGAGGCCTGCGCACTTCCAGGTTACGAGACCGTGCCTTGATTGGGTAAAATCCGGCTTATAATCATGATATTACCACGCGTTCAAGAAATTTATATGTAAATGACCTCTCGTAAAAATACGGAAAATGTCAACTTATATTTTAATGTGAAATGGTACCTAATGGAGCCTTTGGAATATAACTTATTTTCAAGCACAGTATACTTTATCGAAACGAAAACAATCCGATTTATCTAATAGTTAAAGAAAAGCAAGTAAAAAAATATTATCGTTGTGATTCTTTATCACGATGTTCTATTTAAAAAGATTGTTTACTCCTTCAGACATGGAGTCTTTCATAATATACATGCTATAGCAATTTTCTGTAACAAATATGTCCAATAATCATCACCATTATTGTAAATACGAATGTATCGTAATACGCTTTTAATCGTAATTAATTTGTTTTAAATTGATTTTGTATGACCATTTTTATTTAAAAGGTATCTATACAAATATCAAGGTATTTATATATTACTATTATACGGTTTAATCTCATTACACAATATAAACACTTGAAAGATATTCTTTAAATTAAATAACACTAATTGTAAGTTTAGGTGGGCCCTAAAGAATTAACACTCTGTACTTGATCACTCGCGTTTATAATATAATTATTATATCTGCGTGGCATCCCGGAATTATAAATAAATTATATTTTGCCATAACTGTATCTGTTGTAAATCTACAATGACACAGAATATCCCGTTTATTACTAAGTCGCGACTGCTAATATTCAATTTAAAGGATATATTTTCCTCACGCTCACAATAATTCAATGTAAAATATATTCGTCGTATACACAATTCCGTTTTATTATTTATCCGTTTAATATTTAAGTGACACAATATTGCAAACATTCCTAGTTCAGTGCTTTCTGGCCTGGTTACTTTTCTTTGCCAGCTTCTCACTCAAATCAATAACAAAATAAATCATTATTTTATTTTGCATATTTAAGTTTAATCATGCTCATCGTCAATCATCGAAGGCGTCCCGCTCTCGCATCAGTCACAGCACCCCAGAGTTCGATCACAAAATCATCAGTGAAGCCAAAAGCTTCCAGATCAGAATTATCAATAGCCTCAGCAAAGTCCATACTGTTTTGTTTTCCTTCTGACAATTCCCAAATTTGTGTAGCTACAACAAAGGGAAATCAAAGTATATATTACGATACATATTCCATTATGTGATAACCCATCATCACTATGAGACTTCCTGAACAATTAGAAAATTACCTAATTCATTATCATTTATCCCCATAAAGCTTTCCAGAATTGAATTAATCTTTTCTATTCCAACCGTAGCTGCATCGTCACTCTGAAAGCAAGATATCAATATTATAGTATACAGGGTGTTCGTTATGAAACGCACTGTAGTAACATCGTTGCATTCCTTGTCAAATTCTAATGAATACGTGTATTTTCATTTTTTATTTCACATATTAAAATTTCGAGATAATCAAGGTTGAAGTTGCAGTAATGCGACCAATCAGAACGCGTTTAAACGGAGTGTAGATGACGTCCAGAGTCAGCCCGCAAGGCCTGCTTACAGTAGGCCAATAACACTAAGAGTATCGTCTCTTGTATCTTACTCAATTACATGCAGATAAACAGGGACACAACGACGATACTCTTAGTGTTATTGGCCTCCTGTAAGCAGGCCTTGCGGGCTGGCTCGCGACGTCATCTACGCTCGCGTTTAAACGCGTTCTGATTGGTCGCATTACTGCAACTTCAATCTTGATTATCTCGAAATTTTGATATATGAAATAAAAAATGAAAATACACGTATTCTTTGGAATTTGACAAGGAATGCAACGATGTTACTACAGTGCGTTTCATAACGAACACCCTGTATACAGCAATAAATACTAATTCACAAACAATAGAAATAGCACAAGTCACGTTAAATACATTAACAAAGTACTTACTACTTTTTCTATTTGAGCACTTCCGTCAGCCTTAAACCTGAGAGTTTCTTTACCGGAACCATAAGCCTGTTTTTTGCCTTTCCTGGGATCGCTCCTGGGTCCGATACTACCAAATCCATTCTTTTGTGGTTCAATTAATCTCAAGGTAAACTTTGAACCCTTGGGAATGTTCTTTAACATCTTGGCAACTTCGAAATGTCTCCTACCAACTAAATTTTCCGAATTAATCTTTTCGATGTGATCTCCGACTTGAATGACCTTGACTTTGTCTATCACGGAACCCTCCTTGATTCTCTTGATAAATGCATAGCCAGCGCCATTATCCGTAATTGTAAGACCAAGTGCATCGTCTGTCTTGACCAGTTCGATTTCCTTCGGTCGTCCTGGAATGATAACGTAAGCACTCATATAAACTATGTATTGTGTTTTTAGTATATTGTACCATGTCAGCGAATCTTATTTTTTTTTTACAGAACAATTAAAACGTCGAATAAGTAAATAACAAGTGATCTAACACCGAGTAATATATTCGCGCAATAGTTTCGAGAAACACGACTCAAGGTCAATAATAATCATGGATTTTATCGGTATGACATTTCGCACGTCATCCTACAGTATCCAATCAGCCATTCTATACAAAGACCATATGGTTTCATGTGGCACTATTACACTCACTGTATACAAAACCAGTTGGACAACTCATTTGTAATACCGTTTCACGTCTAGCATAAGGCGTTACTAAATTTTTAGATGAAGTTTAAAAATTTACTGAAGCGAATATGAAAATATGAACAATATATGGTGCGATAAAGTAAAGACTGAGAGTATCACTCTTTAAATATAGACAATACGTCTTATCAGTGATAATATGAATCCAAGGAATAAAAATTCTACGTCTATGATTGAAATTGGAGTATAGCATGCATGTCAAATACAGAAAACCATAATAACTATAAGTTGACAAATCAATTATCATGAAAGCCGATATCTCATATCTATAATGTAACAAAAATATATGCGATAATAAGCAAGATATCAGATAATGTCATTACTTTATAGGATCCAAGTACAATTTTTTTATTACAGCTTGTGAAAATAGGTGGGGTAAGACGCACCCCTTAAGGAGATAATGCCGAGAGAGAATTTTCAAAAATATTTCATGATTACTCCAATCAGATGAAAAAATATATTAATCGAATATGATCAGTATAAAACTGTTGTCATATATTGATCTTATACATATGTTACAAATCCAAGTGTTTTATAAAATGTTGTTTCCTGTGCTTTCTATGGTAGTTACTTTTCAAATTACAAACCTTTTATTCTTATATTGAAATACGTCGGAATAACAAAATACTTGTTTAAGAAAATACTAGCATAGAAAGGATAGGGAATAACACTTTATAAAAGTGATTTGGAGTGTACTGATCGTATATGCACAGTTTGGACCGTCGAACTCGTCTTCCTCACCTTCCCCACTCACCTTTTTTATGAGCAAATATAAAATCGTCCAAGCCAATTTGCCCACCGAGCAATTCCGACATTTCTACTTTGTGCGTATTTAAAGTGCAGAAAAGTATCTGAAACAAAGAAACAATAGCTATGATCGATCCTATATTACTCATTGCAAATTCAATATCATTATCACATAAAAAAAGTCTATCTGGCATGCAAACAAAGCTAGTCCGACCCACGCATTGTTTGCGGGAAGCATCATGAGGTAGACAAATTTTGAAAAAAAAAGTACGATAGATAAAGAAAAACGAAAAAAGGATATAAATCAAAGACATCCGTGAAGCCTTTTTAGGTAATCGGATAGTTTAATTCACGGAGGCCCTTTAAAGTTTTACTGTAAAAGTATAACATTACGGCGATTCCAGGGGGACGCCGGGATATCCGCCAGGTCGGAGGGGCCATGGGCCGTGACCAACGTGCTTCCTGCGTCCGGTAGGTATCTATACAGGGTGTTTCATAAAGTCATTTTGAAACTTACTTCCTCTGGTGGAATGTCATAGCACTCGGCAATCTTCTGGTAGAGCTCCCGCACATTGCTAAATCCAGATATAAGTCCCATAGGACTTCCGTGAGCCAGTTGACAATGAAAAACCAATTGTGGCCTTCCTAGAGGACTGACAGGTGGTAATTCTTGAGAGTTTCGGCTGGTACCATTGGTATTGGTATGATTATCATGATGGGTACCATTGGTTGGCTTCTCCGTTACCGGAGATCTTGGTAAACTTTTCGGTTTAAATAGTGGCATGTTTTCTTCTTATCTGTTGGGAATTAATAACGTCATTGTTAGTGAATCGATTCAATCGTCAAGGTTATGTGGTTTAATATGCTCATAAAAAAAATTAAGAGTAACTGCTAACGCATTCGATAACCTATATTGCGTCAGCTCATTACCTGCCTACCTACTTTGTACTTTCCATGTACGATAATGAGGATGAAGTATTTGTTACAACCGCTGTGCTACTCGCCCTCGCGGAAATGACACGTTCTCTCCGAACAACAATTGTTACCAGCGTCTGGCAAGGACCGGTTTTGTAAGATTTCAACGGTATGGCCAATAATCAAAAAGCCCATTTATCCGTATACCGTTCGCGGCTTTAGAAAGTTTAACGGACTTATTCAATGCAGTCTTAGACTGTCGAATTAAATAATACTGACGTTTCTTTCTGGTAATTGGAACGACTTATCGTGATCTATATGTATATATATGTGTGTACATCTTAAGCACCAATAGATTGTCGGACGAAATGTTATCAATAGAAAGACTCAATATGGTACAATCGTGTGGTTAGATTGTCTTTTGCAGTTCTAAAAAACAAGAGCTCTATAGGTACTTTCAATACCTAAGTAATCTCATATTAAATTCCTGCAGAGTGGAACGTTGTTCCTTTTACACGTTTAGAATTTGTGACTAGAGAGTATGTCAAGTTTAGGGTGAATTTACTCATTTGATAGGTAATGTAAGAGTACCTATGATAATGAGCAAATGAAACGAGATAAAGTTGATTCATAATAGATTAATTAGGAATTAAAAGAGAACTAGATTTACATGAAATTTTATCTAATATTCTATAAGGCGATATAGAATGACTTTTTCAAAATATATCTTACTCCAAAATATTTCGGTAACTTATTTTACTAATGCTGGATATTGCACGTCTAGAAAATTGTATTCTTTAAGGTACTTCTAAGTGTATGACTATGAACTACTAATTATTTCTATCCAATTTTGTCTGACATGTAATTAGAGTTATTACCAGTCGTTACAGACGTGTGTCAATTCAGTGAAATTCATTGCAACACACAGATACCGAGAATCATAGTGTAATCTAACGTTCGTGAATCACCGAATTTCGCAAGACCCTTCGGAAACCAGAAACCAAAGATCTCGCAAATTTCATTGCAGCGATCAAGCAATAAAATCAAAGAAATCAGTATTGCCTCGCAGGCTACAAGAAGGGATCATTACTTTGGAATGGCAAGCATCCCGTACTTATATGCTGTTTGCAATAAAATTTACAATCGTTTGTCACACACGTCAGAGAAATCTAGAAACATATTGAATCGACTTGTATACCGATATCTAAAGCTATATATCTAAAATTTCAGCGAATCAGTAGCAAGACGCTTGATATCAATTTAAAAGAATTTGCCCCGAAAATCATATCTCTCTTAATGAATCAGATTACAAGGACCACACGTTAGATATTGCCAAAAAAACTAGACAAAAATTTCTGATAAATATCACATGATCATTCGTTGATATTAATTGAACAAGATACACACGTAGATCAATAATACAAAAGAGAACGTCTTTGCCATTAAACTATTATCACCTGCATGAAGACGAGTATACACACCTGTATAAATTGTCACCGATAGTTCACGGTTGAGTTCGCACTTTCGTAACGAAGGTATCCAGAACGTAGGCTCGTAGTAATACGTATCCTTTTAAAATCTACCAAAACCCGAAAGCAATCGAAGGCTTGACTTCATAACAGCACCATCGACACTAAAGTTTTTATCTTGTGCTGTTCGCTTTATCGTTCTTAGATTACCACAAACACCTCCAGTGCTTATCTACACTTAACATTATCATCGTAGATCTTCGCTGTTCACGATACTTCAGCAGATTCTTGTATTTTCCCGCGAATCAAGAATTCCCTTCCACATTCTGTTGGAACCAAATCGGTTCACCAGTTTCACGATTTCTTCTGTTCCCTTGTAATCAGCAGATCTCATACAACAATACAACTGATTTCTGAATTTAAGCCTCAACTAATTCATTTAAGACAACACTTGTAAAGCTTCTATCGCGAAAGAGAACGCGACTCTCAACACAACTTTTACAAGGCACAATCGTTTGCCATCGTGGCCTGCAGGAGCGTACCGATGAATTTAACCTGGGAGTCAAGAAGGGGTTCCTCTGCCCACTCTCCTAAGCACCTGGGATCCATACCATTTACTGTTCAGCTACAGACAATTGGGAATGTTATATTATTGCCTAACATTTTAAGTGCTTTGAGTTAACTGTTTTATATGATGAAACATTCCTTTCAAACAGTATGCTGACACTTCTGATTTATAAGAAAACTTGCAGGAACAATATAAGATCGGGTATAAAACGAAAAGGAAATCTTTTGGAATTCCTGCAATTTCATAATTATTGTTCACATGTTTTCTTTATCGTGACCAATGTTAAAATGAGAGATCAATGTACGGATGAGACTAATGGTATGAAATAATAACTGCACCTATTGGATAAGATGCAACCTAATTTTGTAATATCAGTATCGTAAATGCAGTGGTTGGTGCGTTTTATCCCTTACGTTTTATAATAGTTTATTAGTTGAGTCAATTTCGGGACTGCAAATGAAAGAGTATAGTTATTTCTCTGTACAAATAATTATAAGCGCACGATATGACTTAAGGTACTGATTGGTGGTTATTAAAAAAATTTACTTTCTCCTACTTGCTTTCTACATATACGAATGACAATCTCGTGACTTCCGCAATTCGCCTGTTATATTATCTTCGTGGTATTGCGATGACATTAATTTCAAAAGTTTTATAAAACATGTGGAAGCTATTGATATTGGAAAGAACGTGAAATGAAATAAAATTTTATTCGTATAATAGTATTATATTGTATTGACAGGAGTGATTAACATTTTTATAATACCGCTGTATAACTTGAGTAAAATTACTTTTAATTAGCAATACAGTATATTAAAATGACTTGTCGTTGCATAAAAGTTCAATTTGAAAATTTGCACTGTGTAATTTGTTAATTGTAATATTTGAATTTCTTCGATCTAAACAATTACTACTTTAGTATTAATGTCATAGATTTTGTGATAGTCATGTGTCAATATTGGCAAGCGTATTTGATAAATAAAATAATTATAAAAATCAAATATCACATAAATATTTACGTGTATATGGTATGTTTTATGATACATTTTGCGGTATAAGTACTAGATAATATTAAATTAAAATGTACATTTTGCAACGGAATATTGTAAATACTATTATAATTTAAAACGTCTTCGGGATTATAGGATCTTCAGTCTTACGATCTACCTACAATACGTCGATAGGTAAAATTCAAATTGAAGTAGCCTATACGCTTTAATATCTATAAATACGCGTGAATGATATCCGAACTGGATGGTTTGATACAATATTAACAATTGTTGGCACTGTAAAAAGGCCTAAAGTTATAGGCAGTATTGCTTCCATTGACTTACAGTCACAGCATGTTGTAATATTGTCGAGGAACATGCTTACAGGTGTATGCTATATAGATGTATGATCTAAGATCCTCAATGGACGACACTTACATTGTACAGTGCACTCAGTGTTGTTGCAGTTATGTATATAACCTTGATATTAACAAATATTACTAAATATTTGGATCTAAATGTAGCTCAGGTTGAATAATAAAAACCCTCCAAACTTTTCCACAATTAGATCTGTCTTCTAGGGCTAAGTAATTTCTCATTGGTATAAGTAAATTGTCAAACGGGTCAGTATCCAATTGGTATTCTTGCATTGCTCTATAAACAGCCTTAAAGGGCGGCTGTTTTTGCGAGTGAAACGTACCTCGTGATCCATGTAACACCAATGCACCATACTTTTCTGCCTCGGTACAAACAGACATATACATACAATGGTCGGGTCTGTAATTATATCTGCATGGATATATGTAAAGTTTTTCAGGACGATAATGAAATATTATGTTGATTATATCTTGATCTCCCCAAGTAATCTTCAAACGGTATTCCTTGTGTATAGGAATCACATAATTTGTCCATCTAAACTCCCTCATTCTGGTCAAATTCATAAGCATGACACCAGAATTGACACCGAGCTTGCCATAATAAGGATGCTTGGCAAATCGATTGTACCATCCAGTATTTGGATCCTCATGTTCAGGACTTAAAGCAGCTAGCTGACTTGAATTCATTTTTGTAAATTCATCCCACACTTTTTCTGGTGGAGCCAAGAACAAGGTGTCTGTATCTACATACAGAACGGCATCTATATTTTCCAGTACAGTCTGAAATCAAGCTAAGTTAGGATAACCTTACAATACCATGCAATATGCCAACAATTAAAGATGACTTACAGGTAAAAACAATCTCTGTGCAGCACAGGGTTTAAACAACTTCCTCCACATAGTAACATCACTGTGCTCGGGAAATGTTACAGGTTTAACAAGAAAGTCAAATGTTTTATTTGATAAATTCTTCCATGCGCTAAGTTTTTCATTGAATGCTGGTATCAAACTATCATCAGCAATAACAATAAATCTAATAGGTCTTCTTGTAAAAACTAATGCTGATTTCAGCATAGTTAGGGACTCATCTAATCTGTCCCCACAAGCTACGACACATATTACTACCTCTTGATCTACTGTTGTATCAAAAGATGACTTTGCAGTTGTCGAAGAGACAATACTCCCTTTATAATGAGCATAATTTAATTTATTTGAGAAATTTGTAGTGAAGTTGAGCAAAAGTATAAAAGCAGCAAGGACAAGGCACACAAAGAATAATCTATAACCGGATTTCATTGCGTTCTCTTTCTTGTTGTCATATTATCAGCCAAACATTTTCATCTCTGTACACATTAAATACAGCCAAAAGGCCCCTAACATGTTGACACTTTTTATTAGTACATCTTCGCAATCTCATTCATCTCTTTTAATTTCAAACTGTTTATTTTTACGATTTATATTTAAAGATCCTAACTTTTTTTATCGTGGGTTTCTATAATTCTCCATGGTACAAATAAACCAGAACAGCCAGTAAATACCACTCGTGCTTTTGCTCCAACCGCGTAGGCTACACTGGGCATTAGAAGTTCGGGTATCTACGAAGTGTGCTTAAATCGAGACATGAGATTTACTTACGACATCACGAGAGATCACTTTCCATGAAAATTGTACAGGTATTTTGATATCAACTAAAATTTTTGCAGTTCAGTGTCAAATGACATGTTACTTGTGTCATAATAACGTTTGCAAAAATACCGGATTTTTATCAAGCGGGTCAATAAAGTATATGCGCGGACTAAATTGTTAATTAGACGTTTAAATAGTAGATATAATTGTTGAGTAAAAGATAGATTCATTAATTCTGCTTCTACGGGCATTATCAGAATAAGCAATAATTATTTGAACACATTTAGGTAATTAATCAATTGAGTTGTCATCTAAAACACGATTACTTAAATTCTCATTTTATGTTGATAAGCCTAGCTTGGTTTTCCGTATGCAAAAATAAAAGTTTATTTAAACAATAATTAGCAGAATGTGGTGAGTTTCCGTTTTCAATATCATGTACTATACTTTAAATTAATTATTTGCTTATCTATTTTATCTAATAACTTGCAATCAACATCTTGATTGAAGAAAGTCTCGAAATCTTCATGCGCCATTAACAGCTTAATAAGTGTTTTTGCATTGTTTCTAAAAGTTTATTCAAAGTTCATATTCAAATTAATACTTAACTTGTAAAATTGTGGCTTTTTAGAAAAAATTAAATACCTTGTTTCGTAATTACCATCAATAATAAATTTAGCCAATACTACAAATATTTTACGTCGAGTATCCTTTAAATGAAGTGATAAAAAGAATGAATCCACACCAATCAATTCTACGATTGTTATTAGAAGTCGACTGACGGTAGATCGTACTAATGGATTTTTGTGACTATAAATGAATTATTTCAATTATTATAAGGAGTTACAAAAAATTTATTATTATTTACATGTCCTACCCTGCTGCCGACGTGATTGCGCGAGTGCAGTGAGATACTGGTATATGGACTATCATGGTATCCAGAGCTTTATTAACATCATGTCGTACAGATTTATTCATATGTGCAGTTTTTTGCAGAAGTATGGCTACCAATTCGTCAAATTCGGGTCGTTGAGTACACTTTATTGTTTCAAATAATTCCATAGCCACTTTAGAAGCTGTTCTAACTATATGAGGTCGTGTGTTTCTCATTAAACTATTAATAGAAAAAAATGGTAAATTAGATTAATAGACGGAAACACTACTAGTACTTAAATTATATTTTAGTAAATGTATTTATACCTGCACAAACTTCTATTGATAAGTGACATATTTGGATCAAGCATTTCTGGATAGTATCTTGATATTTGAATAATATCTAAAATAGCTTCGGTACTACTCTCCCACTGGTTCTGTTTTAATTTCGCAATTGATTGTCTTAAAACTTCATGAGGATTATTTATCCTCTCTAGTGGCCCTAGCAAGTCATGCTCAACTGTTATAGAATAATCTCCCATGATGCCAGTAAAGTTGCTTTCCTTAGACTTGCTTTTGATGTATCAAAATGTGTAAAGAAAGTATGTCTTATTATGTTTACTGTGTAGTCATTATAATACAATAACATGTATCTTGCTATCTAACTTAATACATGTGAGGTAATGATGGAAGATGCACATCTCCAGCAGCATTAAATTGAGAAATTTGGACAGCTTCATTTTTTGAAATGGATGAAGAATTTATAGACTGTAAACTCATAGGTGGTAATCGCAATGTTGGCTTTACATAATTCGTTGGTACCTTATCTTTTCCACAAACGCCTACACGTCATTGAACTTTTCATTAGAATTCAAATGTAAGCAAATGGGGTTAATTAAAATATTCATAATATTTCATACCTGTTCCATTGCACATGGGACATAGAAACTTCTCTGATTGTGTAGGTAGCATAATTAAATGCTGGAGTAGTACTACTGAAATATTCTTAAATGATTCCTTACACAGAGAAAGACGTATATATAACAAATAGAATTTATTTATTTATAATTTTGGGTTGCCATTTTTTTTAACAACAGAGCATAGGTCGTTCGCTTAGTCGTTCGAAATATGTGACGATTATTATTTATTAATAAAATAATAATGAGTATGATAAAATTGAAGTAGTCAGAAACTATCGGTTCAAATAATATGCATATATTGCAACTTACATCGGCACATGGTCTTAAAAAAATAAAGTAATTGTAAATCTATGGTCAGGCTGCAATATCAATGCCATGTTAGGTTATTCTCATTACCAACACTTTCTGCACTTTCCAAACATTGCAATTTCTAATTGGATGATATTTTTAAGTAACCAATGAGAAATTGCTCTTTTTGAAAAGTGCAGAAAGTTTGGTAACGAGAACAAACCTATTCAGAGGACTCCTTTACACTATACAACATTTGGAAATTAAAATCCTCAAATTAAAATCTATTTCATATCTTAACTGTTCTTAACCATTCATGAATATGGTCATTACTGCACATACATCATAAAGGATATCTTTTGACCGTCTTGTGGACCATTTTATCTCATAAAAATCGCTTTTTTTCAATAACAAGTATTAGCACTAAGAAGATTACTCTTTTCATTATAATTAAGTCGCCGAAGTCTTATTGTATGGAAAAGTAGACGGTCTTCAGCTATCGCAGACATTAAAGATAAATTTGTATTACTAACCTAGCAGACCCGGCGACTGCGAAATTCACCACCGTTTTACGGTGGTTTCCACTACAATGGTTTTGTGCAAAAAGTATACCAAACATTTTGTTCGAACCACTACTCAAACCACCAATCGTTTCCACCATCAAAATCACCATCTTAAAGCTGATTTTTCGGATAAAATACTTGGTATACGCTTTGCACAAAACCACCGTAGTAGTTTCAAAGGTGGTAGGGTCTGCTAGGGTACAAGTGGAAAAATACGTTTCAGTCCATTTCAGCGCAAACGCTATCACCAGAGTTTATGTATTACACAAAATTTTATACTATAGTTGTCAGGAGAGCGTAATTGCGCTGAATACGCACATTTAAAATACCGTTGAAATTGATAAATAAATAAATTATCCGCCAAATATGTAATCGCATTGGACCTAGGAATATATAAAATTGCGTATCACGACGTGTTTGTACGTGCATCAGTAGAATCACAACGTAAAGGACAATGATGATAAGATACAGCACTAGCATGACCTGATCTGCCTGATGTCATAGGCAAACCTAACGTCCAAATATCCTGAGTTGGATCATATATTTCTACTATGCTTAAAAAGTTCGTTCCATCGTAACCACCTGAAATATGGCAAATATCAAAGAATTTTTAATAAAGTTTTTCACAAAAACAAAGACTAAGAAATGTACTTAAAAAAACTTACCCATGGCATACAATTTTCCATCCAATACCGTGACACTGAGCGCACTCCTTGCTATACTGATATCCTTAACGAATTCCCAGGTATCATGTTCAGTATCGTAACGTTCGACAGAACTTAATTGTCTCGTCCCATCATATCCTCCTATGACATATATATACTGTCCTAAGCTAGCAACACCAGCACCAGACCGAGCACATGACATTGGAGCTACAATAGTCCATTCATCATTTTCAGGATGATAACATTCTATAGAACTTAATCTTTTTGTACCATCAAAGCCACCAATTGCATAAAGTAACCTGTTCGTCATAAGTAGAAATAAGATAAAATAATGAATAGATAATAATGGATATTCTTGATTATTCTATTATTCGAGGGTGGTGGAACTACCTATTGACTACAGCAACGCCAACCCCTAATCTTTTAACATGCATTGGTTTAATGCTGGTCCATAAATCTTGATCTGGGTCATAACATTCCACGCTACTGTGATATTCAGCACCAGCACTACCACCTACTGCATATAGTAAACCATCCATTACTGCCACACCTACTCGGTTCCTTGGTACTGACATAGGACTACAAGGCCGCCATTGATCTATTGCGGGATTATATCTGTCTACCCAATCACTGTCATATCTGAAATGTTAGTATTTAGTCTTTAAATAATCCTTTAAAAAAATCAAATAAAAATAAAAAATGCAGCTACATAAGTTTCGGCTATTCTTTTAAGAACTTTTCATAAGTTACTGACCTGGTACCAGGAGAGTTGTTTCGACCACCAACGGCGTAGAACATCCCTTTGAGAAATGCTCCTCCTAATCCAGATCTTGGTACAGTCAGTTTTGCATGTTGTACCCACGATTTGTCGTCAGCATTATAGCCTTCGACAATGTCAAGAGAATTTCTTAAAAATCCGCCGGCAATATATATTTTTCTTGGTGTATTGGGTGTCCTTTCTTTAACAACAGGTTTTTTGTGAAGCGTTAAGTCCTTAAATATTTGCGCCAAATATTCCCGACAGGCCGGAACCTTTTTCAAAATGTCACAATTCTTCATCTGCTCTCTCAAGAAGTTTGGTGTTAGATATTGACAACGAACTGCGTGCAATATATGTTCCATTTTCGGACCCCTGGTTTCCTCGTTATACTTAACCCATTTTAACACAGCATTGTACACTTCTCTTTCCTCTTGCACATTAAGTTCATCTTTTCTCACAAGCGATATCAATTGTATAGCTGATAGTTGTAAGAATTCTTCTTCTTGACATATTTCATTAAAATGTTGAACGATAAACTGATTTGCTTTACGGTACAATTCATGACAACCATGCTGCTCAGCGAAATTCGCTATTCCTATAGCATTTGTTGGATCCAGTTGTCTTTCCAAAAAGACACAACAGGCATCAATAACATTGCTGACCTATTATAGATAGGAAATTAATAATTCTTATTCTTAAGTATTTATTATTTCATAAAATACACACCTGGAACATTGTAGCAGCTGGGAGTAATGAGCACACGGTTACTTCAGTAACTCGTATTTCACCAGTATACATGAAGTACATCAAACGAGCCATAGCTGTAGGACACACTCCCTGCAGCTTCACCCTGGTCATTTCACATTCCTTTAGACCACCCGTAAACATTGCCTACAATTTGTTGATGATGCTTCTAATAATATAAGATTGCCTACATGAAGATGGCAACGAAATGTCTAACAGTATACAGGATTTATTCCCAATGGATTTTAAACTTATTGTCCATAATTTCAGGTTATTTTTTGAATGCTCTTAAATTTGATATTAAAAATATTGAATATTCAAGTGACTTCTACTGTGTTTTAACTGTCATAGAATAGTATATATATATTTACCTTGAAGTAAGGACTAGCAGCAGCTAAAATAACTTTGTGTGCATGGAATAATTCACTGCCAACCTCAAGAATAATGTCAGTCAGCATATGATGGCTGCGCATCATAAACATCATCCTCATAGCTTCCTTTACATAATTGGCCATACAAAATGTCATGTCGCCAAGATCTCCATGCTTCCCTATTTTGATAGAACTTTCCCAATCTTTTTCAGCATTAAGAATGGGAGAGGCATTTCCACATGTTGGAATGTCCATGTACTCATAATTTGGACTTTCACTATGATGTTCTCCTTCGCCCTGAATATACTCCTCTTCGCCATCCATGAAGATGATCTTTATTAAAGCTGTCGATATAAGGTTATGACATTTTACAATATTATTAAAGACTTCTGGCACTCTAAAAGTTTTGATTTAAGAAATATATACTTCGGAGAAGTCACTTCTATCTAACAATAGTTTAAATTTAATATTATTATATAAAAATTATAATACTTCTTCATGTAATGACAACAAATATGTTAAATAGACTTTTTAAATATGTAAAAAATTTACGATTAAAATTGACACCTATTTAAAGTCTAATAATGTAAAGGTAAAATATATTACAAGCTATGAACTACCTTCTTAGGTATCACCAGTGAAACTTCAGATACAATAGATGAAAATGTTCACACAACCTCTTTGCAGATTATGTTTGCAGTTTGGCAGAGAAACTTTTATGACCATAATCCGGAATATAAACAAAATATATATTAACGTCAGAGAGAAAGTCGTCTTGTAGAAAATTCTACAAGTTTACCGATGAACTGTTAGACGCACTATCACCATAGGTCACCAGTTTTTTTTAACAGAAGACACGACTATAGAGACGATGATGAAGTTAAAACATTATTATAATTACGTTATTCAATCAACTATTCATTTTACAGCCGATTTTCCAAAGTGGAAAAGAAGTCCAAAATTTATTTCAATGAATATAAAAACCGAGGAGATATTGGTAAAGGGAGTTAGCTTCCGTGTATTCTGTCTGAAATGAAATGTATGGCATTTTAACCCTCTCCTGATTTTCTATACTTGTCCTACCTTCTGTACCCACTAGCCGTTAGGAAATGCTGGTTCTTTTTATCAATATCTCCTCGGCGATATCAGCGTCGAATAACAAGACCCTAATGGCAGTTTCACAACACGATATGCCAATCAATATCATCAATATCAATACATCACTGCACCAAAGGCAGAGTCGAGCAGTCAACTCTTCGTGTTTCCTGAACTGTGAATAATGTACATGTAACATATTCAAAGTCAAGCTGCATGCGCACAAAAACAAAACAAGAAGATAATCTCGAGAAACAGCAGAGGCACAATGGCCGCACGGGTAACGATTCTATCGTTAAAAACTGTTCACGTTGACCACTAATGAACAAAGTCATGTGTTCTAAGATGACTTTACATTAAAATGCCCTTTCTTTACCGTACATCGATTCCAATACACTTGCCACTATCACAAATGAAGGTTTAAAAAAATCAATTGATCAAGGTTTCTTCTTTTTCAATACTGGCTATCAGACATTATTCCAAGTGGTTAAGCTCTCCGGCCTCGAGCTGCATGACTACTGAGGAATTATTTTTTGAAAGTCATCCTGAAGCTGCACTTTCGTCGCTCAGTAAGTACGTTTCGATGTTACGACCGTACCATACAGACTACATACCGGTATGTGGAGACGGTGAGTCGCCAAAGATAAGATTCGTATATTCAAATTTCTTTGGCGATGTAAATAATGCTAATATGACAAGTACCTATAGTGCCAATCTAATAGCCAGGGAGACAATCTAAAATTTTGTGATACGTATGTATTTAATAATTTGTATAATTTTGTGATAAAAGCACATTCAAACACCCTAGATTTGAATGAAATTATTCTTAACAGTAACACATTATGTACGGTTTATGTAGTCATGAAGCAAATACTATCGACGATAGTAGTGATGCAAATTCGTTTATATTTATATCTGTTCGAAACAATGTACTGACTGTATCAGTTTTAACCCGTCAGGAGGTACGTCATTTGTAGCGTTTCACAATCACTACTGCGTCATTTCTATCTGTACGCTGAGTCGTGTCTGGTCGTGTACGTAAAAGAAATGCCCATAACGTGCCCTTTCACATCGTCTAAAGTTCCTTCCAAGCCCTGATAAAGAAAACTGCAATGGTTGCTAAACAACGGCAAGTTAAAACTTCCAGAAGCGACTCCAACCCGGAAGCCAATCACGACCATGTGAACAATGGTCGCGAAAGTGTTTAACTATAAATTATACATATATTATATTAATTCAACTTGACGCAACGGCTTGCGTTACAAAGCACACATCCAGCAATTGCGAAGTAAGCATTTCGCCAATGTCCGTTTCAGGAATGTAATAGTTACATAAATGACTAATTTGATGAATTACATCTCTAATTGTAAGTTGGACATCTTTATATCGTCGTCACAAAATCGTTATATTGTGTTTGCTGAATTCAGATTGAAGAGAATGAATATTTTTTTCGAGTAGCGATAAATGTATAATGCACAAATTTAAAATCTTGCGCGTGATTGGTTAATTCTGTGTAAATCTTGTACGATGTAAAACGTAGCCAATGACGTGAACGATTGTCTTTCGGATTAATGTAAAATGACGTAAAGTCAATAACATCAATATGACGTACGGTTTTGTGTAGAAAAAATGTTAAAGAAAAAGTTTTAGTCATAAATGAAATATTGGTGTAAAAAAGAATTACTTTTGAGACAATATAATATTTATTTCGTAATAATATGGAGTTTTCATCAACAATAACAGTGTAGTAGTAGGCGTAACAAGAGAGACGAGGTAGGTTACGAGGAACCTAACCTGATACCGTACGCCAACAAGTCACCATGGTAACAGTTAACGCTTCCCCTTGAAACTATGGTCTCTTTTTGTAAAAATGATTAGCTTTACACGGCACACTCATCAGACTTAAAATTGCAAAAGCATATTATAATATAGTCATGCTGCATTGGCAATAAACTGAACACGGTGACTGAGCCCCAAAATATTGTACTTGACCGTAATTTCTTGTATCCTTTATCACGTTCACAATGTCACTAAAAGCACGCGATTTTTTTTTAAATTCAAATTATCCATGTACGGTCACGTTCGTTTGAGGGGTTCAGAAAAGACTTCCTTTAACCCATTCACTATTCACAAAAATGATAACACTCTCCGTTGTTCCACTTACGAATAATCACGTTAGTTAAAAAATCCTCTCGCAATCATGTACGCGCCACGCGAACTATGTACGCTTATTAGCTAATATTCAATAACAATACTAACTGGCAGGTATTTGAAAGCAATGTTTAAACTTCAAATGATGGCAGTGCTTTGTAGAGAGTAGAATAATATTTAGTCGCCATTAGTAAATGGGTTAAAATTACACGAATCAGTGAATGACACAACTACATATAGTTAATTCATAAATTATTCCAGTATACTTTCATGGAAGTTTAATACACTCGGTTCAATTTTAATGTGTGCGTTTGCTTGAGAAATTTCATTCTCAATTATGATTTCACGTCTAGCCTACTATATAGTAGTACTAACAACGAAAGTATATATGTATACTTAAATGTCTTTCAAAAAGCGGGGAGAGCGCATGCGTTTCAATAATAATTTCTATTTTCTCATTTCGTATCACTCCATTAGTTTTTCGCTATTAGCTTATATAAAAACGAGGATAAATATTTATTATAGCATTGCCGTAAACAAGATTTTCAATGGTCATACCTTCTTGAACTTTCTTTAAATAAAAGATGATTTCGGAATTCATACTTATATGAATCTTCGTTAACGGAATTAGACGCAGAGACGTGAAGATATAATTTCAAGAGTCAATACATTATTATATTATAGTGATACGTGAAAAGGAAAGAGAAGAGCGGGTACACTGGAAGACCAGACGCTAAATATAATATTAATCGATAAACGCGTTAATTTTGTTTGGAGAGTTCAGGACGGAAGAGTTGAATCATGTATTAGATAATTAATATAGGCCGTCATATCGGTTCAAGGCTCTTGAAAGCAGGGGTGAAGTATAAGAAATTATACGAATAATATGGTACCAGTGATGAGCGATGAAGAGGAGTGATAAAGCATTGGGGCAAAAAGTGTATATTATTATGGATACTGAAAGTAAGAGGGAGACGGATTTATCGGTCGGTCAGGTACCATTAGCTCTCGCCTCTCCATGTAACGTCTCGACTATACAGGCTCTTGTTGGCGCACAAATAAGGTGGGAGATCGACCTTTGATTCAGAGCAGCAGCCCTGCATATGGAAATACAGCAAGTGGCGTGCATATTTACAAGGAGTTTCATTAATAGATGTAGTAAAGTCGCGAACGATTATTAATTTTGTTTTTCTTCGTCTTTCGTACTTATTTGTTCACTTTAATTTACTAAAAATCAAAAGGAAACACCAAACAGCCACTTAACTAAATCACAGATAGATCCCGCCTGCCCAAGTATTATTATAGCTAAAGTTAGTTTAGTAAGTCTATCTTTGATTTCCTTAGGCTCGGGTGACTCTAGACTGGCCCCCTATAATTTGTATTTTGATCACTCCTTAATTAATTGCAATATCAATCGTCTATTTCTTGTCTACTAGAAGAATGTAATTTTACTTTAGACGTTGAGTATGCAATATACCTCTTCCTCATTGACGTTCAATATGTCTCTTGAGACTATATACTTTGGATATACAGAATTTTAGCTTTTATCTCCTTCCTTTTCTTCGAATGACACGGTGCTATAGAGTCACGTTACTATCTGAAATCTGTGAAATTACAGTGCTTTGCGCATGCGCATCGTTAGAATAGATGCGTCGTAAAAGGCGGGTCTTTTGAATTTCTCCGGTAATTTCTTGGGACACACTTTCATTATTAGTTGTCGGCTGTACCACCACTAACATGCAGTAGAACGTAAATTTATTATCGCATACGACTACTAACAAAGACAGTAATAGTCTAAACTACCGAAGTTAAATAGTAATTTGGTTATTACGTATAACCCACTCAAGATCCAAGCGTCTTCTACTAATATGCTGTACGCAACAGAACGAATACGATATATACCCACAGGAACCTACTGCTTATAACTTTCGAGAATTTAATGAATTTCTCTAATACTCTCTAACGAATTAAATAGCTATATCGCTATATAATATAATATTGTGAAATATTTGAGTACGATAAGGCTAGTAAGTAAAGTATTGGGCGGATACGACTACTCCTAAGGCCTCGCTTATGAATCATTTAAACTTAATTCTTTAATTTAGTCCCATGCATTCGCTATAATAGTCTCTATGTTAAATATAGTAGGAGTAAACAATTTATTTCTTTTTATTAATTTTTTTTTACTTTTCTTTGTCGATTCATTCGATCGAAAGGATTCCAAAGTTTTAAAGTCAAGATAACGCGTATTTAATCTATCTATATATCGTTTTTCTCAATTCCAGTAATATTCCACAGACAATTCCTATACAATGTAATATCATTATTCAGTCTAACAGATAATGTGTGTGCTTCCTAAGATATCTCTAATAGGGTCAGTACCTACGGATTTTCTACTGGCTTATATTTTTTTTATTCTCTCTCTTTTTTTTTTATATACGACTTGTGAAGGTGCGAGCGTTATATAGTTTTGTTGTCTGCTCTTATTGCTCCTGCAATTTCTTTCAATATTGAATCCCCCGCAATCGGTACGAAAATGACGCAAATATTTAATGTCTTTTTACTTAATTTTTTCCCCCTTTGATAGACGTAATAAGTATAAGGTTACGCGTACTTTTGTTTGTGGTCATTCTACGCCGATAGCCTGCATAGCGAGCCTCTCCTTCCACAATCACAAGCATCCTTAAGGTGGCAGCACGCGGTTCGATTCAGAAAAATTCAGTGGACCAAAAATCTCTCAATCTATTGTTTGTCGAGTACCGTCTTATGTATCTTATAAATGGTTCACTGTCATGCGCAATTCATTACAGAGAATACAAGAGAAGAGAAGGTGTTAAAGTAGCTAATTCGTCAGCCTTACTCCTTCTTATAGATTCTAATTCCATCGCTGTTACACGCACAGAGCTTTATTATGCAAGCACTAACTACTTAGTGTTTATTATACCAATACGTCATAAATGATAATTAAATGGGGAAAATACGAGAATATTTGCACACGGGCTCGTAAGAGAAAATCGAAATGATTCATATATTTGCGCGAAAAATAAATTGAGCCTGCTTCCCTAGGTTTTCATCATTGCTTAATAATTTTATAATAACAAGCGTGCGCGATAACGATAGACTCACGTGCTACGATAGTTTGCAGACTGCTGATAAATGTATTATTCAAGCAAGCAATTCCATTGTTCGTTTTCAGTCATTACTTCTTTTGAAACGGACTCTAAAATTTAGTTTGAGAAATACCGTAGTAGACATTACATTTTCTTTTTACCATTGCAATCGAAAGAGAGACTCACCCGGGCCAGCGGTTTAGTGTAGAGTTAAAATGCCAACAAGAAAATATCTTAATATTAAACGTACGTGCTACGTCACTCGTTAAGATATTTCTACGAAAGTTTATAGCACTATTTTTCAATATATTCTAAATTATCAATGTACGTAACAACATATGAACAACCAGAGGGGTCTCTCGTTTATGACGCCCTCCTTCGTCACACGATCCTCCAAGGCTGTCTATTTCTTAAAAACCTCTTTTAAACTGTGTCAGAACTGTTCCTCTAGAAATTGACCTATTATTCTGATATTGCTTAAAATCAATGAAAGCCCCTCAGAGGCAACGTGCCTCTAAGCTTGTCGCTTTTAAAAACTCTTACCGAGAATTAGCAGTCTATCAAGGAGGATGTAGATCACGATGATGTGCTCTGGCGGTTAGAATTGCCTTCAATTCAGATTCTAATTGCTTTTTAGTGCGTTCGCTCACCGATTTTCCTCCGATTACAGGCTGAACCGTTAATCTTGGCGAAGGTAGATCTGCCATTAATTTACCAGCCTCCTTGTTCTCGTGGCTTCGTGCTCGGCGTATAGGTTTCTTCACCGGTAAAATCTCATCTTGACTCTTCTGGTGGTCAGCACGTTCAATTGTCAGAGTAGTTTCCTGACTGAGAGTAGTGGTCGAGCCCAATCCAATACCCTCCGAGGATCTTCTCAGATCAATCGTTCCGGATCCCCAATCTCTTGATAATTTTCGACCAATCGCTGAAGTCAACTCGCTATTTGGGGACAGCAGAGGACTCTTAGACACTTGATATCCACCAGAGGGTGGAGGCCTCAGGGTCGCGAATACTGGAAAAGACTGTCCTCTCTTTGCAGGACTCCGAGAGTATTTTGATGTTGGCGCACCGCCTCCAAGGGAGTCTCCTCTTATTGGTGCAAGAGGTCGTAATGTGGCACTACCACCCAAATGAGAGCCAAGACGTGGTGGTGAACCGCCATCGCCGTGGCTCAGTCTGCGACCTACGGTGTCCAATGGACTTCTGGCTCTAAGATTAGTACTGCTCAAAGTGAATTCTCTTGGTTTCATAGGAGCCTCCAGGCTAACAGGAGATAATCCAAGTCTTGAACCTGAAAGATTTGTCGAGCTTCGACTTTTCTCTGATCTTTTTGGACTTCGTGGCATCAGCGGACTCTTGCTACGACTTCTTTCTCTTCCTTTAACCACCTTCTCCTCCTTCTTCAATGGCCTGCGAGCTTCCGGTTCCTTTTGCTCGGCATCCACTTTTTCCTCTTGCTGAACTCTGGTAAGATTCATACAATTTATTTGAGGTTTGGTACATTACATCGATCATTAACTTTATGCTTACCTTCGAATTTCTTGTATCATCTCAAAAAACTGGGCCTTACTCTTACGTCTGCGACGTTGTTCGTGTTCCTTCTGGAACAATGGACCTTGCACATCCCATTGGACAAAATAAGGACACGTGGATCAATCGACAACTACTACTTACCCGCTTTACACTTTTTTGAAAGAGGGATGTAATTTGGCCTTGTCTCACAGTGTGTACAAGTTCTCTGGCAGCATGGTGAGGTGATACTAACTCTACGCAATTAATAAATCTGTAGAGCTTTTGAGAGAAGAACATTACGTTGCGACTGCGCCAAACCGAACTCTTTGGTCTGTGTCTCAATCTAGGCAGTGTGTATCTGTAGAACAAGTGTTCACCAGCAAGGATTATTGCACCCAACATAACACCCATGCCTAGTAAACAAAATACTCCAGCTACGGATGCCACTCCTAGCGGACGAGGTTGTCCACCTTGTTCAGGCTCTAAACCTGCATCCATTCCTTCTCGTCCTCTTATGCAAGGTAATCCACCGTACCTAAATACCGCATCATATTGTATAAATTCAAAATAAATATTAGCAACATAGACTCAGATTGATTCTAAGTCTTACCATTTTTCCTGCAGAATATCGAGTAGCCCATTGCTCGTATAATTTGCTATGACTTTGGAAATGCTTTCTTTAAGAGGATGTCCCTTGGTCAATGCTACGGCGTAAGTGTCTTCGTTGATGGCGTCACCGATTTTTTGTAGTCGGCAACCATTGTCAGTAGCGCGATAATAATCGAGAATGGGAGTGTCGGCTATCAAAATGTCCAGACTGCCATTTGTCAATCTCTCTACTCCCTCGGCTACATCAGACAATGAGTAACGTGCCATGTGTGACCATAATTGTTTATTAGCTCGTTGTACATAATATTCAGCTGCAGATGCTCTGGGCGCGCCAACTCTCTGTGATAATAACTGAAATGGATATAATGTATTATCGACACGTAAAACAGAGAACTCTCGTATATCAATTATTATTCAGTGCTGTCAACGGAGAGAAGGAATATAGAAAATTCATAATCGAGCTTTTTGTCTCTTTTCTTTGATACTTACACTCCGGTCATGATAGTTGTTAACAGCAGAGTGGAAGAACAAATCAGCAATCAAGGCTGCTATGTTTGCTGTATAAGAAGCAACGAAGATGACAGAAAAACCACCCCAAACGTTGATGAGAAACTTGTTAGGCCAAGATTTTGGAGCTTTAAAAGCAACAAGATGACCGCACAGAAGACCCCACATAACCCAGAGGGCGGAAGCTATAGAGAAGTTCTTGCTTCTTTGTCTGCCCCATGGATTTAATCCAAATGGACTGAGCCATTCGTAAGCAGCTACTGCCATTGCGGTGATATTCAATGATGTGAAAACGGCGATCCACAATTCAGGACTGAACGGCAAAAGGAATGCCAACAGTGAAATTTCCGATCTGAGTTTCGGAGCAGCGAGGAAGCTGACTCCACTGAAAAAGTATGGAGTTGTAAAGTCAATTACTTCTGCTCTTCTGGCAGATACGCTCAATGGTGCAAAAGCAAGCTGTGCTTTTCCAGATACCAATTCCCCAACAACGCCGTTCCACGCGCCACTGCTTCCATTTCTTTTACCAAATAGCCCATCACCTCCCACGTACAGTTCAAATCGAAATCCTAATTCACGGGACACCAGTGACAGCAAGTCTATGGTTAAACCATAGCAGCACATAATATTATTTCCATGCCTGCAGGCCAATCCTCGTAAGCACAAACCCTCTTGTAAACTCGTTGCCATTGAAAATGGAGGTGCCAGAGCAGTTACAATGCGATACGCAGGCATTCCAATTTTTTCTCCACCTTCTCCAAGGTAAGCTGGTACTATCCCACCTCCTGGCCAGATTATAGTGTCGAGTCGTACGTCTTTACCACCTTTGATCGTCCCAACTTTCGTCCACCTGTAGGGAAAATATTTTTTAAAAATTAATTAAATTTATTAAAAGCGTTCATTTAAGTTATTATAGATTTATGAAAGTTTTCTGTACCTCAGCTGTGTTTTATTACCAGGAAATTTGACAGATTGCAAATTTAGTAACTGAAACTCAGCCTTGTCTTTTGATATTTGTCGTATAGACTCCTTTAATCGAGTTGTAAGAGTCCTAGAAACGTTTTCTCTAAATTCGTTTATTAAGAATTTTGAGTTGGGCTGTGTATAACAGGTTGGTATGAAGTAATCCTTTTGCTGACTGTCTCGTAATCGACCCAATTTTGGTTTTAGTTCAACGATACTCTGATCGAATGCTTGTGAAATTTCCCTCAGCATTCTATTCAACAAAGTATCACCACTACCAACTTTCGTACTGGCTGGTCTCAATGCAAGCATCCCCACCGGCATGAAATTCTTGGAGTTTAATCCTTTATCACCGATCTTAATATCTTCTTCATCATCATTCGTAAAACCCCTGTCTTCCCTCTTCATTATGATTCTTTCGGTTTGCCAGCGATACTCTTGCAGTTGATGAATATCGTTAGCTAAGTTTGGCAATGAATGTAAATGCATTTCGGTTTCTGGTATCAGATTTAAATTCCGTTTTATACTCTCTAACGGTGGAGTATTTTCATTTTCCACAATGGACGACCGTGTATTGTGTAAAACATGAGAAGTAATTATATTCGGTTCGTTTGGTCTCAATTCAGCTTTAAGATCCAGCCAGAGCCAAAGAAATCTTCCTGTCAACATCTCATATTTGCTAGCCACAAGAAGAACTTTTCTAGCATTATTTATGTCGCAAGCCATAACTAAAACTCCTCCACTTCCACCTTGCTCCGCAATCCTCCTTAATCTGATTTTCAACGTTTTATCATTAGCTGGCAGATGAATTATGGTTCTGGGCGTTAAATTCTGTCTGTTCGATAACAGAAGATGATGCAAAGGCAATAATGTACTGTCAATAAAAAGAGTAAATGCATGCCAATTAGTCTTATGCATCAATGCAGCTGCGGCTGCCCCAAATTCCTCTGAACCAGAACCCAAACGTATTTCGAATCTCCCGCTCTTTCCCTGTAAAATTGATTATGAGTATATAGTCATATATAAAATGATCTCAATGAGGATACTGATACGCACTTGTCTGAGGAAGTCCCGATGTGTAAATGGTAACCAGAGTGTTGGAATATTTACCGATGCTGCTGCTGTTATCAAAAATCTTGCTGCGGAGCTGCCGCCGACTACGAGTGTTAGGACGGTCTTACCACTCTCAATGTCTGTGCAGAATTTATTCAATAAGGATAAAGGATATGACAGAGAATCGGTCATCAGTGTCATCCTTGCTTCCACGTATGATATTTCCACGTCCCCCTGAGACGACTCTAATCTCGCCTCTTCCCATGCTCTCTGAATATCTGTCTTCACTGGAGCCTGCGGTTGAGTTAGGCATACAACAATACGCCATGGTGCGTGTGCCGTTCTCAAACGGGCCTTCGTCGCTCTGTCGAATTTGTTCGCATCTGCCGTGCCGGACACTCGCCAGCAGAAAAAGATTGCGAACAAAAGAAGAACTACAATCCTCGAAGAGGAGCCGTTCATCTTCCTCGCAATCTTTAAAATTTTCTCTGCTGATCCGTTCTCTAATACACTCGAACTACCTCATGTTTCTGTAACTTGAATCTGATAGAAAAAAAAAAAACACATAATGTCATATATTTCGTATGAACATAAAAAACTCATTAACGAGATTTATACAATTATTTATTAATTTTTGCCTATCATTCCAGAATAAATTCAATTGTTTGTTTAATGTTTATTTGCAGAGAAAAGTAATACCTTTATAATTCTCCATACGATATAGAAATGATTTGATATATATACCTAGATATGAAATTAGGTAATTTCTTAATATTTTTTTTCAATTCTCTATAAAATTAATCATATAACTGATTTTTACGTTAAACATTGAGGGATTACTGGTACTTGTCAAAAGTGGACCTTCCATACAACTGTCTTGGATATTATTGACTGACATACTCTGATAGCTTGAGGCATATATTACACAGTGCAACTCATAAACTCTACTGAGATTTTAATAAAACATTCAAAAAGATTATTCATTGAGTATACAATTTTTTTGTTCTATGTCAACGAGAAGCAATTTACCTTTTGGTAGAACTGACGGGCGAGAGTGAATCCGGCGGAGGTTTCAGTAGAGCACGTCGATTACTTTTTAACCACGGCATAATAACTATCGATTACTTAACTGTGTCAATTATTGTAAAATACTGTGAATTGGTCAATGTGGAAGACAGGGGTGGACCGTCACTTGTCCTCTTTCGGACGTTCTGTTCTGTGTATGACAGCCATTTTCGGGCAGCCCCTCCCTTTAAATTTCAACCCCTATATCACATACAAACACCCACCTAGCCACCCTAATACTATAGACACTTCCAGAGTGGCGCATGTGCCATGTTAAAGAGGTGAACCGTGACGTTATCGCCACCAGCAACCTCTTCTGTTTTTTCGACACTTTTTCTTACTACCAAAAAAAAACCAGACTATAAAGGATTACGGACTCTTGCGCAACAGAACTTGCGACGGTCTCATCTTGTTAGACGGGATGACGTGCTTTTTTCTTTATCTCTTTAGTTATTATGGTTTTTGTCTACATAGACGCTGGCGTGGTAGCAGTTGGTTCTTTGGATATTTTAATGTGAAAAATGATAAAGAATATTCGCCCAGAAAATATCTGCGTATATTTCGAATCTGCTTAATTTACATTGTCTTATATATACATAATGTAATAGCTTTTTGAAGGATAGCCTAAATTTTACTCTCGGAATTAAATAACGAGTTCAGAAACGATATGCTCATCGTTATGAGTTTCTCTCTTGATCATCTCTTTTTTTTTTCTTTTTGCTTATGATACATTATTCTTTATCGGCTATAACTGTAATAACGTTGTTGGAATGCGATAAGGAAAATTATCTTACAGATAGCAGAATATCATTATTTCATCTGATTCCAGCCTATCATAGTATGCGGCTAGGTACTAGTTCTTAACAACAAGTAACAATCTCTATAATTAGCTAAATAGATTTTGTTGAGACGCGTCATTCTCAAAAGTGCTCCAGGCATTATTCAGCTCCATAAAGATTAGTTTCGCTATGTTTTCATTTGCAGTTCCGGCTTGCTGCAACAGAAGAATCAGATATTGCTTTATTTGCCTCGCGTAACAGTGGTTAAAAGATATTAATCAATTATTGCAATTTAAATATTTTTTTAATAAACAAGATATAAATACCTTGTCAGGATGAACAGCGAGACAGGCCTTTCGATAAGCTTTTTTAACGTCCGCAGCAGAAACCAGTTGATGCATCTCATACCGTTGCCATCTGTCAGCCTCAGGCCAAAGGACAGTATGAAGAGAACACAAAAGGGCTCTCAGATTTCCTTTCTTTCCTTCCGTCCATTCGGACACCTTTAATCTATCCGGATCCATCGTCTTTGCCGCTTCTACTTTGCGCATTTGATTTATTGTCTTAGGACTCTCTTTCTCGGCCTTTCGGGAACTGAAGAAATTGTAGCCCTGGCTTCCAAGTAAATCCTCAAACGCATCACCGCCCGTCTTCGTTGGTTTATTATTAAAAAGACTCGAGTCAGCAGCAGCAGCAGAAGCTGTATCGTTCGAGGTAGCCGATTTATGCATACGAGGACTCGAGTGAATTGGAGTTCCAGCTGGAGCTGGACTAGCTGATTGAGGAGTGTTCGAGTCTCTAGGTGTTCCATTCCAACTGGAAGTCAGTCCTGCTCCTAAGGAACCAGCTAGATTTGCAAATGGATCTTTGCTCTGTGCTGCAAAATTCGGTACGCTTGAATTTCGTGGGAAATTCTCTTCAGTGGTTGTGGTGCTGGGACCAGTTGTTTTTGAATTGTTCCAATTTCCTAGAAAGGCGTTAGTACCGGTTCCTCCCAAGGGATCAAAGAGTAAATCGTTTCCTTTCTTTGTTGCAGGTTGCGGTTGCTGGTGCTGTTGTCCGAAGAGTAAGTCGTTCACGTTAACATTGCTAGTGGGTTTCTCGTTTACGCTAGGTTGACCATGACCAAAGAGTAAGTCGTTTGAAACGGGGTCATTGATATTTGATTGGGAATTCGCAGCCCCTTGTTGACTAAACGTCGCGAAACCCCCAAGGAGATCATCTTCATTTTGACTAGAGTTTGAAAATATATCCAATCCTGGATTAACTGTAGGTGGGACAGGAGTATTTGCAGTAGTATGAGTTTCAGGCATTCCAAGGTTCAATAAATCAGCTTCTGCAAACTGATTCTGTTCCTTTTGTTCTTCTTCCTCTTCTTCTTGTTCGTCTGGTCTTAGTGATTCCGTTTCTAAAACATCTTGAACTACCTCAGGAACTGAAGTTGGGGCACTCGGTTCATCAGGCACCTACATAAAAAAAAATTATTTAAGTCATCCTACATCTTACCTCGCCTTAACTGTCAGTTCTTATTACCTCGTCCAGTTCTGTAGTTGTTCTGAAGTTTTCTAGCGTCTCCTCCATTTCTAATGTCGATCCAAACAGTGGATCGGGAGAGGGTTTAGGCGATGAGTCCGCATCCCAAGGTGCGAGAATTGCAGGAGATTTTCCGGTATCCTCATCAATCATCACGTTCAATACAACACGGAATTTTCCACCTATTTCAGGCGCATCGTCCAAATTATGCTTTTCAAATATTAAAGTACTTTCTGTTAGGGGAACATATCCAGTGTGAAAGTATACAGAAGCAATTTTAATTCCCATGACACGCCCCAATTGTTGCCGAGCATGGAACACGACGACAGTAACATCGCCACGAACAGTCGCATCACCCAATATCAGACAAATCTTTCCTTCCATAATGCCAAATAATTTCATCTCGTCGTAATCTGGACGTCGTGTAGAGAAGACGAGAGCCCCGTTGCTATAAATTTCTACATAAGGTCGGCAGCCATCCTTTGCACGCGTGAACAAGGGTACTGGCTGTAGCAGAAGAGAGCGAAGCACTAGGGGCTTTGTGTGCGGAAATACGCCACATGCTAGTAAACCCATATAATTAATACTGCGCAATTCAGAAGGCTGCAACTGTGGAGCCTGACATCGTCTTGTCGTAAACAGTGCTATTGCCTCTTCGTAACTTGCCAATGCACTGGAGTAGAGAAGTAGCGCGCATGCAATAGTAGCACTTGCTCGATTTCCATCCTGAGTGGGAAAACACAGAATTCGAGAAAAGTAGCTCAAAATATCTCTATTGATAATTTTTAAGATAGCATCGAACTTACTGTACAGTATAGAACGACGATATTATTAGCATTAGCATCCAAATATCGAACTATATCCTGGCAAATTTGATATAGGGCGGATAGTAGAGGAGCGTTAGATTCTGCCGAGGCGTAAGCGAAAGAGCAGTCGATGTGTCTGCCAGGAAGTCTAGATACGTTCGGTCGTCCGCGAGATAAATTATATAGCTGAATTCTCGCTGGTGGTGGATGTCTGGCTTGTAAAAAGGCTCTGACATCCTCGACGTGATTGGCGCGATAAGCAGATTCTATTCCATCCGCTGGATACGGCATAATTAGTAGTCGGGACGTTAAGTAGCTTGCATCTAGTTCGGTTCTAGCCATGCTTTGTTGCACCGAATGCATCACTTTGCTCGAAGTGTCTTTCAGATTGCGTAGGATACTTCCGGCACCACCTTTTAACGAACTAAATAGGCCTGTAGGTTGGACTGCCGGAGTCTTGGATATTGTACTCTGAGAAGGAGCAGGTCTTGGGGGCGGCATTGTAGGCGGTGGTGAAGGTCTTGGAGGTGGAGCTGCTGGTGGTGGTGATGGTCTAGGCGGTGGAGGTGGTTTTGCTGCAACTTCTATCTTTGCTGCTTCTCTAGGATCAAAATTATTTGACTCTGCGATTGCTGCTAGACGTTCCAACACCATTGCCGCTGTCAGCCGGTGTAGGGGTGATGTTTGGAGACATCCTTTTACCAGATCATTCAGGCAGTTGAAGCGAGAATTAGGTGATAGGGGAGAATATCTGGCGTTAACAATTGCTAGTTTGTTGCCTAATAATGATAATAAAAACATAATCAATTGTTATTGCTTAAATAGAGTTTCTTATTTTGCTCAACAAGAATGTATACCTTCTGGGAAAGGATGTCGCAGACTAATTAGTGAATAAAGAATGCACCCAAGAGCCCAACAGTCTATAGGTGGACCAATTGGCTCATTATTCCAAGTATCCAATATTTCTGGGGCTCGGTACATAGGAGTAGTGTATTTTGCCATCTGGTCTTCTAGCGTAGCGCGTTTTTGAGCATTCCATGAGGAATCAGGTAGTATTTGTTGAGTAGTGGTGCTTCCAAAATCACAGAGTTTAATCAATCCATCACTTCCAATTAAAAAGTTGTCCAACTTAATATCACGATGAATAAAAGGTTGTGGTTGCTGACTATGCATGTGATGTATGGCCCTAGTTGCTTGATAGGCTATTTTACACACTTGAGCAAGTGTCAACGAATCGGTTGAGGCATTTCGTAGTAAATCTGCCACAGTGCCACCTGGACAGAGCTCTGTGACCAATAAATATTCATATCCTTTTTGGTCTTCACGCTCTAATCGCTGAACACATAAGTACTGGATAATGTTTGGATGACCTGATAGTTTTTTTAATATATCTATCTCTTGAATGATAGTTCTGTTAGCCTCATCATCTACAGCAATTAGTCTCTGTTCAATTTAAATAAGTTAGGATTATTCATTGCCACTTAATATGTGGAATGTTTGTCAAAATATCTTGTACAACAAAAGATGAAATCTGTAATAGATGGTTTATTAATATAGTATACTTACCTTCAAAGCATACTCTTTGCCTGTAGCTATATCTTCCACTGCAAATACTAGAGCCCAGCCACCTATTAAATAATATTTGTAATATATAAAAATATTTAAACCAACGATTCTTTTGATTAAATTTGACATATAATTGACTCTTTTATATGTGTACAGTTTTATAACATTGAGATATAAGATGAAAAAAGACACATTCTGAAGAATAAGTAGAGCAGAACAGTCACAGAGCTTATAATGTCACAGAATTTCTTAAAAAAGAATTTAAGACTAAAGTATTCCTATACACTTGATTTATGATATTATTCTAATTATATACACTATTTATCAGGTAATGTTTTACATTTGTACAAAAATTAAAAAACAAACAATCTGGTGCACCATGAATAGGAAAAAAGAAATAAATTGGAGATTAAATATAACTATGTAATATGCATTTGACTTTGCAATACAAATAGCAAAAAGATTAATCATAAGATAGAAGGGAACAATTATAGCTCTCTATTGTATGTATATATATTATATACATAACAATAATATATATAAACAATAGAAATTGTATACATTTTTATACAAAATATATGTTGCTAATTGTGCTTTACTTTATTACTCAAATCATGATGTTTAGTTAAGTTCAGAAACATTTTAATGATGACATAAATTACGAAAGTATCCTCGACAGATAAAAAATGCATTGTCATGAATAATGCGCGCACAACAAATAAATGACAAAACATGATTTTGACACATGTCAACAAAGAATAAGATTTAAAAAATGTGCGTATATAAAAAATGTGTGAAAACAGAAACAAGTCTGAATAAAAATGAAAGGTGTGTATTTCATAGTCGGAGGAAAATCAAATACCATCGTTGAGTTCTTTTTTGAGATCGACAAAAAAGTAAATCTTTAAAAAGTGGGAGGATTGACAGACTCACCCTCTGCCAGAAGCCTGGTCACCCGAAGTTTCACATTGTTGATTTCTAAAGTCTGACCTACGTACTCGTTTGAGTTAGACCCACCGTTCAAATATCCCAAAGCAGATCTTAAGTAATCCGACATATTCGTTTAAAATTTCCCTTAAAACCACTGGAACGTCCTTTTTGTTAAAGCAATGCAGACAGCCGATGCTGTCCAGCCATATTGGCTCAGTGACGTCAAGCGCTAGACAGTGACGTGTCTAGACGTCGCGCCGTGCCCCAAACCGGTATTGGCGAACAAAAATTATCTTCTGGTACACCAACGTACAGCATCCATCGATCGTCTCTGTGTCCCTGTTATAAACCAGACGACATTACCCCATTAAGGGCCTTTAAATTTTCGTTCAATAGTAATTTTCTAACAGCATCTCTAATGATTACACAAATAATGACTGCTTGCAGAAACTGAAAGGATATTGTGATTAATCAAATTATATTCGATCTAAGTAAGTCTCTTGTATGTACGTTATTGTTTAACATAAAGCAATGCAGTTCATAGTTTTTTGTTAGTCAATTTCACTAGTTTCTTTAATGCATTTTTCAAATGACCTAAAATATAATGTCTCGACTTCACAATTATTTTCTTTAGTACGCGCCTCTGGCATTAGTGTCGGCTATTCTTTCAAAAGCGCATGCGTTTAATTGACCGCGATAAATTCGACACAAGCACATACAGTATATATTGGTATTTGACTTTTTAGTGTGGAGATATTTTGATAAATGATTTGTATTATCGCAATAAGTAAAATTTGTGTGTCAACGCACGCAATTTTTGTATCGTTGTAGAGGACTTATTTGCTAGTGTTGTTATTTTAATTTAAAAAAAATAAACGTAATAAAATTAATTTTACTACGCTTATAGTTGCGTAGACTGCGCAATCGCTGTGTACAGAATTCTCATGGGCGCTTAGTTTCTAATTAGTGTAAAAAGAGAAAGGTAATTTTTTTAGGTTAACTTTGTTAGAGGTTCCTAATGATTTATTGCATCGTTGTAAGACTATATTTCTTTATAATTTTTCTAGCTAACTCCTCATCTGCGTTATATTTATTGAGAGGCAATAAAGTCACAAAAATTACATTAAGAAAATGACAGAGGAGATTGTGAGGTTTTGTAAACTAAGATCTGCCACTGATCCAAATTTTTGGGCAAAGTTTGCTGAATTGAAAATTGATAAGTACAAGTTGGATGACAAAATCAAAATATCACTCTGGGGCAGTTACAGTTTGAATTTCTTTCCTGATGGTAAAACAACTCCATTGATGCTGGATTGTACATCATTTAACGAGTAAATATTTATTGCAGATATTTAAATTTAATAATTGAGTATTACAAGTTATAATTCATATGTGTTTTGTTTTAGGAATGTGGATACAACTTCACATAATAATGGTGTGGCATGTGTTGGTTTTCTAGTTAATACAAATACGTACGATTCTTTTCGGCAAATAAATCCACAGAACTTTATAGATTCAGTGGGAGAATATATATCTGAAGCTATTAAAGATGGTACTGCTTTAATACAACCATGGAAGCTTACATTATTTCTTGTCATATCTTTTGCTGATTTAAAAAAGTACAGATTTCATTACTGGGTTGCATATCCAACTTCTTTTAACATTCCTGAGATGTACTATAAAGAACCAGCACAGCCTGCGACTTTAAGATTTGATGCTAGTCAAATAGAAAAGCTACAAAAAGGCTTTATGGCATTACATAGTCAATGTAAGTGTTTTTTTGCAATCCTGGTATCAGAAAAGGATAACTTGGAAGTGATCAGTTTAGCAAAGGGAGTAGACTACGTTAAGTCAAATGCTAAGGAGAATAATGAAGAAGCATTGGTAAGTTGAACTATTAGTCATAAATACTCTTTATTTATGTGTGCCATTTTCATATCTAAAAACATATTCTATACCATTATACGATTTGCAGGTACACGAAGAGGTGTATTTTGCTATCTATGATCCTTGCATAAGTTCAGAACCTGGATGGCCAATGCGTAATTTACTTTGTCTATTATGCTGGCACTGTCCCACTTTTTACTTTGAGCAGGACATTAAAATTCTTTCCATGCGAGGATATAATGCGAAACGCGCAATTGTGTATACACTGAAGGCCAAAGAATATCCTAATAAGGAAACAATACAAAAAGCAATTTTCGATGGTCGTTTTGTGGGTTGGGAAGCTAACTCAAACCGTAAAATGGGACCTAACATTGCTGATTTATCAGACACTATGGATCCAGTCAAGTAAGTTGTTCAACAAAAAATTAAATGCCTATCCTTTATAATGATATTAATGATAATAAATAATTATTTTATTTTGTATAACAGATTGTCAGGAAGGGCAGTGGATTTGAATTTGAAACTCATGAAATGGCGATTGGTACCTGATCTCGATTTGGATGGGATCAGTAAATTACGTTGTCTATTGCTGGGTGCTGGGACATTAGGATGCGCCGTAGCGAGAGTACTACTTGGTTGGGCAGTGGGTAACATCACATTTGTCGACTCGTCTGTGGTGTCGCATAGTAATCCCGTGCGTCAAAGTCTGTACACGCATCAGGATGCTGTACAACGACGTTATAAGGTTCACGCAGCTAAAGATGCTCTTCTTCAAATCAGGCCAAACATGGTAGGTGTGATGCTGAACTCGAATTTCTTTGGGCTTTAGCATACGTCGTTTCTATACTTGTAAGACATGTTCTTTGAATGTAATTGATCTGAATGCACCTTGATGCCCCTATTATAGAATGTGGACGGTGTGGTCTTGCACATTCCAATGCCCGGCCACGTTGTGGGACAAAGCATGATGGAAACGACTCAAAAGGCCATAAAGAAGCTAGAAGAACTGGTAGTACAACACGATGTCGTTTTTCTACTTTTGGATTCTCGTGAAGCTAGATGGCTACCGACTCTTCTGTGCGCCGCACATAATAAAATAGCAATCAACGCAGCACTTGGATTTGATTCTTATACAGTGCAACGTCATGGTACTCGCAATCTTTCCAATCCTGTCTCTCCTGATTTGACACTCCAGAATCCAACCGGGCAAGATCTTGGTTGCTACTTTTGCAATGACGTAACTCAACCGGGAAACGTTAGTGGATGCATTATAACAGATGACATGATAATTTAGCACAAAAGCCATAATAATAAAATCCTGTTCTAGTCGCAGATCGACAGGACTCTTGATCAGCAGTGCACAGTGAGTCGGCCAGGATTGGCACAGATAGCTGCAGCACTTGCAGTCGAACTTATGATAGCTTTAACTCAACATCCTAAACGGTAATTAAAATAATGATAGAATTATCAAATACTTTCGAGCTTCTAATTATAACTTTTTTCGTATGATATTACAGAGCTGAAGCAAGAGCTTTAATGGATAGCAGTAGAGATTCATATTCAAACAAAGAAATAACGGAAGAGGGTCTCCTGGGTGGTCTGCCTCACACAATACGTGGATCCCTTTGGAGTCACGAAATGCGATTAACGATAACACATAGATTCTCATCGTGTACAGCATGTTCAACACCTCTCATTAATGAATATCGAAGTCGGGGATCCGATTTCATTTTGGATGCTTGCAATCAGCCAAATTATCTTGAACGTCTAGCTGGACTTGAAGAATTACTCAAGCGACCTGACTTGGATGAGGTAAAACAAACAGAATTTTTTAAGGCTATTAGTGTTAAAAAAAATAAATCTTTATTATACATTATAACATTCATCTTTTTACAGCTCTGTTATGCAATTGATTCGTCAAGCGAGGATGAAAAAGAAAATTTGACGAAAACATCAACTTGAAGAAGTATGATTTACATCTAAAATATTTATGTAAGTTATGCTATACTCTTTAAATAGTTTGGCGAATGTACTTAGTAAAGAAGGATCAAAGCCAAAATACTGCTTCCTGATAAACGTACCGTATTATTGATAAAACAGTAACTATTATATGACGCAATTTCTATATTCGAATGCGTATTTATAAGTGTATTTTGACATGCATAATGATATATGTACATGTACTTTAAAAATCAGATATACGAATATCTTATATCTGATGTACGTTATCGTCGTACCACGACTCGACTGAATTTATAAAAATTTTAGATACAAAGTTTATAAACAGCACATGCTTCCTTGAAGATTAAAATATTTTTTATCTAATATCATTTACCGAGCACATTCCTCATGACAACCGTGCATTATTCAAGAATCAATTTTCGTTTCATTATATTTTCAAGTTTGCACTTTTTCTCGTCTATATGTATTACATAGCATAATTAATATCTAATTAATTTAATATCCTATCAAACTGATGTGTGAAGAAAAAAAATAAGATCCTAATAATACTCCGAATTCAACAAGATAATATAAAAAATAAGATTCATTCAGCATAATGCCGCCTTTTTCCACATACAACTCCGAATCAAGAAACAGGATAAAAGAATGTTCACATCAAAAACGACATTCATTGCTATTTCGAAGAGCTCATAGTAACATGTTCTATGCCAGTTTCTCTCGCGCACGTGACATATCAAATAAAAATATAAAAAACTAAAAGTGACGTGTGTTTACGTCGTCAAAGTAAGGATAAAACTTGGCAAAAGTTTAAAATGAAACAGTGAGCATAAAAGCAAAGAGTAAAATTTATCTTTCAGCCCTGTTTCTCTGCCAGGATCACAAAGTGAAGACAAAGTGGCAGGTTTCGAAGAGTTTGAGAAAGTGAACCGCGTCAACTTAGTGCCTAGTGGATCGCACGTGCTGTGAAACGTATTGGGAGATGTTGAAACAAATCCTACAGTATCGAGTCGTCGGCAATCGTCGTCTTGGAGATCGCGCAGGACTTTAGACCATACTTGCGGGGACTGGCATATGCAGGGTTGGCAATTTTGCCTGTAGAGTGCGTCAGGCGGACGAATGCCAGGCATTCCAGTATAACGTACAAGTGGTGGGGACCAAACCTACCTCTTGTGTCAAACAGGCCGTGCTCTGTGTGTCCGCCCGCATACCATTAGATTTTCATCGTTTTCAATGAAAATACAAGCAGTCTCGGGACTCGATAAGTACGAAAAGACCTCATCGAAAAGTTAAAGTTGAGTTTGGACGAGTGTCAACCCAAAGGACAGGTGAGTCTTGTAAGAGAGAACACTCGCACTTGAGGAATGCGTGCCTTGCTTTTTTTTTTGTTACGCTACGCCGCATTCCTTTATCGATTTGTACGGGGAACGGACATGCTAGCAGGATGTTCGCAACTTAGGTAAATTGCACGGTTCACTCGACAATCAGAGGCCTTGATATTATATATTCCAGTTTCGAGGTAACTTCTTACACTTTTCTTTCCTCCTGCCATTCGAAAAAACTTTGAGTGGAGTTCGCCGTGTCTTTCCGTGGGAGCGGGTTTTGTCTACGTATGTACGAAGTGTTTACGCGTAACTGCATCACTTAATATTTCTTTTTATATTAACTTATAACTCACTTTTGGTCAATTTCATTGTATATTTTTCATCGTTTTTTTTGTAACAAACGTCAATGATTTTTCGAAAATTCTACGAATGCTCCAAGCTTAAGTTTTTCATCGGAGACACTAATATATTCTCTTCATAAAGTATAGATTTAATACTGTTATTGATGTCCTACTAAAATTTAATAACATCTGTAAATTAAACAGTTAAAAAAAAAGTCGATGGAACCCTGTCTCCTGTAAAGTGAGAGTCCAAAATATTTCATTCGCGCTATCGAAGATGCATCGTCAATATTTAATTTCCTCGATAACAGAGGAGTTCTTTGAAACAGGATCACTGTTCTCTCTGAAAGTGTTCTTGTTTTCAAGGAAACATGACTTCACCAATATTAATTGAATGGTAGCTTTCTTTTTCGATTTTCGCGCAAGCGTACCGCCCGACTCACAAATCTAACCGCGGCGAATTCCCCAAAGGAATGAAGGGTGACGAGTACTGTCAAGTCTACCAGGCGGGGATTTGCTTAATTTCTACATTTTACAATCCACCGGGAGTCTGTTCCGAGCCAGCACGGCTCCATCCTTTTAATTTAATGACTTCCGGGGGCCGTACGGTGCAGTACATTAGGAGAGTGAGAGCGAGATACGGATATAGTAAGGTGTAAGATATTCGAAAAGAAATCCGAAAAGCTGGATTAGCTCGTATTAAAAGTAAGCCCAAGTTTATAATATTATGATGAAATTGTGAAGTTCGAGTGGGTGGGCCGGTGGGGGAACTATGGTCAGGGGTCAAGGGGGAGGGGTGACCAAGGGAGCAAGAAAGCAACAGAGAGTGGGTGGGGGAGCCTGGATAGTGGCAGGAGGCCGCTTCTGGTGAGGGGTCCGCATTCCACAGACAATGTCACGTTTTTTAATCCCCGTTTTACTTTATTTGTGCTAAGGCCGCGAGGAAGCCCAAACGGCTAACGTAAGATCGACTTCTCCTTTACAGTTTACGTTTTTACGCACGACCCTACGAGAGGGAACGATCAAGAGAGCGTGAAGAGAAAGAGAGCGGGAGAGAGAGAGAGAAAGACAGGATTGAAAGAAAAAGAAAAAAAAAGAAAGAGAGAGAGAGAGAAAACGCGCCGATTTCATTAGAGCGTGCGTTCTCTGAAACGAGATCCGCGGGACTGCTTGCGGAAAAAGAAAGCTTCTCAGCTCGCGGTGCCGAGAAGAGGATGTCGGCCGTCGAGAGTGCCTTGGACGTCCTCTCCAGGGCAGCCACGATGGTGCAAGGTCAGTTTGCCACTTGTGTTAATCGTGATTTGTCGGAGTGAACTCGCACTTTCCTGTTTGAATTACGTAAATGTCATGCAGAGGGTTGCGAAGGCGGGAAAGAAGTTTCGTTCTGGAGGGAACTTGAAATTTAATGTGTGTTAAGTGCACCTTGAAACGAGGATTGGTTTTATTGAATTAACGTAATGTAATTGTTTATACTTTTAAAAAAAATTGTTTATCATAATTACGTAATGTCTGTTGGGAATTTATATGAAATTCGAATATTATTCTTTTTTAAATGTTGACTGTCTTACGCTTCCCATCAAAAAAGTTTATTAGTGAAAAATGCGAATTTATCAATACTCCACGTGCGAGATTACTGGCGTCACGATATTATAAGTTACTTTTTGCCTGATGATTGTCCGAACATTAGAGTGGATGGTAATAAGTATACAATTTTTATCAAGCGTCTTGATTAAATTAGGTCGTGATTACTCGTGCTATTGGATATTAGTGGCACGTGGAATAAGGATAACGTTGAGCCCCTAATAGTCCCATACCATTCTTATCCTCTTTCATTTATTTATTTCTCAGTTTCTCCATCATTTTTTATTTCTCTTATGAAGACCATGTCTTTCACAAACGACACACTTGGTAAGATAAACTCAGGAGTAAGATAAAATGATGTATCGTTTCGACTAAAAAATTTTATCTTCCGACATAAAAAAAAGATTTTCTCTGCATTTTCGAACACATACATACGTTCGATCTTTTTGAATACTAATAAACCTTTTCCAAATCTATCTCGCATTCCAGGCAGACCGAGATTTATTATTGATTAGATAACTCTTCGGGACGTTTATTTTGAAGAGGGAAGAATTCAAAAATCAAGAAATAATGTGATTCAATTTCATTGGTTCGGAGTTAGCGATACTCTCGTACTATTATTAGATTGAAATTCGATTGTCGAGGTTTTTTTAAACGCGTTGCGAGGTCGTAAAGGACCAAGGAAAAAGAAAGGTAAGAAAGTCCAATGAATTCGCAAGCTGAAAAGTATTTGACCCCTCTTGTGAAATCCTCTTTTCCTAAACCGTATCCATGTACTAATGAAATGGAGGATTCCGGTACGATTAGATAACATTGTGCAGTGTTTATTTTAGATTCCTTAACTAGTAACTATGTATCGGGTCAGAGTAAATTTCATAGTTATTCCCAACCCAGCAAGTTACATACGCGCATTATACCCAATACTATACGCAATGACGCGAGCGCTCGCGCACCTTATTCTGTTTGCTCAGCAGAATCGCACGTTCATTGCCAAGAGTCATCGTATGTCATTAACGCAAATTCCAAATATCTCTTTATCCTTGGTTAAAAGTATAATCGTAACTTCATTTAGTATCTTAGAATTTCCGGTGTGAAGGAAGTACAGATTGTGAAGTACGGGAGATGCGATACGTCCTACTCGACCACATTGTTAAGTTCACCATAGAGATAAAATCAGAAATTCATGTTCTACGATTTGGAAGCATTGAATTTAATTAATTTCGTAGATAAAATTTTAATAACATTTTCATATTCAAACAATGCTCGTAAAACCATACGTCGAACGAAATGATATAAATTGTGCTCGATTCGTAGTAACGAACGTATTATATTATGGTCGTTGAATAACGTTCAGTACGATTTTCCTAAATCATCTGTCTAGCTGGGCGTATCGAATAAATAGCACACTACAATGGCATCTCTTACTCGACTCTCTTGCTGATGTGTTTCGTTCGTGTGGTTTGCTAAGTGATGGCATGTCGGGGGTCGAACCTGTTCCGAATACCAGAGATAGTTACGTCCCGCGTCGACCGATGGCAGCTCCGTAGCACTTGAGAATTTACAACTAAAAAAACATAATGACGATTGTTTCAAGGCGCAAAACTATTTTTGAAACGTTCCCCGTTGAGAATTCATACTGTATACCATTGATTGTGTTAAGTATTTATTTTTTTTTATTTTACATGCGCAATCACTCTGAGTCATGTGTTCCATGCTATTCCTGTGTTTGCCTGCAATACCAAATAGGAGATAACTAACTATTCATCAGCGATGACCATAATGCAATGTCCCTGGAACATAAATCTAATCTGTCGGATAGCCTTAACGAGAAAGAGAATTATGAGATTTCACGAACAGAGCTCTCTACGTAATTTTCAAACTGTCACCTATCTTACTTACCGACTGCTGGTTAAACGCAGTCCAGTATGAATTTCAAATAGCACTCAGCCGTTAAACTTGCGTAGCTTTTTCAAGGCTTATAACGTGCTCGATAGTTACACTGTGACAAGCACGGATTATATGATTGCTCTGTCATACGGAAAGTATGTGGAATATACCGGTTAGTTGTATAGTCTGAAGGAATTATTGTGGTCGTCTAGTGTCTGATGGCTGACTGTCTCAATCGTTAAGTTTTATAACCAATCTTTTATTAGATTCCATTTATCTAACATATTATCATGTTATATCCGTTCGCGCCATAAGAGTCACTTTGATCCACGATGCATTGTCATTTAAAGGGACTTTCGTTTGCTCACATTATTTCTAATCCCTGCCTGTATATACGCCCAGCTTATACCTACGTGACTTCTGTCTGCTGCCTTTAGAATATTTAACGAACTTCCTCATACTTCCTGCCTCTTCGTACGTGAGCGGCAGACAGACTCGCTGCTGTAAACGAGACGGATGTAATGCAATCGAACGTTTCAATGACATTACAGTTTAGAACTACATGATAATCGTGTTTCTTAAGAGAAAACTTTCTTTGACATTGATTTTTGCACCGCGACTACCTATTGTACAAAATTGAGCAGATAGGTTTTTCAAATTTTACACTAGTTTTAGAAAGAAGTGAAAGTGATTTTCGAATAGATTGCAAGTGGTCGCTTGCATAAATTTCTCAATATCTTCTTAGTACGAAACAATTGTTTTCTACTTCCTAGTATGTATATACATTAGCATTGTTTGCTCATACTTCGCTGTTTTCAATGTTCAACGTTCTCATTTCGCTTTTGACATTGTGATCCTTTTCTTGGAGACTCTTTTTACATCAGAGGATAAGCTGACACTGTCCTGATCACTTAGTCAATTTCAACTGTAATTTGTATGTTGTTTATATGTAGCAACAATTGTAATAGCCTAAGTCTCCTATTGCCTCATGAATTCAAGTTGGACAATTTAGATTGTGCAATGTCAAGACAATAAAATAGGCAGAGGATTGGGGTGATTGCTTTTGTCCTTTTGTTATAATGATTTCCAAGAATTATATTACAATTGACAAATATCATCAAGACCCGATATTTCTTCGCGGTGACTATAAATTCTTGTTTAAATCATTTTCAGGGGACGGTTTAATCGGGGAACAGTCACTTTTACATCACGAGGAAAATGTACCAGGACGAAACGATTATTTGTACAGAAATTGAACTCGCTATGATTTCCTCAATTCTCAAGATCATTTTCTTCGGTTCATGCATTTACGGTATCCAATCGTTTGGGTCGTCATCGCAGCTCATTCGCCTCGGATAGGAATTTCTCAACGCCTTCACGGTACTCAGCATTTTATTCGAGATTCTCAGTATATATGGCAAGTAATGTGACGTAGGTAATACATATGTAATTGCATCTGCTGATCCCACCTTTTAGTTCTCTTGGCTCTCTCCGCGATATCGGCCGTCTTCATCGTCGATTTGGTGAGAAAGTGAGAAGAAGAGGTCCGTCCTCTCAGGATCAGAGGATGGATGGTGGGAGAGTTGGTATATACATACATATATAAGGTTATATAGCAGCATATATACTTGTTAGTATATGCGCGTGCCTACCTGAGTAGGCAGAGCCTGCAAGGTATAAGCACGTATAAAAGGGCCCCGATGGTGGGGCGCCGATGAGATGGTAGATGAATGAATGAACTTAAGACAGTCGTAAGCAGTCGTAAGAAAGCATTCACCAAACCACGACTCTTTTGAAAAAGGCCTCTTAACGATTTCGCGCGGTTTTATATTCTCTGGGACCTTTTATCCTTCTCTCTCGGCCACTCTCGCTACATCCGTTACGTATAGGGCAACGAAGAGGAGGAAGTGAGACAGAAGTGTGTATTTCTGCGGTGTGCCGTGATATAAGAGGAGACAGACTTATTTTGTGTCTAAGGCCCCTGGGGCATCCCCCCTCCCTCACTCTCACTGTTTCGCTGTTTCACAATACTCTCATCTGCCTGGTTTTACTCTTCGATAACGCCAAAAGACGGAATGCGTATCGGCAAGTGGCGTATCTTTTTCGTCAATTAACATGAGATAATAGACCTAAACGGGATATCGTGGTTTTACGATATATGCGCATATATATATATACATATATATATATATATATATATATATATATATATATAAAATTGTATACGATATGTGTATACACCGGATTTACCGGGAGTTTTGAGCACGAAGTTGTACCGGGAAATTTGCGGTTTGTTATCCGTTTCGTGGAAGCGTTGACTCTCGTTCAGTACGTGATTCTTGCTTAACGTATACTCGAGCCATGGAAGTTTCGTCTAGAAGAAGATGCCTTTGGCAACCGTGGCTCAGCTTTGACAATCTGCGCACGACCTGTAAGTCGAGAGGTACGTAAGAGCACTTGATTTACGTGAAATCAATGCTGTCTCTAGTCGCGTCGTTATTCTTCATCTTTAATTTCTTCTTTTACATCTCTGGTTATGATTAATCTTTATGCTAATCGAGAGCTATCTTGGAATCGAGAGGAGACCGGATTTCTGGCCATCGATATTGTTTGGTTACTGAGAATCTAGGTGAGCCTGCGGTTTCTAGAGATTAGGATTTATCACTGCTGTCTTATAGGGATGATCAGTTGGGAAGATGAGTGTTTCTTGACTTTCTTCTTTTTATAATCTGATTTTTTTTCTATGGTGATTCAAGATTCGATGAGAACGTTTATAATTCTTATCTATGTTTATCTATCAGTTTGCTTTCTGATGGCAATTGGAATGCTAATGATAGTTTGAGTATTTATCGTCTCGATCGAATGTCAAGGTAAAATAAACGTGAAATTTATTTTGATTGGAGACGAATCATTTTGGGGCCAGTTGCCCTGAAATTTTTAGTGGTCCTATAGCAGTGGTAGTAAGTTAAAAAGTTAATTGAGAACGGCAATGTATTTTCAATCCTTCTCCGGTCCATTCATCTTTCCAACTTCCCTCGTCTTGTTCTAAACCTGTTTGCCTCTTCTGACCATCCTCTCACGGCTATTAGGCACTTCCTGCCTCATCCTGGGAACTGGGAACCGAACTTGTTTCTACCCCACCCCGCCATTTAACAGGGTTGCTAGATCGAATTCCAATTTTAGAATTTGCTACAGAAATAGCCTTTACCTACGCGGACAGACTTTCCACCAATAACCCTTCGGCATTGACAATTATTGCCTTGAGAAATTCCATCAGACATTACGTAATACTCGCTTAAATCTTTAGTCACCAGACTGTCGTAAATTATTATTTTTTCCGTAATTTCATTTCCTCGTAAATAAAAGATTCACGCGACTAGGGACCTATTGTATGGTAACAAAGATCTTTAAATATTTATAATGACACTTTTGAACTTACGACTTGAATTTTCACACAGTTCAACATGCATATTATTGGTATCAGTTAGGCGTGTAAATGTTGCACCAAGGTACGCCTACTTAATAAATCCGTGCCTAGCGATACGCCCCTGTGTCATCTATTCGAATAGTGATTGCAATAATGAAGATTTCCCAAAGTTGGCCTTTTTCATTGCAAGTAGCACTGCAACGCTTAGGCCATTTAGTCCTAGAATAAATAAGTAATATTTTAAAAAAATTTCGACAAAGTACGAGAAGTGAATAATAAATACCTATTGGTTTCACAGAAGAGAGGCCAAAAGTGACGAGTCTACATCGAAAGCCAAGCAGTGCATGGCGTAAGGAGCGTAGGAGGGACCCGATTCAAAGTGAGGCCCTTGACATGTCTGCCGCCAGGGTACATCATCATAATAGGCCAAGTGTCATCGTACCGACTACACCTCAACCTGGTGAGAAAAGAAACATACTGTATCATTACGTGTTATTCCTTGGTAGTTTTAGTCCTTGGAAGTCAAGGCAAGGCAACTCAAATAGCAATTTCAATGCTGGTATATATGAAACAGGTACCACTATCGAGGATACAGCAGTTACACCAACGGCAACAGCAACCGCATCAGCAGCAACGGCAGGTCAGAGAACTGGAATGAGGAGTACGGGCGTAGTCAGCGATCCAGCGATAGACGAACACTTCAAACGGTCCTTAGGGCTTGCAGAATATGCTGCTGTCTTTAATGCATCGTCCTCCACTGACAAGGAAACTGGTCTTAGTGGTGAGTCCTTGACAAGTTTACTGGTTCTTGATTTTTTCATCCGTTGCATCTCACGTTCATGTGAACTTCTTTTCTGTACATCTAAAGTAGTATTTGAGTGTGCCCCTCCTTTTTCGATAATGATGCAAATTTAAAGTGACAGTATGGTATGACTTAATTCATTCTCCTTTTGGAAGCAGTCGATGACCACTTCGCTAAGGCCCTTGGGGAGACATGGACGAGACTGCAGGCAACCAACCGAACCAAGGATTCTACCTAACCCACGTGATTCGTCCTGCAACGTCGGTCCATAATCGATACTACTGCTACTATTACTATAACTAGTACTATCCTTTATCACTATGATCGCTCGATCCATTCAAAATTGTTTACGCCCTGGAATGTCTCTTAGGTTTTGAGTGGAACTGTTCCAGTACTCAGTAGATTAGGTAGTAATCGGTAAAAATTGTACTGAATAACTCTAGGGTAACTGTTGTCAGGTGTCATGCACGGGTTTCTCGTGCTTATTAGGATAATCGACACAATTGACAAAGTTCCATTCCCAATTCGATTTGTTTTTGGGCCAGGGCAATCCTTTGTTCCAGTTCCGTGATCACCTGTTACAATTGAATTGTACGTTACATTATGCTGTACAGTTATACGAGATGTTGGATATACATGTTACAGGTCATTAACATGCATTATATAATTAGGACATGAGAACTGTTATCTCATCTGAATACTGCTGTAATGCGAAACGCGATATTTGCTCTTAACTGTTTCGGAGACACTAAAGGATTCACGGAACGGCGTTGGGAAACTTTGTATATCTTTGGATTTGTTTTGTGCAAGCTGCGAATTCTTGGAGTTGAAATTGTAAATAGGTACACTCCGCGACATGTACGCCATCCTTACAGTCATTGCCGTAGTCCAAGTCATGCGGAAATAAGAAGTTATTTATTATTATATTACTATTACTCTCGCGTTACTGCGAGTATATAAATATATAAATAAATGAAGTAAATATATATGAAAATATATATGTAGTATAATACAAATACAGGATGTTCATAATTGTATGCATCAGAACGTAGAGTTCCTTTTGAAAAACTGTAACAAGATTGTTCAGTGAACAGGTACTAATCGAATCCAAATGTAAAACTCGGTTTGTGAAATTGTTGTCTCGCTGTGATGATTTGAAATGAAAAATGATTTGATGATGCAATTTCATTAGCATGAGTTTTTAATGTGATACGTTTTGAAGCACTCGACACTTGGACTGATTTTATCATGGATTCATTTTTAAAGGTAAAGTATTGAGCTATGCGTAACAATATAAAAAGGCCCTACTTTAATTTTCAAAGATCTGATATTTCTCTCTTAATTATATTAACTATAAATATTACACTAAAACGAAGAAATCCTTTAGAGGGGTGTATAATTTTGTATAATCTCAGTCCTAAAGAGAGAACATAAATGATACTGAAAAAGTCGGATGTAGAATTGGAGAAGAAGCGGCTCAATCTCCAGATGGCAGCACGTGTGACTCACCGATGTGCCATGATTAAACGGCATTAAGTATCAGTAGTCTCTTTTCGAAACTCAATAGTTTTACAGAAAGAGTTTCCAAGCCTATAGACTTTCAATATATTTTACTTTCAATTGCCACAATGGGATACACGTTTGTTGTACCAAGATTGCTCGAAATATTCGAAAAACAAGGATTATACTGTAGGTATGGTAGCTGTCATTATTGACAATTTTTCAATACAAATTTTAAAATGTAAATGATGTATAGTTTTTAGTAATAAATGTAAATTTTATATTACCCAGATGCAAAACTGATTTTATATTTTCTTTGCGCCTCTTTCTTGCGCCTCACATAGTAGGTGTCAGTTTCTCAATCTTGTTTTTTTCAATTCTATGCCTGATGAGACAGAATATGTAGAATTGGCAGGATCAAGCTGTATTTCAGAAGATCGTAGACTGATAAGAGGAGTAGTACTGATTTCAAATGGTGCTAGGACGTTTAACGTGAAGCCCAGCACACATAGAAGTCAGTACCTCTGCCATCTTGTGTACCCACATAATTTCGGTCACTCAAAATGGCAACCAAATTTAAAAAATTTCTATTTACCTGTCACACTTCCACGCATCGCTCAATGTAAATTAACAAAATTCGGAATCTCACGTAATCTCAAATCTTCATTAAAATTCTTTTTTGATTTCATCACTTCACAATGATGTCTCATGGATCATGCCGTTAACATAATTGAGAATCTTTTGAAATGACAAACTGGTTCTGTTTATCAGAACGCACTCAGCGAAAATTGCGATTCTTCCATAACAGCTGCTATTTATATTCAAAATTTAACGAGGGCTTCGGCTTCAATTTATAAACTGATCAACATCCACGATGCTCTTCTTTGAGAACACACGATCCAACCTTTATACCGCACTACAAACCAGATGTATAAGTCATCTCGAAATAAATCACAAGTACGAGACCGCTTTCTTACACTGCAGTTTTACGAACTTTGCAGTCGTAAGGTTAGATGCCAATCAAATGACTGATAAACTTGCCGGATTACATGCATACAAAACGGAACTAAAATACTTTGTATCCAGTACTTAAGAAATAAGTTTCGGTGCTCATTAGGCAGTTTCATATGACACAAGCAATTTAATTCACCAAGCCACTTAAAAAAACCAGGTATAAAGGTGTTTGAAAATTACATTGAAATTCGTGGCTTCCGACCAAGTTAGATCAAAATAAAGTAGACAAGTGATCACAAATGCGTGGTACTTGTTCGAGTCGTTAATTGCAAAGGTGGTAAGAAGACTGTTAGTACGTTATGTAGGTGGGCCCAGACGAACAGACCAGACTGTCCCAGGAGCGCTCAGATGGCTTCCTATATGCAGGCAGCCTGTTCACTTGCCGTAAAGCAAAATGGTAACTTAATATTAGACTTGAATATAAGTACGGTAATCCCACACCAGAGTCCAAAGTAAGGCTACACCTACCCCGCCATCATACCCGCCCCCAATTCCCCTTCAAACGCCCTCAAGCGTAATAATGCACTGGATACTAGATCTCCTAGGTGCAAATTGCAACTACCTATCTTCAACCTTCTCTTGTTCTTGGTCCGTATCTTTTACTCCTTTTCCACCCGAAGAGAAGAGAACGGCAGACTAACGAAGTCAGATTCCGACGACCACGTTCAACGAGAGTAAACTAAAATAATGTTCATTGCAGCCCTTCGCATGGCAAGTATCGTTGATATCGTGCAATCAATTGAAATAATACTAAGCTATCACAATTTCGTAGGGCATGGTGAAGTATTAGCGATATATTTACACTCTTCTAAAATACATTTATCGTTAAGACAATTTAATTGCTAGAGAGCCAAAAATCGGAGCGTTTCGATCGCGTTTTAACTTCTAATCCCCGTAGAAACGCAACATTATATTATTTGTTTATTTTAAGTCTCAGGCGTATCCTGTTTCGGAACCAGAGCCAGCTGACCGCAGCTCGGCATCATTTTCTCGTTTTATTCTCTTGTGTTACACACTATGGCTGTGTAGATGTAAATTTAAAAAATGCTATCCAACATAGCATAACTGTTAACATAACATAACAAGAAGCCTAATCGCGTGACAGAGCGTCGCGACGCTTAGAAATGCCGCGTGTCGCTCGGCCTTGCATCGAAATCCCCAACCCTTTGACCACGCTTTGCTCCGTTGTGTTTTGACGAACCTTCCTTTTCTTCCGGCCCTTCTTTTCACTCCGTTTAACCTCCATTATATCAGTGAACACTTCACACGCACGAATTTTAATCGAATAGTTGGGACGAGGAGTAGTCACAATGGTTTTGCTTGGATATTGCGATTTTTCATACAGTTCCGCGGGCACCGGAAGTTTCCGCAGCGTCCCACGCGCATCACTCGTCGAAATGACGCTTTCCCATCACCATCATGAAATACCGTGAAATACGATCGATTATTATAACCTAAATTTACTTTGCCGCGTATATAAAATATTACGTATCCTTTCGCGTATCCGTTAATACCCACTGACTTTGAAGTTTCTACGAAGGCTTCGAGGTTATATCCTCCACCGTTTTGCGCGTTACGACGTCGACCACTGATCGATATATTACGTCAAATTATGTTTTTCGGCGTAGCCTGCATTTCCTACTGTTGGTAGGTTATAAAGCTTCGTTCACCGTTATTAGCTGTACGATATCGCCGAATATATATTAAATAAATGTGAAATAATCTTGGAATTACAAATTCAAGATAATTGATTATTCTCACCGCTGTGTCCATTTAAAAGCAGCGCCACGTCGATTTCCATCGGCGTTTCGAGTAGATTGCCAACTCGCGTATCTCTACACTAGGAAAAGTTATCAGTGTATCTTCACTACGACGACTTATTCCTCATGTTCGTCTCGTCGAAGAAGCCCGAAACGAAAAATTGGATAAATATACCAAGAGCATAGCTGCACGCAGGACACGCTTGATGTTCGAACGTCCGTTACGAAGGTAAGAAAATCAGTACGCGATACGTTACGATTTGAATCCGATTTAATTGTATTAATTGGTACAGTCTCAGCGATGGCAAATTAATAATTGCCATAAGAGAATTGCGGTCAACATTTGTTTACGTTGCGGAGCGTGTTTACGGCGCAGTTTATAACTGTATGGGACTTGGGACACGACTGATCGAGTGACCGAGGGGGTAGCATTGTAGGAATACCCCTCCTGGTCTTGTATAGAATTACGTATATACTGGTATATAGTAGTTTCTTTTACGTAGTACGAAGCATGGAGCATAGCCCGATGGGGAAGTGGCGGGCCCCCCCATATCCTCCCCAGTCAGCCCCCTTGTAAAACCCCTCCAGTTCCCGTAACCCCTCGTCGTTCACACGCGTGAATCATGCATATCGATTTTCTTTCGTTAACCCGCGCCGTTCGTTCGTTCCTGGGTTCCCCTTCTTTCAAAGAGCCCGGGGGCCGCCACGACCCCCTCGATGAAAACGCATACGCGTGGTAGCGCTGCCCAATTCTTTTTGCACAATAGCTCGGTCTTCCCTCTCCAACCCGGTAAATGTCCCCATCGTACGATGCAGCACCGATGGTGCTTATGGGGCCCCGTAACCCTGTACTCTATACCCCAGACGCTTTCCGGCCAACCCCGCTAATAAACTTCTTTTGTCTTTGCCACCCTCTGCACTTGGGGGACAGTAACTAAGTTTTACGGGCTAGACAGGAGCTTCTCAATTTTCTTACGATGGTAAACTTTTTTTTCTTTCTTTCGTAGTCCATTATTTATGGTTTTGTCTAGATTGATGTGATTGACATCTTTTTTAAATTCTAACGTCAGCTGACAGTACTTAGCAGTTTTGCGAGTATTTTTAAACGTTTATTAAATGGATCGAATACGTAAGTGCAATTACCTCCAGCTGGCTGATGCGTGTAGTCCGTTGATGCTCATGTGCTTCAAGGCAACGGGACTTTGTGTGAAATTGTAGATAGACTTCGATTTGTTCTCGTTTCACTCGTGGATTTGGTCTATGGGGAGTTACGACTAGGGTGCGCATAGGGTGAACCGAAAAAAAAGGTGTTTTGGGTAGTGGTAGGGCGCTTCTGAGCAAGAGTCGTTTTGCATGGAATCGTCTGGCTGAGAAAAAATTGATAAAAAGAAAACGTTTGGATTTATAAAGACTGACTTTAATAGTTAAACGTAATAGCAACCGTGATTTAATACGATAGAAAGAATATTATATACAGACATACGACATCAGTATACAATAATTATTAGTTTTTGTTTTATACACTAATATGTTTCATCGCTATTAACATATTTAAATAAGTAATTTTTCATTTATATTACCCTGATTATAACTATCATCAACGTTCTACATCGTTCTGTATAATAAATAAATAGACATTACTAATTTAATGGCACACGCGTTCCAGTGTGTCATTTGTTAAATGATTGGGTATAATAAATTATAATATCATTGTAGATTATGCTTTATAAAAGTTTGCAATGAAGGGATACCTTTACTCTGCAAACATAACGATTTAAGTGTAATGTCATCGTACGGAATATTGCATCTGGATTAATATATTAATATAGAGTATATGTGATAGCCTGTAAAAAAAGTTCATTATCATAATTATCGACCTGGAACATCTTAAAATGCGAATGGAATGATTCTATGAAGTAATCACAAAAAGTTCATTCATTATTATCTTATGTAATACCGACATTGTTAGCAGCCCGACATGGGGCTTGGTTAGACGATTTAAGTTTTATTAATTACAGGAATTCTTATAATTCACTTTTACGTTTGCATCTTTTTTTGGCCACAAGTTCACTACTTTAATTTGCATTGAATTTGTAAATGTTTGAGTTCTGGAAAATTTCATATATTCGTACACATTGTTCCCTAACAATAACCCAGTACAGTTATATATGGATCTCCTTAGTACGGAGAGTTCATAAAGCGCCATATCGTTATTCGAGTTCGTAAACATGACAAATAGAATTTTTAATTAAGACAAAACACAGATTGTTTTTCCAAATACTCTTTATAGCCTAAATATATTTATTAATGGCATTACTTTCCATAAATGATCACGACTCCATTAGATCTTTAATTTCGAATCATTCTTACCAGTAGACTATTCGTTAGAGTATTAATAATGCCAAACATCCAAGGAAAATATTTAAAATTACTATGGCTCGTAGGACATTTTTTCAAAGTCGTCGATAGACTTCTATTCTTTGTCTAGGATTCAGAGATTAGAAAGACATTTTTCAAAGGCTTCATAAAATGGCCCACGTAATCTGCTCCATGTTTCAGATTGTAAATATTCATTGGTATTAGGTATATCATTTTTTTTTCTATAACTGCATTATTAAGTGTTTTTTATAATAACTGATAATAATGAGACAGCATGGTACTTCTTCATTCTCTAGAAATGTTTACCCATTTCTTTCATGATAAAAACATGAATCTACATCATTGTATTCAAGTATTAACTTGTATATCAGGATTTGGTCTTATTCTTATTTTTCACCCTAGGCGAAACAGAGTACAATTTTCTAATGATGGTTACTAAGTCGTTTTGGGGAAAAAGATTTTCTATTATTCCTTCTAAGAGTACGTATAACAGTCTTCTGTTTAGTACAGGTCGCTGGAAAAGTTCGAATACTCTTAAAAGTCCACGTCGTGTAGTTTCGCTACCTATGATATGCTTAAGTTCGTCCGAAAGACAAGAAAGCAAAGCAACTTTAGCTGCCACTCGTGTTCTATTTTTTGTTTCTGAATCTCGAGGTGGTTTCGCGTCAGCTTTTACTCCATTTGGCCAAAAACTGTGCCTGAAGAATGAAAAGTATAATTAATATCTTACAAACAATACTTGGCAATTTTATAAATGATAGTTTACTTACTTGAATAGTCTCAAGTACGTTGCAACATTCTTTGGACTTGTTAATACGGAAACATATTCAACAATTCTTCTATTTACAATGTCACCAAACATTGTGCGAATAATTTGCCTAAGGAGAGTTACGATTCTACGTCTCAACCATTGATTTCGAACTTTCAAATCGAAAACTTCATCCATTAAGAGTAGAATGATTCTCAGTGGAATATTGTCGTCGGTCTAAGGAAATTAAATATATAAATTTAATAACTTAATTTTTTAACACAACAATCTACACTCATGTATTACACTTCAAGTACCTCGGCATCAATGCTAGCTCCGACTTTCACACTTTCATAAAAAATAGTTGACTTTTTTGGATTTCCAAAAAATTTACTTATGTTATCCATGACATCATCTACTGTACTTAACATGTTATCTGGCATAGTCTTAACAGCTTGTGTCATTGTCTTCATCGATGTCTTTAGGGGATTTACTAAGGTATCAATCTGCAAATTATTAATTCGGAATTAAATCCCTCGATCTTTATGTATGTCTTTAACCACTATGGCATAAAGCACATGGGATGATCTTAAAAATACATGTTCCATATGCTTACCGTCCTAGCTATATGACCTCCTGTCACACCTTTATCATAATCTCCTTGTTCTAAAAACGCTAATAATAAGTTTTGCAAACCCATGTGACCGTCTACGATTGTTGGTTTTGTGAGTTGATGTAGCCACGCATTTAGCATGATCATCCTCCTTTCCAAGACGGCACGGTCCATATTGTGAAAAGCCTTCTTTGCCGGAAAGGCTATTTTTGCAAGATCGTAATACTTCTCCTTTATCTTTTGATGCAGGTCGTAGAAATCTGAGTACCTTCTGTAAATATGCCACTTCTCCTGGTAACCCGAGTCATAGTTCTTTGTGACGGCTACCGCGTAAATACCATAGGTCTTTCCTCTGTCGCTTACGATTCCTGTTTCAATTATTTCAGCTGTAATTTCAAACCGTCCTTGTTGCATTTTTTTAATAGCGGTTTGATCGCTTGTTGCGTCCTCAACTTTGACAAATCTTTCCGTGCTTGACTCGAGATAAAATGTTACATCCTTCCCTTCACTAAGCCTATCACCATCGGCATTTAATGAATTCTGTATTTTCCTAGTATCCTTTGAATTTGCTGACACGTCGGAATCGATTTCATCGTAAGTACCACCAGCATCCCTTTCAATCGTACTTGTTAAACTTGTCATCGAATGGGAATTTGATTTTAATTCTTTCTTTGGTACAAGTCTTTCGCCATCCTCCTTATGCGTCTCCGACAGTTCCTCCAAAGTATCAAGTTCATTATTGATACTGGACACACTGATGCTATCCAATGATTTAGAGTCATCCTCAGATGCAGGATCTTTTAATAGATCTAATTCGGCTAGAAGTTTTACGTATGAAAAAGACCTCTTGAAAGCTGGTAAAAATCTGTCTTCATTCTGCAGTTTTTCATAGCAACAAGTTTGAAGTTCATCAAACCACGTTTCCTTTACTAATCCAGTTTTCATACGCATCACTAAGTTCTTGACCAACGTGTCGTCTAGTTGCAATCTGCAAGTGGCCTTGTCACTCAGGTACTGTTGATGAATTTTCATTGCTGCCTCTTTCAGATTTTCTAAATCTGCATTTTTGTTTTTTATTGCGCCAATACTTGGCAAAATCTGTGGAGCACCTTGAAGCTTTTGTAATTCGATATCGGATATTTGTTGCTCAGCGGACACTCTCCATCCATAAATATTTAAATAAAAGAAAAGATATGCTTCAGCATTTATACATGTCATATAGTCAATGAAATAACTCAATGCAATATTATTTTTTAATAGTTCGTCCAGAGGTAGATTCACTAATTTATGTCCAGGAACAAGTAATCTGTTCCAGTCTGGATGGCTACTAATTCCATCAGTTTCTGACTCCATACCTTCTTGCATTCCAATGATTCTAGTCTCTAAAATCTTCTTTACGTATAATAAACTGTTCAGTTGTTGTTTAACTATTAAATCGTCGTCCCTTCCTGAATCTTTAGAGCGCAAATGTGCTATTTCTTTAGAAACAATATTTTTTGTTGCCATTAATTCCTCTAAGCTATCGGACATTCTAATAACTGTTAAGAATACATCACTTGGTAAACCGATTTCTTTAGTACACTGTAAAAGAATAAGTCACGGTATGTTTTATTATATATTGTAGAGACGATAAGTAAGACTTTTACATTATTTAACTTACCAGCCATATACATGCTTGATTAATGTAATCGGGATCTGAGAACAGGTTTAACAACGGTCTCATTATAACATTCACCAACAATTCCCGCAAAATAAACCTTACAGTCAAACAATCAAAGTCCGCTTTCGGGAGTACTAGGTACAAAAGAATTTCCGATAATTCACCCAGAAATGCCAGCTCCTGAGTTTCACTTGTACATACTAAATCTCTGCAGATCAAATTATTTTCCATTCGCAGTTCAAGGTCGAAGAATATCTTTTCGAGAGATTCATCCTCTTTCTCCTCATTGGATTCAATTGGTTCCGCCAATGAGGATAAATTCGGAATGTAGAATTTAGACTGCGAGTACCAGGATATATCAGTTTCACTTTTATTTCTTCGATGAGTTGGCGTTTTCTTTGGAGTGCTACCAGACGTGCTGGATCTGCTACCCCCTTTTTGAATTCTATTCGCTCTGATCTGTTTCATTTTCGCCCTGGCTTGACGATACAGTCTCATGTGCGAGGCCGCATCATCAACGAGTCTTGTTGTCAAATATGGAATCCAATCAACATCTTTTACTCTGTCGGATAAATATAATAAAATAAGATGAATATATAGAATTAGTAATATTAATATTATTTTTAAAGGAAAATTTACCTATTTGCTATGTTGATGGCGATTTTTTGAGCAGTGTCCCTGACTGATTTTGTGAATTCTTCATCATCTGTTAGGGAACCATACCAAGGTTCTATATAATCTCTTAGAACGAAATCTAATATCTCCTAAAATATTTATATGTTCAATATCAAACCGTTTATAAATAGCACTAATATAAGTAATTAAAAAGTAATCATTTACTTGTAAGGACTCATCAATAATGTGACTACCAGTGACTCTTCTATCCGAAGTAAATGTCACCTTTCTTTTGGATGTCTCGTCCAATAACTAAAATTTTATAACATATTAATCTAATACAAAGTGTATCTATCCTTTGATAATTAAAACTTTCCTATTTTACCTGTCGTAACTTTTCAGTCTTTTTATGTAAGTTTTCTTTTCCAGATTTGATTTCATTATCAAGAACTGGAGAATACTGTTTATATATACAAGTTAATATTCTGTAAAGATATAATTATATGTATATAATAAAAGACCTTCAAATACGTAAATGAATATATCTGTCAGATAAGAAAACGTATAATTACCCTAGGATTAATACAAGTAAACATGTGAGAATTTTCAAAATTGTCCCTAGGCCAAGGAGTGCAGCAAATACAGTCACAACAGCTCCAACTACTCCATACAGCGGCACATTCATCTGTAACAATATAATGAAGTCAATATCATGTCAATAATATATATTAATAATCGATTGAAACAAATATTAAAAATATTGATACCAACTATATCACTTATAACTACTTTCTATTGAACTATAATTGAAATACAATTTTATTCTTTTACAATATAAAGTCGATGACTACAATCTTGTACGTTGAAAATTCTTTTCACTTGTAATATTCTTACATATCTGCCAGACACAATGATATTCTATTGATATACATATCGTTTGTGTTTAGAAAGATAGCAGTACTAAAATATTCCATTAGTAAACCACAAATAGCATCCTTGAATACTTATTGTTAACAATATTCCATGCAATCTTACATTTCTTCAAGGTAGACAAATTTTCTGTACACTGACAAATGACAAATTTTATGCAGCTATTGCTTATTTATAATAGCATACTACCTGATAATTGTTATGTACATTAATACTTGGCATTCTTGAATAAACGTTCCGCGCATTGAATATGAGTTTATTGACAGTCTCCTATTCTATACCATTATTGAAACGCATTGTTGAACTGGCTTTCGTCAAAAGCACGTAACGATGTATATGTATACCATATGTAAAAAATGACATTTCACAAGCAAAAAAAGTTGTGGCATATAAGACTTTGTTTCTACGCATAAAGCTACCAAAATGGAACACATTTATTTAAATGATCCACGGTGCGTGCTCGGAATAAAATGTAAGTAATAAATATTTTGATATCACATGAATACGGGCATATGCTCCGACCTACTAAATACCTACATGACCTATTCTTGGGGAAAATAGATACGCACCTTTGGGCTCTTGAATAACTAGTCACGCGTACAATAACACACATTTTGCAAAAATCGTTTGTGCAAAAACCATGGAAATTAGTCAGCTAACCAATAGTTTATTTACATCTTTACGCGAGATGATTAACCAACTAAACACATCCGAAGACATTTCTCCTGATTCTCCAGGCGTACACTAGGGGTTGTTTTAATGTATAACGGTGCTTACGTTGATTCCCAAGTATAATTCTGTACTACTCTTATCTATTTATCTTACAAACAACATTCCTCTCCGTGTGCCACTCGACAATTAAACTGTCCATCCTTGGTTTTAATCACCTCCGTTTGCGCTCCAAAGTCTAACTTGATAATTAGCAGTGTTTGCAAACCTATGCTGTTCCGCTACTGCAGATCCCCTACTTGCCAACATAGCTGGTGCAGTAAATCTTCCCTTCCTTCCTTTCCTTATGGCTGTATCCCCAATGGGGGACATGTGCCAGTAACTGGTCCTAATAATCAAGGTTGGAAGTTCAACAATAGATGGCGATGTACCTTGCGAGACGGGTCTTATTCAACTCAGCGTGAGGGGACCTACAAAGTTTATACACTGAATCCGAACAGTGTTGAGTGAAATCCGTATAAATACTCACTTAAGTTTTCATATGAAAACCCATTGGTGAATGCCGCTGGAAGCTGGGCGCGAACCTCCAACCTTTCGGTCGTGAATCCGCTGCCCTATCCATTGGGCTACGGCCGCCCTTGTGTAGTAAATCTTATGTATATACCAGTATGTACATAAATTGTCATCAGTTGCACAGAGATGAGTAGAGAGATTGCCAGTATGCCGATTTTCTTGAAACCAATTTTATTTTGGTGTAGACGCGCCACCTGAGCGGAGGGCCATTGAACCATACCCACATTTTTGATTGGTTGAGTATATATAGATATACTACGCGTGTCATTCGCATAGGTTAAGTTTATGCACGCGGACACTGACTATACGATACTGTAATCCGTACGGCAGTGGTGGGGGCCAGTAGAGAGAGATAGCAAGGACACAGACGATGTTAGAAGTCGGTCTCTATCACACACTGTACAGTCTTTGAAAAAGTTTAACCGTTTGGCTGCTGACGTATTTTTTCGGACATACATATGCCAAAACTGCGGCACTAATTGCGCGCGTATGGGAAAAAACGTAAAACACTTTTTGTACGATAAAGTAGTTAGTTAGTTAGCTAGTTAGTTAGTTAGTTAGTTAGTTTTTTTTTAGTTAGTTCATCATCGCTGCTCTCGCTAATAGCCCGTAATCTCTTTTTAGGAATAATAATATAACTTCCGCTATCACTTTCATTGTCACAAACTTGCATTTTATCATCAGTCCACGATTCCGAGTGAGTTTCACTCCAAATATCAGACATTGGGTTCACCGTTATTTAACAAAAAAAAAGTAGATTTGAAATATGTAATATTATTACAACAATTAAAAATCGTGTGCTCCGCAAACGCAAGGTGCTTCACTGGACACACAAATTCTAGTGTTCTGGATCGGCATTATTACGCTCTCCGCAGACTAGGCATCGAAAAAAAAGAGGAGCGCTATTGCGATCTTTGCATTTTTGGCGTAACATAAGAAGAGCGCAATAGCGCTCGTCAGCAGCCAAACGGTTAAACTGGATGACTTTAGTAATAAAGCCATGTTTTTAGAAAACAATATTCGAAACTATTTGCAATTTTCGGAAATATTTACTTAGAAAACGATAAACCTGTCGTAGGACTCCACATCGATATACACGAATTTACACATCAGTACATAGACATTTTTAATAAATTTGTACTTTAGTATGCGGCGTTACAACATTTTCGTAGGGCTTGTACACCACATGCGCAGTCCAATTCGAAAAGAACAACCTTATAACAACGGTGAGTGAAACAGCTCCGCGCTGGTCGGACCTGCGTGAAGTTGGCCGGCCAAGTTTTATTTTTTAAACTTTTTTTTATTCCAATCGCTTGATAGTCGTTTGATAGTGTTTGATAGTGTTGTAAAAACGTTTGACAGTCAATAGTCTTTTCAGAAAATCAAAATCAAAATCTGGTGTAAAGTTGGCCGGCACTTTTTTGTTTCTAACCGGATTTTGTTTTTCCAGAGCTCAATCGATGCAAAATCGTTTGATAATTGCGAATTAATTAATAAAAACGTTTGATAGTCCATCGTTTGCAAGAAAAATGAGAAAAACCATATACGAATCAAGGATTCCAATCGATACGATACAATTGATTCCTCGATCGGTGTGTCCATTGACTTAGACAATATAACAAACTTTCTCTACTTCCAATCGTTTGATAGTCGTTTGATAGTGTTTGATAATCTTATAAAAACGTTTGATAGTCCATCGTTTGCAAGAAAAATGAGAAAAACCATATACGAATCAAGGATTCCAATCGATACGATACAATTGATTCCTCGATCGGTGTGTCCATTGACTTAGACAATATAACAAACTTTCTCTACTTCCAATCGTTTGATAGTCGTTTGATAGTGTTTGATAATCTTATAAAAACGTTTGATAGTCAATAGTTTTTTCAGAAGAGCCAAATCGATGTACGATGTGAAGTTGACTGTCGTTTCCTTGCTTCTTGTCCATAATCAGCTTTTTCAAGACACGTAATAAACCAGGTTTTTGGCATTTCTATAATTACATAATAGTCGTAAGTCAGCAATTGTTGTCATAAGTTATTTTTACGAGCAACCAGAACTTTATGATGATTCTTTAGTAGGTAAACAGGAACACAGTCATAATACTGTAAGGCCCTTACTCATACCTCTCTTTTAGCGTTAAGAGACGTCTATTAGTCGTTAAAAGACAGCAGATAGCAGTCGATAAAAGACGTCTCTTAATGCTAAAAGAGGTGTATGAGTAAGGGCCTAAGTTTATATCGGAACATAGGCATGAACGCCTATATGACGTCAGCTTTCATGGCTTTTCAGAATGGCTTAATAGAAGTCTATAAACAATGCATTGTTATCACCCTATGGCAAACTCATGCATGGAACATTACTTGTATAGCAGTGCGGTGATTAAAGCAAATGGTTGAAAGGTATTCAGACACGTTTTAACCAATCAGCGTCTCCTGGCAGCCATACAACGGTGAATGCGTGGGTTTACACCATTACATCATGATAAACTATTAACTATCAAATGTTTTTACAAAACTATCAAACACTATCAAAGTTTGGAATATAGTCTAATTCAACGGACACACCGATCAAGGAATCGATTGTATCCTATAGATTGGGATCCTTGATTCGCATATGGTTTTTCTCATTTTTATTGCAAACGATGGACTATCAAACGTTTTTATTAATTAATTCGCAACTATCAAACGATTTTGCATCGATTGAGCTCCGAAAAAACAAAATCCGGTTATAAACAAAAAAGTGCCGGCTACTTTACACCAGATTTTGATTTTGATTTTCTGAAAAGACTATTGACTGTCAAACGTTTTTACAACACTATCAAACACTATCAAACGACTATCAAGCGATTGGAATAAAAAAAAGTTTAAAAAATAATAAATCCGGCTAGAAACAAAAAAGATCGACGAGTCGGGCTGGTGCAAGGATGCACCTGGCGCCCAAGGGATCCGTGGAATGCCACGTTGGGGCCGCGGATAGAACGTAGGTCAGGAAATGCGTTACAATGTATAGTATATTTGCTTATTTATACATGTAGATTTGTAAATAAGTAATGCACCTGGCCAAGTACATGCATGCAATATAATATACCTAGGTATATCGAGATAAACAACACAGCATTAGTCCAGTTAAATAGAGTTATAGTCGAGAATTTTAGTATTCATTTTCGACGAACAAAATATATTTCTTACTACAGAGCGCATGTGATTTAGATTTTTCAGTCGAACCATTTTTTTACGTTATTGTGATTTGCTTATACGCTAATTATTTAAATGGATCATTTGTATGACGTTATTATCTTCGATCGTAGTATAGGCCTACTGGGGACCCGCTACGTTAAATAATGAGAACGCATCGACTACAGAACCTCTTGAGTGATGTGGAAGCCCGTAGATTATCGTTGTTGATGCCTTTATTATAATAAATTAATAAATAAAATTAGAAAAAAATTGATATTTGGTTCGATTTTTTTTTTACCTTCAGCGTGCAGCCCGTACAACTTTTGAGGAGGTTGGAGGGTTTACGCCGGTCAAATCAGTGTTAAATTTTAGTAATCGTTTTTGTAAATTTAATGCATTATGTAAAATTGGTCAGGTAATAATTATTGCAAATTCATCGCTCTGAATGTTTTTATGGGTTATGGGCACATGTTATAATACAAATCACCCTTCACTGCAATCAATTAATTCATAAAAGTTTGTAAAAACGATAAAAAATATTTAAATTCATCGATCTAAATTTTTCTATGGGTTATAGGCACATGTTATAATACAAATCACCTTTCACTGCAATCAATTAATTCATAAAACTTTGTAAAAACGATAAAAAATATTGAGCACTGATTTGATCGGCGTGAAGCGTGTCAACCGCCTTAATACCTTGTATTTAAAAAAAATCATAACGTCCAGAAGAAGAAGAAAAAAACTTCCAACGGAGAGTCTCGAACCACAGACCTCTAGTCTCCTAACCCAATGCCTTACCTATCGACCAGCATCATGTACTTCGTATACTTTCTTCGCAACTTGTATTTCAGTAGTTAAGTCATTTGCTCTATCGCATAATTGACAGATAAACCATATGCACGATTTTCCTTTAAATACATTTGTATGTTCTTCATATCTAAATTATTAATAAAAACAAATGGGTAGCTACCTTAAAAATGAAGGTAAGGTCTACAACAAATAACACATAGTTATTGAAGAAAATGATTTTATATTTATTTATGTGCACTTGCATATGTGATCTACAATCCGAAAATATACATTCCCAATAGAAAACAATAAGAGTTATAACACTGAAATTCGTTTCTATTATATGATTTTTGATACACGTGATAAATCCTACAATTTCTCGATCATTAATTCTATTTAGGATGTTTCTTGTGTTATTAATGTCAGTACTTTTAGTACAAATCCGCACTCATGGGCAGCGCCACAAGATAGCTTGGGATTTTCGGGGCGCCATCTACCCGCCGGGATTGGAACTAAAATTTTACTATAGTATATGCTTGACATACCCCCACCACGTCCTCCGCACCTCTATACCTATCTACACTCAACGCTAAAACGTAACATTGGTTCGAGGGCCTCCGCTCAGATGGCGCGTCAACGCTGATATAAAACTTGGACTCATCTCTGGTTTGTCAATCAGAAAAAAAATATTATTTTTAAATATTTATCTTGCAATTTTTCTCATTCGTCATTATAGATAAGTTTATCATTACATTTGAAATGTTTAACTAATATTGTAACATATTTGGCATTGTAATAATGGACCTTTTTATATCAATTACTTTTGAAAGAGAAGTGTAAGTCGCATACGAATAAGAATTGCTCAAATTCGAATGCAACGAAAATTTGTAATTGTTCTTCGCTGCCGGCAATGGGAGATGCCGATAAAAAGAAGAATTCAAGATTCAAAAAACAGAAGATCAGAGGTTTTAAAAGTGTTCTATCACTTTTGTATACAGAAAATTCAAAGCGAATAAGCGCTCAGGATTTTATGTATTGTAAAAGTGAAGATTTCGTTGACAATTGTTGATGTACAGATCAGTGTAGATGTGAAATTCAAACGAGGTTTTTAGCACCATGGCTGAATTACTATTAACTGATGTTTTATATTCAAAAATTACTCCAGAGGAAATTATAAAGTGGTTGATAAATGACGATGTTGAGGTATATAATACAAAGATATTATATATAATAGTAATATATTTCATCTACATAGTATTTGATTTCAGTATATAATATTAGGTTATGTTTAGTGTTGTATTATCAATGTTTATATGTTGCTTTATATTACTTTTTAGGATGAGAGACGGAATAATTTTAAAAATGCTGATTGTGCACGTGGTGAATTTATATCATATTTTCTCAATTTCATAAGAATCCAGTGTGCAAGGTAATCCCAGGGTATAAAAGACCTTTACGCCTTATATTTTTATTTTTCATATGAATTTACATTTTATTATTGAAGCTTTATATATTTCTATAATTATTTATTATCCCTCTTATGTTGCTGTTAATTATGTTTTAAATGGTTATTAGTTTTGATTACATTATTTATTATATTTTATTTTATGATCTTTATACCACAATTTTATTTGTTTTTATCATAGTGTGCCACAAGCATCCAACAATGCAAAACAGACATCAGCTTCGAAGAATTTGTCAAAAATCAATGAGAGATACGTTATACCTGAAATAAGAGGCAGACGTGTACCACGTTCTATTGTTAAACACCAACCATTGGAATCTAAGATATTCCAAAATGATGTTAATACAATCAAACCACAGATACAAAAAGATATCTCCAAATCAGAACAAAATATTTTGTCTCATAAATCTTGTAGTGATGGTACACAGAAAATTATTTCACAGAGGTACATTTTTGAGAATAGTCATTTAGAAACTGTAAATTTGGGAACCCATAATATTCCAATTGCAAATTATACCAGCACACAAACGAGTACTCCAATAATAAAGTGTTCATCACCTATCAGTGATACTTCTTTTATAAATCAATCAAAAGATGAGTTAAGTAACTGTAAAATATCATTAACATCGGACAACTGTAGTACCAGCCAATTGAATGACTCTTTTTTCTTTAATACATCAGTGAAATCCCAAAATTCCTCCAGAAATGAGTCATATTTACATAATAATTCACTTTTGCCTATCGAAATTCATCAAAGTCCTATCTCACCAATATACAATAATCATATATCGTCAAAACCTCCAAAAAATGTTACGAAATCGCATAACAAATATCCACCACAACAAGTAAACAATGTAACACCACAACATAAAAAGAATGCTCCATCTCAGCAAAATAGTTCACAAAAGAATTCTAAAACAACTCCAAGGCATACTATTTGCTTGGGAGATTTCTTAGCAACAGAATCGAACAGTTCAAAGAAGGATAGCATTAAAAAAAGTAACTCGAAAATACAATTGTTAAGGCAAAGTAGAGAGGAAAATCAATTGCCAAGTAGACCAGCTGTAACGGACGAGTCTTTTCCTGAAGTGGGAGCAAGTTCTGCAAGGAAACAAAGACGAATCAAGCCGACGAGGCTAGACAAATCAGAAGACACCTCAGGTACATTAGTGACAATATGTCTTTATATTTGTAATATGTTTCTATGATATAATTCCTTTCATTTCAGGAAACCAAACAAATTGGGTCTTCGGAGTAGTGAATCGACCCGTTAAAGTGAATCCACAATTCATAGAAACTTTACCCACTGACAATTCAGCAAATAAATCATCGTTCGATGTGGAAAGAGATTTATTGCGATTAGAAAGAAAAAGACAAACAAAAAGCTTATCTGCAATAGAGTCAAATGATTCTGTGATACAACAACCTCAACCCAAAATTCGAATGTCAACCAAAGCGAGTGTGAACACTGAATATATAATGCCAAATGTGGAATTGGTGGAATACATCGATGTGCTAGATATTTTAGCACAACTTTATTCTTCTCTACTCGACTACAATTTAGTTGTCAATCCTATGACTGAATTGTATTTCATAATATCGCTGATTACCATGTCATGTTCAGTTGGGAATAATCAATTTTCTAATAGAACGACAGAAACAAATGTAGAACAAGATCGCAGCAAAATAACTATTGATGATATTAACGAATCTATCGACGCAAATATGTTAACTAGTCGAGTTGAAAATGAGGACGACTCAGATGGAAATGAGAAAGTGAATTTTTCTTCTATAATCGACGAATCCGAACAGTTGGATGATTTAAATGAAGAACTTGGTTGTGCCGTGTTAACAGATGATATATCTCCTCAAACAGAACAAGATAATGTATTAAGTACCTGTAATGATGAAAAGTTGAAAGAAAGTAATGTTGTTGATGGAAGTGGTCTAGATTATGAATTAGAACAAGAGATGGATAATAATGAGCTGACAAAGTACCTTCAAACGAAACATAATCGTGTATATTTTTCGACAAGGGTTTTGAACAGTCAGAGAGTATTATTAAAAAATTTGGATAGAACTACTTTAAAGTTGCTTTCAGAAAATATCCAAATCGGCACCTTCCAGCCGGAATTGCAAGCATTTTTAAAAGAGTTTTATAATATAAAGTTTGCTGAAGCAAATAGGATCAAGCAAATTTTTAATTTTAGGTATGAAGTATAATCCATCTTGCTAGGTATTTTATACAAAAAGTTGTTACTTAATAATTAAATTTTTTTTTCTGTTATAGCACGATGGAAACAAATGTTTGTTTTCAAATTGATACAGATAACCGAGACAATTTTCCTTCTATCTTAGCGTTTCATTCCTTTAAGAAACAGCGTGATATGTTTTATGAAATATTAAGAAGTTGGGAAGAAAATCACTTAGTACCAAGTTGGACGCTTGCTTCAGCATTGGGTGGAAAAGTCAAAACGCTTTTAACTTTACATAACGATGCTATAAATTATTCACATTTTGCCCGTTTATTCAAATCACAACTTTTAATTTCTTGCATTCGTAATGGACACCAGGTAAATTTCATGACACTGATCAGTTATTATTTTTATTATTCCATTAAATTATTGTCATCGATTATAATTACTATCTTTATTCTAGGAAAAGTCTATTGATGAGGAGAGTTTAAGTGTTCTTAAATCCTTAAAACAATTAAATCCTGAAAAGTTAACTCAACTCCAAGAAAGATTAGTTACTCCAACATTCTCACAAGGACCAGTTCCATTGCCATCATTCCCAGGAGTGCAAGAATTTTTTAAGGATTTTCTCTTACTGACTTTCAATCCAATTTTCTATGTACATTTGGAAAATTGTTTAGTACATGAAATTCTGGAACTTAACGACACGCAGTTCATTGGTAGTGATATCGAAGATACTGGTAATCTATTTTACTTTTTCGCTTGATAAATTTTCATTATTTATATATTTATATTCAAACTAATAAAATTTCTTTAGAAACAATGGTCGATGAAGAGACAAAGCAAAATTTTATCACTTGCTTATCTAGTTTAAGATTACTCGCAAAAATATTAGGTTTTCTTTTATCACTGCCATACCGAACTGAGACCGTTGCAACTGAAGGTATAATAGCATCTCAAATCGAGATACGAAGCCGAGTAAGTCAATAGCCACTGAATTTTTAATTAAAAGATACATTCCTTGAAATAGAATTTTACATGATGATTTATGATTTTAGGTTCAGCCATCATTAAATTTACAAGCTTGTATCATAAATGCAGTTGTTGAACGAAAGTTATCCTTAACAATACCATGGGCAGTGAAATATTTAGCTATGTTGGAACCAATATCACTCCGTTTGCCTTACTATCAAGAAATCTTGGAATTGCTTTATTATATTTATCGTGGTTTTAATCCTGCCAACAATTTTCTATCTCGAAATTCAATTTCTCAGCAAACAGTAACCTTAGTTAAATTTGCAATTGGATGGCTTTTTGAGTTACCTAATTTTCCCAAAGATTTGTACTGTCTTTGGCAGTCGAGTTATAATAATCGAAGACTGAAAGTACTATGCCAAATTGGTAAACTAGATTGGCAAGATCCTAATGTGTTCTCAACGGATACGAAGAAGTCTGCCAGTCCTGTAAAGTCCAATTTAAATCTGGATCACTTGGAAATAGTAGATGACAGGGTACTGTACATATGTTGTCCATTCCTAATGGAATTGAAAATACTTCTCACATCAGGAAATGCTAAGTTAACTAGTAATAATCCTATCAAGCATATTACTCCAGTTTCCAGTGAACTTGATAAGCCAATTGGTAGTACCAATAATACACAGAATTTAGAGGTAACTCATCTGCTGGAACGTCTGCATGAAATGTAGTTTCAAAATGATCTTACCAGTTGAATTAAATTATTATTTTTAATTCTGTAATAGCTACAATTAGAGGAAGCCTTTTTTCATGGTCAACCTGCATCGACCCGAAAAACAGTGGATTTTGTTGCTGAAAGAGTTGCATCGAGTTGTGTAAAATATGTTTGTAACATTTTATTACCCCCTGCCCGAGAGAAAAATCTGAATGAATTTAAAAAAATTGTCGACGATGTACAATTAGCGTGTGATCAATCAGTTAAACGAAAAATAGTACAAAATTCACAGGTTTGTTGTTTTCCAGTATTTAAAGATATTTACCAATGTATGTTACCGATTTGGTATTATAACAACATCGTTTGTATTCAGATTGAGCTAACAGAAAGGATGAATTCGATGGCGGAAAATCTTTGTAAGGAATTACGAGATCAATGCGAAAAATCAGTTCCATCTATGATCGAATCACGAAGTGTCGCATCTATCAATGCACTATTAGCCGAAGATGCTTTAGCTTCTGTAAAAGAAATGTGTGCTCAAATAACAGTCAGAATGGCTATGGAGCGAGTTAATCAATGGATACAGTCACATCTCGTGAATTCTTTATTCGTTAAAGATATGGAGCCAGAACTTGGTAGATTTGCAAAAAGCAGTAGTGCTATCGAACCTTTTGAAAAGAGAAATCACAATCCAGCTGCTACCAGCCCGATCGATGTATTAGATGAAATCAGAGTGAGTACAATGTTGTACGAAACTATACATTATATTCACGTGCTCCATAATTTTTGTAAGTATTATTTTCACAGGATCTGATATGGGATTTAGTTGACAATGAAGGAGAGTCTTTGGCGTTAGAAATTGTATCTATTTCCTTGAATAGATTATACGAAAGTTTGACAGAAAGGGGTGATTTACTACCAGGACCTGAAAGAGTTATTTGTGCACTCAGTGTTGACTTTGCATTGTTTTTAAGTAATGATTTTATTATAAGTATACTTTAATTACATCCTTTGTCTTTTCTCTAAATGATATTTATGTTTCAGTTGCATATAGAACGGATTTATGCGTGCCGAATATTTATGATATGTTCATTAAAGTATGGAAAATAGATTACGTACAGATTACAGATTCCAATCCATCGTTAAAGCGATTGCTGAGTCCTAGAAATATATTATTACTAGCTCAGCCAAATAAGGAACATGTCTGGACTGCATTTGGACAGTTTCTTCGAAAACTGTTGAAAGAAAATCTTTTAGATATTGACTGTCTGAGTGATCAAGCCGTTGCATTGTTCAGAGAAGTGTGGCCAGTAGTGAGTATACAATTATATTTGGTTACCTAAAATCGGTGGAAGTGAATGTGACGTATTTTTATATCGTTTCTGTTTCAGCCGACGTTAAAGAATTTATCAAAGTGTTTATCAGAGAGCATAACAGATTACAAATCATTGGATGAACAAACAGAAAGAATTAAATGTCTTCTTGTATGGGTAGCCGAAACGTGTCAAGATATGGAACTTCGTGATGAATGAACAAGAATAAAAATTGGTACGATAACTTTTGACGATAATAACGCGTTATAAGTTGAATAGAATTTTATACATTTTTTTTAATCTATGATTTGATTTCTTTGTAGTGATAATTTTGAAAACTCAATATTGTACAAATATTAATAGCACTTAAAATTTATCTTAATTGTCATGTTCAGTGTATTGTAAATGTAATTTTGGACTGGCATAAGGTATATTTAATTACATTATATTTAATTACTGTAAAGGTTATAGATACAATTAATGCTGTATGTAATTTTAATTTTTGTCTCTTCTTTTTAATAAAAAAAACTCATGCAACGAAACATACTTTTGTTTGATTAATTGCATATATTGTTGTCCCTTTATCGCAGTGCTGATTACTTTGAGTAATTGGCTGGTATCGGCGATTAACGGTGAACATTTCCATTTAGTATCGGTCTTGAAGTAATCGGATACTCAGGACAAAATAAGACGAGAAATAACGACAGAAAAAAATCTTTCTTACATTTGTATTTCTTATAAATTATTTTTTTTCGCTTAACTTTTAACATTAACATAATACACTGTCTCGTTTCTCCTATAGGTATAATATAATTATTCATCGCAGCGCATTCTGGAAAAAATGCAACAGTTTAAATTTTGCAAGTAATTAATAAATGTACAATAATTAAATTGTTGAATCATTTACTGAACACCCTATACACTAGTTTCATCATCGCTTCATTCGTTTCCCCTGATCGTATAAAGTATACTGACTAGAACTTTACTTTGTGTTTAGTTTACTTCTATTTTTTACATAAGTACAGTAACTTTTTAATTTTCAATTTGTTAAAACACTATAATTAATTAAGTACATTTGTCATTAATTAAGTACATTAATCGTGATTTCTAACAGTTCGCCTGCATTGATTCATGATCGTTATACGAAATGAGAACAATGCCTTATAGTTTTGTACAAACAAGCCAGGACCTTCGAATGCCTCAATAAAATTTCATAAACTGCACTATTGCAAGAGTTAATACTTTATCAGAAAATCGATGGAAAACCTGCATAAAATTTCCTGTTAAAGCAGCATCGCGCAGCGAGATTTTAGACGATTAGGTATTTCATTGATCGGTATAATTATTTGTCCGTAAGTCAAAATGCATAATTCATTTAAATTACTGATTTAGCTTATGGTTAATTATGATTAATGGTAAATTACGTGTTCTATTTTCAACAGAACTAATTGCACCTAATCGAAAAATGAACTGTGATTTTTTATGAAACCGTTTATTTTCTTTGATGAATTTACTTCAAACTATTATTAGCACAATATACCATCTAATTCTGATTGCTAAAATTGAAATCTTCTCAATGCAAACTCTATGCAACAATTTCAGTGATGAAAAGTATGATTTAGTTTTCTCCATAGCAAATATTCTTTCAAATGAGAATTTGGATTACTTCCAATCCTGAAATTAGTACAGGTCTAGGTCAATGTCCTGACTATTTTCATGGTCCCAATAGCAACTAGACTTTTGTTAAACACTGCTTTCTCCTCGGCCCACTAATGTTATAGGATAAACGTATTTTTTTCGCTTGGCATTGAAGAATGGAGAGTTGTGTTGAACCTGCATGGGCGTTGGCGAAAGCCCACGCAAAAGAGGTAAAGAAGCATCGCCACTTAAACCTGGCGAGTCGAATCTTCGTTTCCATTCAGCTCCTAAATCCGTAGCCGGAGCCATGAGTCCTTTGCATTCTGGAGAACTTCTTACACTCAGGAACACATCATTACTGCTATCCCTCTGGCCGGAGGAACCCTAATATAAAAGAGATACATCTTGAATATCATACTTGTTTATGTACAAGAGAAAGGAGGACTTTTCTCTTATAAAAGCGATATTTAAATTAAGTGATATTAATATCAATCATGTCATACTTTGGCTTCATAGAAATCAAGGCTGGACCCATTAGTGTCATTTTCTTCTTCAGGAAAATCAATTTGGACCTGATGCGACGTATGAGAAACCCTAGAGGAATGTGAAGAGGTGTGAGTGGAGGAATTCTCAGAGAGATCATCCCTGCAACAGGCAGCAGTGCAAACTCTATGCTCTCTGAAAGAGAATCGTAATACATATAAATTCTCTATCAAGTGCAAATCCAGTCGACGCCTTATAAAAATGAGTAATTAAGTTACCTTCTAAGAGTAACGGAATCTCGTCTTCTCGGTACAGGCGGCGGAAAACCAGCACCTAAACTTTTGGCGCTTTCATAACTAGCTTCGCTATTACCACTACTATTACTCCCATTGACTTCTTCGCGTAGAAAGTAATTCTTCGCCGAGAGCATCGCAAAGTGAAGATTGTTCTTTAGGTCATCCGCCGCCGTCGACAAGTTTCCCGGAATCTTCGGTGTACGTCTCATAGGTCGTGGCGGAGGAATAGGTGAAGGTGGATTGCTTGAGGTTTCCGATAGGGTTTCCGGTGTGGCGAGTGGTGCCATTCTCGTTAAATGATCCCAATCATCAGGGTGGCTTGATCTGAAGTATAGAGACGAATAACCTTGTAAAGTAACAATGATGAATCTTTGTCTATCCTAATTGTGAGAATGATTAGATTTCTTGTGATGCAAACAGATGCAGTGACACTCGTTTAACAGATCGAGCTGCGTGTATGAGATAAAGCAAGAATCAAATGACAGTGCGTAAATACAGATCGAAGCAAAATCGTGAAGATGTTATACAAATTGAGAGTACGTTTGATGAAATCGAAAGTGAGGTTATAAGACGTAGATGTCTCACTTAAAACATGCCATTCAGAGTTTGCACCCGCGTTCTCCTTGACATCATTTATTGAAAATATTTATAAATTTTGTTTCTCTAGTGTCCGTAATCCGCGGATAAATGGTTTCTTACAATTTGCTTCCGTTTGGTCTGGGAGTGTTTAGCAACTCGCTAGCCAGGCTGACATATTCCCATGGAAGACCTCTCGAGTCTACACTCAGCTCACAACCGGCCTGTGGAAATTCCGTGGGGCTTTGAAGTGACGTGAAACTCGTTTCCAGGCACAATCTGTGGGGTGGCGTCTCGACGCTGGTCGGACATTTCCTGGGGCTCGAGGGCGAGAGCAACGCTCGCAATTCTTGTTCAATTTCAACTTCCTGGACCTCGACGACCTCTCGGGACTCCGACGCCTCCGCGGAGGATGTGTGACCGGATGCGACGCGTTGTGGCTTCGCTGGGCCCAACGTCGTTATAACCTGATCCACGTGGGTTAATGATACTTTTTCGATTCCGATAACGATGCTACCGATTACTAACGATAAACGGTGGTACCGATAACTCCGGGAATAGTGACGATGGTGTGACACTTTTAGGTTAACCTAATCCCAGACCCGCTGAACATTATTCTGACAATGGTTTTGCATTTTTTTGTTAGTTTTTCTATATTTTGCGGTTTTGGTACCGCAATTTATCGTAATAAATACGGTAGTGTTCACGATTAGATAAGCATGTTTAATTTAAACGGATCGACGAACAACGAAAACTGTGCTCTTAGATCACAGCTTTATTAGATAATGATTATCCAATGGGTGGATATCTTGTTTGATAAATCGGTTTATAAGCTCTTTTTTTCTGGGGAAATAATCAGTAAGCACTTTGCGTTTAAGGATTATAGCAAGGGGTGATTCGTTTAATGATTGAATTTTATGTAGCATACACGGGACTCTGAAGGTATGTATATATACTTACCTATATAAAAGAATATAGTGAATGAAACATCAATAACACTCATAGGGAATTAATGCGTGGCAACTCTTTGTCTATTGACAAAGGCCTGATTTTGAAATTTAGTGTATGACAATATGGCGATAATGATTACGATGAAAGTAATGTTATTGTTGTTCAATTGATATGTGATGTATAAGTAATGATGTGTGTCTTTTAATATTAAGTAAAATTTTCGAATATGCAATAAAAATATACAAAAGCAAGTTATAGAAAGATATTAATAAGCCGTTCCAGTGAAAATTAGTTAAACGAAAATAATAATTGTTTCTGCAGCCTTAAAATATAAATGCATACGTCCATGCGATGCATAGACATACATATATCGGATGACCCGTTTAAAATTATATGCATCCGTCAAATATATTACCTATAATGGTGATTTTTAGATGGGTCACCTGATATATTCAATTATCAATAACAACAGCAATGACATAAAAATAAGATTATCCAGTATAGTCTATCAATCGCTAAAAAATAACTAAAATCTCTACTTTCTATAAAATCATAACACTAATTCACATACATAAACTTTTCTAAATAATGTACAATGGAGTCACGATGTCTGCGACACATGTATGGCACGAGTAATGTAATTACTTTGATCATTAACGCAAATGCTAAGAAGCTGTCGAGATTAACACGTTCCGTGCCGCGTCGGGCATATACACCCCACGCTGGCTGATCGACAAGTAACAAAAAAAAGTCCGGCACGGAACGTGTTAATGATTGTGAATATAGCAAAATAGCGCCGTACTTTTCACCAATGAACCTTTATCCTAACGCAAGAATGAAATAGAAAATAAAAAATACGACAAGGACCGTGATTGAAGTAAACAAGTTGCATGAAAAATTGATAAATTGTGCGTACACAACGGTTCAATGATTATAGCAAAATATGTAATTCATAAAGAGATTTAAGGTCATTGCAGATAAGGCTGTCTTATCGACACGAAAATTAATTCGTCAGATCAGCAACTATGAACTTTTTCCAACTCTCAAGAATCTACAAGTCCTTCCGATGGTAACTGAAATTGTTTGATAATCGAAATCTCCTGTTTCAGACTTATCAACGTCCATTCGTCAGTAACGCAATGGTTAGTACCAATCGTTCACACCATCTATCTGCGGTGGGTCAAATAGCAAAAATTTGCAGGCAGCTTTGTCTACATTGACCTTATTCATGGGGGATAGCATGCCTAATGAAGTACCTTGTGTCGTGGCAAGGCGAGGGTGTGGTGGCATAGGCGTCGGCGTCGCGGGGTCGCGGTGATGAACATTGAAGTTGTAGCATGATGTGTTGATCGGGTCTCCCATGCGTCGCGATGTCAATGGCCGACGCTCTCGCTGCTGCAATCTCAGCACTTCGATCTCTGCACGCTGACACCTAATCCACACCGCACACCCTCAGCCACAATATAGTGCTTAAACGCACCCTTCTTGCTAATTCTCAAGATAATCAAAGTATACACGGTGGGCGCTGGGTCAAGGAGTCTTTTTTAGAACGTTAAAGGTCTGGTTAAAGAATAAAAGATATACATAGCTACTGAAACGGATAAACCTTCTCTATGATCTTTTGACATTGGACCTTCACTTACTCCGTGCGATACGGTCGACTCGTTACACTTCTCGCCTAAAAGACTGAATGCTTGATAAAAGCCATGGATTTTTCAGCCATTTGCATTTGGGTTGCTTGTAATTTTTTTTTCATTACGGAGCTATTTGTGTTTCAAGCTGGGATTTTCTCCGTGCGTTACTAACGTGGAGATTTGTTAAGGGATGCACTAATTGGAAGCAATGGGGTTGCAGTATAAGCTGTAAAGTGCAGGATGCGTTTTTGCAGTTTGCGAGCAGTGTCGTTCATTGACAATTTAATAGCATCTGATCGCTGGACAGTTTTTGTTTTGGATTGTACATGTAATTTTTGTGTGTATTTTGTTTAACGTGTTATTATTATTTGTTTGCTTGGTTGTTTTTCTTTACGTTGTTGCTTCTTGCTATGCTATACATACATATACTACCACAGCCTACTCCATGTTGCTGGTGTTAAAAAAGATAATTTAAATGAACGTACGACTTGTATTCTAGGAAAATCAACGTATATTCACTAAAACAGAATACAGTATAAATAGCTCAACTGAAATAATTAAATAATTGCATTTGAATATAACCGGACGATTTATAGTTTTATGCACTACGTATAAAAGAATCGATACTATTTTACTGTATAATAATTATTAAATGAATAACAAATGATAGACAAAAATAGGCGCAAGAGTTTTTAGTCCTACTTTCTAGGTTACGCGGCATGCAGTGCCTGCATTAAGTTAAAAAAAATAACATGCATATCAGTTACTCCGTCTACCTTGCTACTAAAATAGTCAAATTCACAATAACATAAAATTATTTTTCAACCTTCAACTTCAAACTCGAATAGATGTGTATAATACGATGTAGTTATATGGCAAGTTTTCAAGGAACTGTTTTCAACAGAGTTCATCGCATAAGCAAAAAGATAACCATATTCTTATTACGTCAGAAAGTTTAAAAAGCATCCCTTGCTTCGAAAAATAACGTCTATACCTTGACCGTTTTTCTCGAAAGAAAAACTCAAATAACTTAAGTTAAAATATGCCTAATTCTCTTTTTTGTATATTAAATTATCAATACTGTATTGAATTGGTACTGTATTTTGTAAGAAGTAGAACTTAAAAAAAGAAAAACTAATCTAGTTGGAAGCAGATCTACAGATAATGTATTTTCTTAAGTTTTATAAATGATTAGATTCGATTTATCGGTTCAGTCCTATACTCGAGGTTCTATACAGATTCCTCTTTTGATTTATTCTATGGCCTCTTCTAGCTCGTTAAAAATTCAAGTTTGTGAATGACGCTCCAGTGCCCACAAATGTTTTGTAATATCTAAGCCTAATTCGTGTCTTTCAGTTTATCGATCAATTTGATGAAGGTTGCGTATCCTTATCCGCGTGCATCTCTATGTCGACGACAACCGATATGGTATTGATCTCAGAATTCGGTTCCCCAGTAAACCCATAATTCCTAGCGAGATTATCGCGAGCGTCGTCGTGCTTCCCGTTACTCGTTACTAACTTAACGTGACGTTTCTCCTCGATTTCTTCCCTCAGGATTTCCGGCCCGTCTATAGCTTCCTCCAAGGGTTCGTAGAGTCCTGGTTTAACCGAGGGACTTCGGCTAACCGGGGTATGAACTTTTCTCGGTTGTCTGGTGGCTGTCGCAGCTAAGCTTACCTTGTTAAGTGCGTTAAGCATGGTATCAGGCATGTGATCCTGGATCATCACTGGACTGATAAGGACTTCATCGAAGTCGCAAGGACCAGCCCAGAGCGCCTGGTACACTGGTTCTCGTTTTCGCAAAATTTGCCTGAAATTTTCAAATAAAAGTCATCGTCAAGCAACAGATTTTATTTGCGTTAACGGGTGTATCACTTATTTAATAAATATTTGCGATAAGTTTAGCACAGATCTACAGCTTATCGCACGTTATAAATAATTCTTGAGAAACTATTGTTTAGTGTAATGTCTTTTCATATTCCACCATGCACCCCCACCACATATATTCTACATGGTACTATAGATGTATGTATACGTCTGTATATTGTAGCAACAGAGAAGTCGGAACTAGACGTAAAGTCAGAGGAAGAATAACGTGTACATCAGTAAGAATATTTTAGACCCAATATACATGCGCCTACACCCCCAAGATGCAATATTCCCCAGACGTATCCCTGAAAGTGTCAGCATTCCGACAAAAAAAAACACATACCTCCAACGGGATTCATATTTTTTCCTATAAAATGAAAACATATTGTATTAATTGATTCTCCTCGTACACGGCGTCAATTAAATAAAAATTTGGAGATATTCCGAGATATCCTGGAGCCTAGTAAGATCCTTCTTACATGAATTTAATGATATAATATTATGCGAATTGCAAATATACTGACTCGCCCTTGTTGGGATGATGTCGAACGACATGGATGATTCGACCAGGCGGATAGAGTGGTCTATGAAGAGTCAGTGCTATACTCGAGTCACTAGGTAAAACACCCTGTGATCTAGCCAGATCCTTATCCCGCTGATATTCACTGATACATCCTCCAGCTTCAAGATTAGCCGCTGAAGTAGGCGTTGATCCACATCCACAGCACATCACGGAGCACGCTATAGTCTTCCACTGGAGAAAAGTGTTATTATCGATCATAACGATCTCAAATATACAGAGTTTTGCCTATATTATCACTTTGATATTAGTTACCTTTGGATCCACGCTTCTTTTGATAGCATTTATGAGATCTGCTCTGAGACTCTCCATTTGTCTGAGCCCTATCCTGGGAACTACGTCCTTCCCAACCACTACAGAGGTTATGAACTCCTGACTGTACTGTTGCGCAGGCATACTCAAGAGCCCTCCAGGTGGTGCATAGGAGAAGCACATAAGATCAGGATACTCCTGCTTCAGGAGTATCGCTAGAATTGCAGCTGTGCCTGCACCAAGGGAATGACCAACTAGGATCAATCCAAATTGGTCAGTGCCCCTCGCGGGATCCTGAGAAAAGTCATTGTAATAACACTCAAGAGTGAACTTCCAGTTCGTGCAAGCTTTTATTTACTTACCTTTGCCAGAGCTCTTGTGATGATACCTTCGTCGCATAATTTTTTACGTATATATTCGGCCGCTTGCACCATTCCTTTGTGTCCAAGCCAATCATCTCTTGGAGGTGACAGTGGCAATACTTCGCCCTCGGCATTCAAATCGGTCAATACGTCTTTCATACTCAAAGTACCACGTATACTGACTACCACCTACGAAAATGAAGCGAGCATAGAAACGGATGACCTCAAATGGAAGCAAGTGCATCCATAAAAAGAATTACCTTCTTCTTGGAATAATCGAGGGCGACAAAGAATGGCGTCTCAGCGACGTCTACGTGAAAGGTCGCATAAACAACATCGACCTCCCCAACTTGAACAATCTTCCTAAGAGCAGCATAATTGCATTGACAGCAATTGTCATCGACGACAGTGGCATCGTCATCGTGATTCCGACATGAGAGGCAGCTAAATCGTAATCTAGAAAAAAATAAATGATGATCATGATTAATTCATACCTGTCGACGGAAGTCAGTACAGACTTCTCGCTTAGGAGGATGTCGAAGAATGATCACCTGGTGCACAACTGACAGAGACCAGTAGAATGATTGAGTAGGAACAACGGCCAGCCGTAGGCAGCAAGGGCAAAGTGCATATAATGAATGGTCAACTGAAAGTGTCCCAAATCGCCATCCTCAGTCAAGGACAAGAACTTGGTACGAGGTGTAATTGGCACACCGGAGAGGAACTCGTAAGTATCATTTTTACGTTGTTTCACGATGAGCTCTCTTTCGATCTTCTGGAATTTACGTAATAAGACCAGACCGGCAACGACGTCCGACGGGACGACATCGAGATCCCTGAAGAAGTCACTGAGAAGCCGTGCGATGTCCGAAAAAGAATTCTAAATGGGAAACAGAAAATCGAAATCTAAAGTAAAATTAGTATTATCGTTGCCGTACACGGGATTATTCTTGATCTATGGACTTGTATCACACAACTTCTGTACCGTGTGAACGATACAGTCCTTTCCGGGCTGCCAAGCAGCAAAGTTGTGGCGCAACTTCCTGCAGTTAGAAAGTAATACTCGTGGGCAACTGCACTTACTCTATTTCGATCGGAGTTGCCCATGCAGCAGAACAAGAGACGACACCTGTTATCCCAGCTGTCCTGGTAGGCACGTATAACTTTTCTGAAAACATTCATTTTTCATTACTAAGTCTATTTTAAGAAATCCCAAAGAACGTTCAGACAAGAGATAAGATTCCATTAGAGTAAGGAGAATATTGTGAGTATGGCGCAACGGGTATCTCTCGAATGATATAAAATCTCAATCAAGATCTCATGGCTGTCAGTCGATCTGGGATTTACGATTTGGATGAACGTCAGAGGGTACCGTTGTCGCCAATTTCTGTTCCTGCTGCCGCTGCGTTTATAGTGTAATCTAGCCCCACGAGACTCGGCTTCCCGCATGCTGCGCTGATATTTCTTCATCTTGACCCAGGAACGTCCCGCGGCGTCGTACGTGCACCAGACAGTCACCATAACGGACGCCAGGACGCACCAGTTCGATATGACGAGACCTGCGTAGTCAAAATATGTTAACGATTTCTCGACATCCGCATCAGTACTCACATGCCGAGCCAAACTATTTTCCAACTCGACAAGTACGATAACATCCGGAAGCTGAGAAGACTCACCCAGGATGAAATCCTTGACCTGATCCACAGGACAGGTTTGATAGAAAAAAGTAAGCCAAGTGACACCAGCGCACAGCCATCCTGCCTCCACGAGTAATAAAACTGTGAACAAGCAAACATGAAAGCAGTGAACTTTTGAAAAAAAAAATTATGATCGCAAGTCATTCGAACCAGATTGGCTTAAAAAAGGAACACCAATCTGTATTCCGTGTGGCAAACGTTGAGTAAGCTTTTACGGGAAATACAAGTGCTTTCGCAAGCTTCCCTATCATAATACCCATAGTACCGTGCGAAACGAGGATAATATACTATGCTCTTATCCCTTAAACTTTCTTACTGTTTGTACTTTTTTCTCGCTCTCTTACAGGGCTAAATCTTAAAGTTTGAAAATCAAGCAAGAAGCACAGTATATGCTTCCAGCAGAGTTGAAGTGTAGGGATGTGGCGGTTAAAGCAGTGCAACTTTTCTGAAAGCCAAGAAGAAAGAGCTCGAGGGTCGAACGGTAGAACAACAGGGGGCTGTTACCCCCAGCAATGACCAATCAACGTTACGTGATCGGAAAGACAATTGGCTCCCTGGTGCTACAGACATTCCCCGTAGTCTCTGCCTCTATGTACAACCTGGACTCGATTCAGACTGATTCAGACGTATTACTGTGCACGGAATTCTAGATTCTTTTGTCTATTGCCCATGAAGATTTTTAGTTGATATGAGGTAATGATATCGAACTTGACATTTGGACACAAATCGAAACGTATTATAAACCATATAATTGACAACTGTTATCGACACTATCTGTATTATTTTCAGTATCTTAGGTATTAGATCTAGGTATGTATACATATAGCCAACACGAGTGTTCAGGAATTTGGCAAATTTCTCTAAAGTAATGATGAGTCCGTTAAAGTTGAAAAGAAGGTAAAGAGAGATGGGGAAGTAAACGGAATATTTTAGTACATGGTTGTAGGTACTGAAGATCGATTATTCCTATGCGATATATACACATAACTACCGTCTGGAACGTGATCGGAAAAATGATTGCACATGACGACTCTTGTAGGTAGGTCATTGCACAAATCGTAAAATAGTGTAAAATCTTGAAACCAGACAGTGGCGGTACTTGGAGCCAGTCAAAGAAATCCTATGGGAATATTGCTGGTTAGGAAGCTAGCGTCTAGGTGATCATGAAAATAAACGGTACGAGAGTTGATCTTGTTATTACTTTTTGAAAATCTTTTTGAAATATTTGCGTTTATATCCCCTGTATTGTATTATTACTTCAATGGAAATATATTTATCTGATGATAAAACAAGGTTTCAAAAATATCATTGGAAAGCGTTTCAAGATCAAATCGATCCTTAGTAACCTTGATAACGATAATTATACAAACTAAGAGGATTGAATAAAATGTTTTTTCACTGAACTGTAAAAAGTACTTACAATTTCAATTTAAGCAATTGCGTGACATTTTTACGTCATTTGTCTGACACGAATTTCATTTTCAAGTGACAATTCGCTCCACCTTAGCTTCCATCGGACTGATCAATAAACCTATTAAAATTAGTGTAAGGGGAAAATTCTATTGAAATTTTCATCAAAATAATCACTATGACGACCTAGTAGGCTAAGTTTTGTGGAATAAATCGTTTGCAAACCAAAATTGCTCGCTTGGGCAATACTTGGATAAGAAGCGTTGGTGAGCCCTCAGTCGTGCCATCCCTACGAGTGGTCGTTTATTAGGGCGAGAACTTAAGGGTGTGCTGGGGCTCTTATTAATATTCGTCCCTCGCTTGAAGAAAATCGGAAAAGCTCCACAGGGAAGAGTTACGTCACTGACTAAAAGCCTCCGGTTGAACCTTCTGAACCGGTACAGAATTTTCATTAAAGCATCCGCACAAGAAGATTATAGTAAAAATTCATAGATTAACATTAGTACTATCACAAAGGAAATTTTCACGTAATATTACGATTAAAATATAAGAAGAAATTCCGCGATTAAATAAACGAAATACATAATAATCATCAAATATCTCATATCACTTGGTACATTCATAATGACCCAATCATTTCCCGATGATAAACGATAATAAAAGATAATTTCACTAAATAACTTTTCTTCCGGATGACGATGATATCTCGTAAAATAGAGTGTCGACCTTAAGTAAAACGTGAGGTAGGTCAAGAAAAGTAAATGTCAAGGAATGTCGAGACGTTACACTGGTACTTTATGGAATAGATTAGTAACGTGTGTATTGCCCTATCAAAAAATATAAATGAGAGACATTGACCTCTTACGTAAAATTTGTTCTACGCTATGTCTTATCATATTTTATCAGTCATAGGAGTACCAGCAAGCGCGTACGATTTGAAAAACCATGAGCATAGTGTTTATAAAAATTTGTCGCGCGATATTTTTTAAAATATAATTATGATTCACACCGAAATGATCATATGCATAATTATTGTTTTTTCGATGCTTTAGGGAAACGAGAAAGGAGTGGATATTTATAGACAAATAAAATAAATGACGTACACAATCGAAGATAGAGTAGATACTGCATTGGCGCTCTTGGTGCAGTATCCAGGATACTTCCTCTTGTTGCCAGGACACACATGGAAAACTCGACGGTCATAGATGCTAGGAAAATGGCCAGGTATCCCAAGACGTATTCCCACAGGAGAAAGATGCAGTTTACGTTGCGATCCCATTCTAGGATACCCAGTAGGACACTCAGTACGATAACCCTGAAAGAAACAAAAAAAAGCGAGTGATGAATTACACTTTGAAAAAAAAAAACATGAAATGAAGCTGAAAAAACGTGTTTCGCAAGTTACTATGAAAATTTTTTTACGACTATTATAAGCGTCTTAGCATAAAGCCGGTATAATGACGCAAGCTTGAAATCCCAATTGCACCTCGTATTAATTAAACTGATAATCCCATTGAGCAGTCTGTACCCAGTCTCGTTGAAATCCATGTATCATTAGCAACGAGATGAAAAATATTCGATGATAAATATGATAAAGATATATACATATAAATAAATATAATTTTCGAATCGTTGTAATCAATAAAATTGTATCACCCGCGGTAAACAATATCCGACGGATACGAGAAATAAGATAAACTATATGTTAGTTTTATATTAAATTATAAATGGCACACGAGGTACGTGTTAATATTGATTCTTAATTGCAGCTATAATTCAATCCTATCATTTTGCCAGGCATTTCGGATATTTCACGTAAACGAATGTACGTGCGTATAACGATTCATTCAAATGTCACTTCATTTAATTCCAATTGGAGGCGACACTCGTATCTTTAGGTGCCATGGGAGATTAATCGAACCTTTCAATTCTACAGAATTACACGGCGATTTTTCAGAGACACTACATTATAGTACGTATACAGTTTATAGGTTATATGACGTGTCCTGAAATTTTCAGAAAACTTTTCATATTTTTCATGGATATATATCGGGATACCCGCTTACTAATTCTTATACATATTGCAGACGGATTATGGACTACGAGGAAGGCGACAGTTTTGACGATGCTGCATACCGCATACCCAAGGGTACTATTTCCAACAAGATATATGCGCTTGACATGCTCGACGGGCATCTAAGGTTCTATTGAATTTCCTATGGTGTACTATCAATTTGACGAATTCCCTAGTAGCTGCTTTTGTCTAGTTATAGCCCTATGTTTGCAGAAGAGACACTCGTTACATAAAAATAGTTTAAAGCATTTTATGGGAACTCTGTCAACATTACTGTCCTCGAATAACGAGACTGTGTTCGTTTTCATAGAATTCAGCTATGTATTATATTAGCTTGGGACGAGATGATTCTTCCTGCCTTTTGGAAAATAAGCGTAAAAGTGACAATCCGATAATTGCTGGGTGATTTCGAATACGATTTTTACCATTGGATTGCTGGAACGAATCGAGTGATTTATAGTGAGTCCGGTTTGAATTTTCATAAAATTTACAGCCAGTCGCTGGCAGATGATTAACGGTAGAACTTCGAGGTAAAGTGGAAGTTACGTTATAGCGAATAAATGCTTATATAATATTATATTACATAACTGGGACTTTATTCATTATAAATATTATGTGTTTTACGTAACTGTATCGTGCCATATAAATTTCAAAAACTGTTATTCTTTATCGGATGCTCGATTTTACTAAGTGACATGGAAAACAATTTCGGAGCGTTCTTACGACACAGATCTTCGTAAGTTTGTCTCGATTCAATTGAAAATACGTAAGTTCTCTGTCAACGTGTATTTTAATGATTTTTCTCACAAGAAAAAATATTTGTTAGTCTTTTGTTTAATCAAGTCTGAAGCTAATAAACGGCATATCAAGTTTAGATGGGAATCAAGACATACGAAAAAAAAAAAAGCTAAAGCCAATCGGCCGTCACGAGGTAAATTTACCGTGACCCGATTCTTCGCTTCCGTAGCTTCCGGCTGATCGATAAGAGAGAAGTTCATAAATAAATATCGTATATGTATAAATAACGGCATGGCGATCGCATAGTGTCTAGACAAAAGTCCGTCAATTATAAATGTGAGATGTGTCCTGATAAACTTGGATACGATTCAGATATTCTCGAGCCACTCATTGTCCTTACCAGGTCCAGTAAGGATACTTCATCTTTCTTTAAAAAATGCCCCACCTCACCCGTAGCTTTCTGTCTGGGGATAAGCTGCTCCATGGCATCAGAAACCATGGCTGAGTTGAGATGCTGTACTCGCACGATGACAAAAGGTCTTTTCCTTTATATACCTTGTCATTTGTTAGGTTAGGATTCCATGTCCAGCCAGCTAGCATACCCTCTGTCGTAGTGGCGGTATAAGAGGGTAGCAGAATGTAACAAGAAAAAGGAAGAAGGTTCCCAACCAAGCAACACTATTGACCTAGTTCGGACTGGGTCCAAGACTGCCCATTCATCAAATGTTCCGGATGATTGCTTGGGGGTGGAAAAAAAAAATTTGAAATTCAAGGAAATAAGCGAAAAGATAACCGAAGATCAGGGTAGATACGTCATTCTCATTCATGCCATCTATTCTCAAAATATTGTCTTATCTTACATACTTAGAACATGTGTTATTGCATCGATCTATTTAGAATGTCTAGTCGGTTGGTTGGCGATAAAAATATCATTGAAGATCTGTGCGAATAATATAATGTACATTTGTCACCCATTTTTTGTATGCTAAGAGGTTACTCCATACTGTGAGGTTGAAAAGTGAAACAGGCTAAAGGTTCGGTGATCGGTGAGTGGTACACTTTCGATTTCTCGGTGGTCGCTACCCTGCAGGGTCAGACGTAGCTCTGGGCTGTGAACGTGTAGGAGGAATGAAAAAGGAGGTAGAAAGTGAGTGAGAGAGGTCCGATTTGTGACGGGTGCGAGGATGAAGGAGATATCGTTGGGGGTCGAGAATACGAGGGCGATTGAGGCAGCCATGAGATAGAATGAGAGCGGATGTGTGCTACAAAAGCTTTGGACAGATCGTGGGGTAGGTAGCGTGAGGTTTAAGGCCCTCGCGAGTACCTATCTCAAAATCTCACAAGTTGAATTTTGCCACGAGGTGAGAATGTTTGAAATAAGCTGAATAAATTATTCGGTATTATTATAGTATCAAACTGATCGATGAAGTATAATAATTTTATAAGGGGTGTATAGGGAGAAGATTAGGCTTAGGATACCGTAGAAGCAAAAGTGTGCCTATCGCCTTTCTATGATTTCCAAGAAAAATTACAACGTCTGGTGACAACATCCCTCTCGGTGTAGTTCGTAGACAATTTTCAGGAACCGATGAAACCTACGGAATAAATTTTGCTAGAATCTACCGGGTACATCGCCGGAGGATAAAACTCGCCCTTATCGATTCGATCGTTCATAACGTACAAAATGCCAGGTTGACTCGTATAACGACGAGTAATAACCTCGAAAATGATTCTATAGCGTCTGCGTAAAGTCACTAATACCTCAATTGACTATACCGTCGATCCACGCTATAAATTTAAAGCAGCGACCATTATTTCGGTGATAAAATCGCTGAGATAACGCGGCAAACATTCGCGGGAATTTTAATTCATTGTTTTGCGTCGTGCTTTGTCAACGTGCTGTCTCCTATCGCTAGATGGATAAGGATAGGGAATACTGTAGGGTCGAATAGAGCGTAACGTGGGAGAACGCAGGGTAGAGCATGGGAAAATAGAATGGAGTAGAGGAAAGCGAAACAGAACAGAGCAAAAGCAGAGTCGAAAGTGGAGACGACGACGACGACAAACGAAGGGCCGTCAGCCTTGGCTGCTGCGTGGTCCGTATCGATTTACCTTGTACCGGGTCCTCCACGCCATTCCGTGGGCCACGCTCCTTTACTTTCCTATACGCCGCGCATATACTTTGCTCAGCCTTGTTTTCTCTGGTTGCTTGGCTGCTCGGTCCGCGCGGCGCGACGTGCTGCAAACCTCTAGTGTCTTAACGAAGGAGCGACGACGCTTAAGCGTTTGCCAACGGCATTTCTACGAATAGACAACGTGCCTCGAGAAGAGTGAAAACTTCCACTCGTTGCAGACACTTTTTTTTGGACTCTTACACTTTTGAGAAATTATCGCGTTTCGTTGACCAAACGAAAATAGCGTATTAACTAGACGGTTATTCATGACGTTTTTTTTTTCATTTTAATTGGAGCACTACGTATGTATTCTGGGTATAAGCCTTTGTTTCGGTTAAAATGGTACTTGCTTTACTTTTCGTGCTAAGAACCCTTATAATTTTTTTTCGTCGTTTTCTGTATTACGTAAGCGCGCATTAGGTTATAGAACATTGACTAACATTGTTTTAAAAAGTTTTTACAAATTTTCTTGTTCGACGTCTTGTAATACGATAAACGTGTTACTGGGTGAATTTTGTTGCGAAAGTAGCAAAGTCCTTAATAAACTGTACCAAGGTCATGCACATAGACATAGATGTTGACTATTCCTACCCTATAGGGTTCTCTAAAGAGTCCAACCAGTAACTGCACATCTCTACTGGGAAATGAATTTGAAAGCGTAATTTCAAGAGGATGAGCTCAGTGTCGTTTTCAAGAAGAATGAGAGGGGTTGGTGTGAACTAGCCCTTTACCGTTAACGCAAGAACGTCAAGTAGCACGTGGTACATACCTGCAGGTTGAAGTAGCCATGCTATAAGTGATGCAATAATTTTCATTCGTAGTTAAAAATGAAAAATCAAAAAACTTCTTCAACAGTCGAGAGTTTGCTAAAGTGTCTCATAAAATATGAAAGTAAAGTTCACGCCCTATTCTATTGTTCCCTGTCAATTGTGATAACGTGAGAAGAAACAAAAAAGACAATTTTTTCTCCGTGCGATGCATCCGGAAGTCGATTTTTGCATCACCAGATCGAAGCACCAGTTTACTCTTAGCTTTATCTTTTTATTATTTGCTGATAATACTAAAAAGAAGAGGATATTGGTCCAAAGTTAATCTAGAGAGACACTACAGACTGATTCGAAAGAACGAGCACTATAAGCCAGGCCGAGGAAAAAAGTACAGAGGTATAATAAACCCGGTGACCTTTGACATTTAGGTTAGCCACAGAGTCCTTCCTTATCTTTGGTCTAACAGCGCACGATATTAAGAACCAACCCTAACGTTGATGATAGGGCTTAACGACTTTTTGTACCATCGAGAGATGCTCGTGGTAATCAATAAGCTTCTCTGAGCAATAATCAACGCGGATGTGAATTAGACTGAAATTTCAATAGGGTTATTTAAAGAGGGTGTATTTTTTTTTAATTTCTGGTGACCCTTCCAAGATTTTTTGTATTCCTTCCGGGTAAGGGAGTCTGCCGAGTTTTTGCCGATACCACTCCTCGCTGGAGACTGTCGGACAAGGGTGGCATACCGGAACTGAGGAGCGAGCAAATGACTTCACTAGGCCTGCTGAAAGTAAGGACGAACTCATTTTCGGCACAGTCGAATCTGCTGTCGGTAGTTCCTATGTGTGAGTAGGGTCGCGAAGATATTCCAGCATAGTGAAAAAGTGAAGAAGGAAAAGAAATCCTTAGGAAATGAAAACGTCACGAAGATAAATATATTTTTGTTAAGATACGTTAAGAGAACGTATGAACGAAACCTTAGGGTAATCCAGGACGACATTTATTTTGAACGCCTTGAAAGGTAGCACTACCTGTGCTCAGCCAGTCCTATTAGCCATGCTCATTTCGAAATTGGAGCTTTCATCCACTCGTCCCTCATGAATCAGATTCCGAATTAACTGCCGTAGCGAAAGTAATTAAGCTACAACGTCTAGGTAGCAGCGAAGAGGATGATTAGTCGTTGCTGGATGCCATACTGGCTATATCGCTACCCGTTAATTAAGTCGTGCTTAAAACGCTACTATCGTGTGAGTAATCTCTCTTTCGTAAAGCTTCAAAGTTAGTATAACCTAAGTTATCTTTATCATTGAATAAATATCGTTATAGGTATCACAAATAGTTATTCAGTCAATACCCTTCTAATCCATACGAATATTACGAGCATATCAGTTCGACTATTGAATAAAATAATTAAAGGAAGTGAAAGAACCGATCAAGTTCCAAAGCATGAGTCACTATCTGTGTAATATCGATTCAATTGCGGTACGTTAAGGGTCTAATAGAATTAGTTAACTTAAAACAAAGAACTCCCAGAGTCCCACGAGCGTGATTAAGGATTAAGGTTAGCTTTCTTTTCATAGCTCTCGCCAGCAAATGACTCCGAGAACGTTACAGATATTCCTTGGTCAGTTTACCTAGCCAGGAAGATCCTGAAAGCAGAATTTTATTAACAGTCCCATAAATGTGAAATGATATTTTTCTACGTCAAGTTTGCAGCATACCGATGAACCGAGGTATGAAAAATCCAATCGGCAGTAAAGAATCGTATATGAAGTAGGACAAGCATTTCGCGCTTCAAAGTTCAAAAATCACATGGTAGATACAATACTGAAGAATATGTCGTAAATAAATGTCTTCGCGAAGATGGATGTCATGCTGTCTACCCAGTTTCCCCACTAACCGCGTAAAAGCGTTCGAGTAACCCGCAGACTATCTCTCACACATGGTGTCTAAGGTTCATAAAGACCTTGTGACGTATAAGTAGTACTGAACATACGATCCTTGAAATTCGACTGTATATATATATATATATATATATATATATATATATTTCGAAAGTAGATACGCTCCCTGGTGGCTACTAAAGTTTGGTCTAGTGGGTCTTCTCTTCTCTTCCGATAGTAGGGATCTTATCGGATCTCCCCTAGTCTTGTCCATTCGATATTTATAAAAGCAACAAACACCAGCATCCAGCTTATTCTCCACTTTTCTTCAAGAGCATCGCAAACTGAGTAATGGAGATGAACGTGATAGATGATAGATATCAATTCTATTGCCACTTATAAATCTTGATATACTAAAAAAAAAAGTAATGACTTGGCACACATGAATATAGATATAAAAAATATCTAAGTAGCCGAAGAAAAGCGTAGAAGATCGATTTAGATAATGCAAATGGCTGATGCAATCGGTAACCACAAAATCGCTGAATCCACACAATTAATCTTAATCGAGTCGAGTCAATGTGGAAGTTATCGACCTCAATAAATTTATAGAAATGACTCGTTACGTTTGATTTTTTGAGCCAATCAACCGATAAATTCGATTATCGATGCATCTATTGTCTCGAAAGAGGGCCGGAAGTTACACGACGTGTCAGTGTGGTTATAACCAAATTGATAAAATTGATATCCGATAGGATGCTCATAGCAGTTCCATGACTTCCTCTGTTCTTTTCTGGCCACACCACCGGTGGAGCAGTGCGTTGCGAAATGGATGAGACTAAATAAAAAAAAAAAATAAAACAAGATTTCAGACGATGAGGTTCCACAAAAGTATCTGCTATCCTTCACCAGCATAGTGGCGTTCTATGTACTTATTGTTAGTTGTAAAACGAAGTAATGGCGACTACTTGAGTCATCAATTAGCATAGAATTGAATGAAACTTTAAAGTATCTACCAAGTTATATTGGATCATTAATATGATTCTTCGATATAATCCTTGCGAAGAAGACTAACCAACATTGTCTCGTTTTCCCGTAGTAACGTTGCACGTGAAATAATCATGCAAAAGTTACAGCTCTATTGTGACGTTTCCCATAAACAAAAAGTTGTCTCGTAGGCCATACGGGATTACTGATAAAATATATATTTACGTAATACACGACAATTCACGCTATCGAATTAATGCGTGTTCCAGCTGTGCTGAATTTCTATACGGTAAACCAGGTACACGTGTACGCGTTACGATAGGAAGCAAAAGGATCGTGTAAACCATGCTGGTTAACCATGCGATATTTTATTATCAAAGTTAAATTGAATCTCGACGTTAAAATTGACAATGTTCAGAAAACTGTTCGTTCGATAAACATGGCTAAATAAAATATTAATCAATCCCTATTGCGTATCCGCATACTAATTAGCCCAAATTTCTCAAAGACAATCTATGTTATAAATACAGATATACAATTGATTAATAAATAAAAAATTAACTTTCTAACCAATATACGTCAATCTGTTCGCCAAGAGTCACTTCAAAAGCATATAACTGAACGGGGATATTTAATATGTTGTTGTCGCGACAATAAATCAGTCCAACAAGTCTAACTTCCACCAAGGAGACGTCTCGCAAATTCCAGCAAAGATATCTTACCCTTTTCGAATTTCAATTCCAAAGTGCCGTTGCTACTCGAAGGTATTCGATTATTCGCGCAGTGGCACGAGCAAAGTATTTCTGGTATTGGCCTCAAAACTTCTCTAGTATTTGTATTAGCTAGCCCAAGTGAATTTCGTTACTGTACAAGATCGCTGTAATATATGTATAAGTATATGCATATAGTCGTATCTCTCTATCTCCTTTCATATGGTAGATACGCGTATATATATAACACGTACAGTCCAGGCAGTAGATATCATCTGTAAGTGATTGCACTAATCCAAACGTCGATACCACTCAGCAGTTAATTTCCCTCAGTACAGCCAACTGCATATACCTTCCATGATGTATTCTTGTGTTATCAAATATCCGATTATAGTTAAATAAATATGCGAAAATTTAGTTTACGAGGATATACGAAAAAATCCAAACTGTTATGTTAAACATTTATAAGGTGTGAGATCGCATAAACTATTACAGCGAGCATTTAAAGTTATATATGCCATACTTGCAGGGGTGACCGTGCCTGAGAGACAAAGGGCCATTTATCGCAGCGGGAGGGGTTTCCAACCCCAAAATACACCCTTCTCTGCTTCACCTCGTGCAATTGACGAAATAGAAGGGAGGTTGGAAGTGAACGCCAAGGCAAAAGGGACATCGGCGTAGGGAGTGGTAGGCGAAGGGTAATCTCACCCAGCAACATTTGCATCGTGCTGTACTGCTAAGGGGGTCCTTACCCCATCTGCACGTTAACGTTCAGCCAGGGTTATATGGTGAGTGTAAAATTACCCTTGGTAATGAAAAAAAATTGTATTCTACCTCAGCTATACACTGAAATTCCCAATTTCATTGATACATTGGAATATGCTGGATCGGTCATCTGCACGATTTCCGGATTGTTTTCTATGGCAGAACGTGCTTCGGGGAGAAAAGAATATCGAGGGGGAGAGAAGGAGGAGGAGGGGAAAAATGGTAAGAAGACCAGACGAACCTTCCTCTAAATTATTAACAGATATACCAACCATCCAATCCTGAAGCTCATAAAGAACAAACCCACTTTCAGCCACCCTCTCAGATTGATTTCGCAATCATCTTCGTCGACCCTTCTGCCATTTTATATCCTTGCACGTTCCATCCCTGGTCCAGGTTCTGCATCGGATTACATATTTTCGAAATTTATTAGAGAGTTTCGTAAGGTTCCTTTATAGCCCCTCTTCGGGATACACTCTCATTCGAAAGAATATAATCTGTCTTTGGTTTACACGTATTGACTTTTGATATTATGCTCATATATGTATAACTCGTAATTATTTTTTAATGTAAAACTACTAAATGTCTGTATGCTCGTTAAAGCACCAGCAGTCGGTTGGTTGAATATAGGCAGAGAAAGAAAGCTCTGTTGGTTCCTATAGGTATACCTATATGATATATATATATACACGTTATATAGCATTGGTGCTTACAGTGCTAAAAACCTGCTAACGTACCTAGCAGACTTGGCAGCCAGTGGGAAGCTCTAAAAGAGCGACAGGTAGCTGGTACAAGCCTGTTCAAAACTATAGCTATAATTAAATATTATAAATACTTCTATCACGATCTGACTTGAAAAGTATAAATATTGTAAAAAGGAGACTCATTAGTGGTATAAATTGGTAAAGTCCAAAGTTCGAATATACAGTAACACACGGAACTGTTTGATCAAACTTTTAACGAAGTAATACTTTTAAAAGCTAGTAAAAAAAACATTCCACAAAGCTCAGTCACGTTATAGCACATTCATCCGAGTTATCATTCCGTGGACCTAGACACTATTCGTTTAGGTGTTCTTAAAGTTCACTGTGCAGATGGCAATTCGTAGTATATATAACACGGGAAACTGGCCAAGTATATAACAGACATTTCTTGGAAAGAAAAATTTATGATCGCTAACAAATCTCAATTTACGGTCAAATATTTTTTTGTTCTTACAGCTATTTTTTTCCTACATCCCACTTCAGCGTGAGATCTTTCACTAGGTCACTTAGGAGCCATGAGAATTTGTCCAAGTGTCGTTGAAGACGATTAGTAAAATTTAATGCGATCTTTATCTCGAATAAGAAGCCATTGGATTCCTTATATACGTAAGGGTGTGATTGGCAGTTAAATTTTCGGCGTTACGTACACACGTCGTGTAATGATTAGAAATTATAATATATTGTCGTATGTTATTCCAGCCTGGTAATGTAATTTTTTAATGGAACTCTAAGGAAAGTCGCTAGGCATAGACTTTATCTGAACCCAGTATGAAAATGGGCTATTCTAAGGTCGTACGTATATATTTTACAAAGCGGGTCGTCACTATAATTAGCGTGAAGTATCTGACGAGGAAATATAGTGTAACACAGAGGCTCGTTTGCCGTTGAAAACTTTCTGTACGGGACGTATACACGTGTGAGGTGTCTCGACGCCAGCGACATTACTCACCAACTTCAAGGTCCGTTCAACCATAATTATCCAGATTACAACTGCAATGAAAGCGATGTAGTACCTCATGGCGAATTGGACGCAAATCGTAAACCTACTCAAAAGCGGAAGTGTTAAAAATAATAATTAGACTGATTCACGCGACTAGAAAGAATAGAAGCGGATTCTATTTTTTGACTGATTACGTATTTCTCGAACCCACTCCGAGACTTTCAGTCCATCAACGTGCTCCGCACACTATTAAGAGGTCAGCATAAATGTCAGAGCCAAGCAAAGTTAGAAGTTTCGTATCTTCGAAACGAAGTTTTCTGTACCACCAGATACATTTTTTGTCCCAACAATCACACGATCTAACAGATTGATCTATTAGACAAGTTTCCCCAGGCCATGTAAATCAAATTGGTATCTTAGGTAAGGAAAGATAGCGCTGACATTCGTATCCCAACTGGCACCCAGTGGTACAAGATCAATATTCACCGCTGCACGTAGACCGCGAAATTCAAAATGCAAAAATTTACTCCGTCAAAAGAAAATGAGTGACCGAGTGTGCACTTTCGTTGAAATTATTCGCTGTGTATTCAGGTCAAACTATCTGCGAGACTCAATCGTTGAAATTTGAATCGAACTCTACGTTAGTTATCAACAGGAAGATTGATAACGGACAAATCTATTGTATGAATCCTTGACATTATTCATTGAACTATAATTAAATTTCATTACGAGAACTCAATGAATAATTATTAGCCATATTCCAATGTTATCTGTTTCCAAGTACAAAGGTCATTCCGGATGAAATCATTGTATGGATATATCTGTGAAGAAGGTTAATGTCTTTTGGGAATAAAACTATTACGCAATTGCATGTTCTTTAATAATCATGGGACGACGGTCTGAGTCTTTCAAGGAAACATTTTATCCTAATCTAGACTTGTCAGAAGAATGCCAGGGCGTTTTGTGGGAATTCCTCGAAAGTTCCAAGTGAAATTATGTGTCCCAGCATCCTTCTAGATATCGAGCGGACGTTTCAAATGATCACAGTAAACAATGAATGTACGGCACGTGATTAATTACGATCAAGTCGTGAAATATATGTATCATACTCATTTTCCTCTTCTCGTTCTCCCACTTTCGAAATACCTTGTAAAGCGATAACAAACCTTATGTAACGCTCATGTCAGATAGTAAGCGATTTACGTGTTCCTATACTCTTTTTTATTCAAGTCCCATGAGATATCGCTGACATCGATATTTTATTATTGTGTGTAAGGACGCATTGAATTATCCTCCTATAAAATTTACGATATTCCTAACCCCTAAGAGCATCCATAATATGATGTAAACACTCCTACTCGAATCTTAAGTGTTTAGCATCGGCAATGGAATGACAATTTTTGAAAGCCTTGTAAACGGATAAAGCGAGGACAAGGATATTTTCTCCAGACATAAAAAGTATTTTATAAGATGTGAATAAAAAGTATCAGTTTGAAAGAATTAGTCTGGAAGATTAAGAATTCTAATGAACTATGAAACGCGTTAAAAAATCAATATCAGCATAGTACTAGATTGCCCACGGAAGTCATTTTGACTGCTTTTTAATTTCAATTAGAAAAACAATTATGTATATAATGACACAATTTCTTAGAATTTTGTGATTTTTTGTACAACATATAAATGCGTTTATTAATAATTGTAGTTAACTCCCCCCTCCTTCATTTCCGGTATATATATATGTGTTATACCTACATTGCCCAAAAGCAGTTATTGTGACTGCTTGGGAAATTTTAAATAATCAAATGACTCTTATTATTGAATTGAGTAAATTTCTTATATGACCAGTTCGGCTTTGTATTGAAATAACAGTTTTCATTTTTTTTCGATTATCGTCACATGATAACATACAAGTACATGATAAATTGTCGATTTGGGCGTATACTTGATGAGTTGCAGTTGCTCAATAAGCTGAAGTAGTACTTGTTATTCGAATCTTTATGCAGTGATACTTGTTCTAACAAGTTGTTTATTTTATTTCTTCTGCGCCTTAAATTCATGAAAGAAATGTCGAATAGAAGTATACAACTGTAAATAATATGAAAAATATTAAAAATTAATTTTAAACAAATTTCTTTACACGTTAGTTATTCTTTCACAATGCAGTCATTTTGACTGCTTTGGGCAATATAGATATATACATATACTAAGTTTCAATCTTTCTAGTGTTAAGTTATACATAAAAACATATTAAAAAATTAAAAATATTGTATTTGTAGTTTTTCCGAAATAAATTTCCAAAAATTAGCCTGTTTCGACGCTGGTCACAGTAGCCTAACCCCTTAATTCCTAAAATATAAAAATGTCAAAGTTCAAGCCGTAATTGACGTTAATGATTTCCAAGTTTCAAACATGGAATAATAAATTGGTAGACTGAAGCAATCACCAAGAAGTTCAAGTAACGTTTTTTTCTTCTATCACGTTTTACAATTATTTACCGTAGTTCGTGTAGCGCTAAAATCCTACGCGTATAAGTTCAGCAACGAGAAGTTGCCTGAAAAGAAAAGTTCAAAGGTCACGAATAAAATTGACCATACTGGATATTGAAATCAGCCACAAAAGTCAAGAGCTGATAAGATCCAGAGAAAATGACTGGGTATTAAATATCTGCAAAAATGACAAAGAACTTCCATCGCATAACGTTGCAGTGCCAAAATTGTTCTATAGTTTGAAGCCAACTCCAACCATTATGATGATTAGTGATAATTGCCAACCGACACGATTCTGATCACAACTTTATCACCAAGCAATCCCGAGCCATGTACGAAGCAACCTGCAATTTAGCAACTTCAAATCGGAATATTCACACGAACTCTATTCCTCCAGCGATGAGCACAATTTACCAGTGAGATCTCAGGAAAATCACGACCTACATAAATCGGCATGTTTCGTGCAGGTTAATCGTACGGACTAGGAGAGCATCGTTATATTCACGTAATTACACTGGAATTTAAACCTTCGGATACATACGTATGTACATACCTACCTACCCTTCAGACTCTTTAAGCAACGAAGCACTGAATGATACTTCAAATCGTCCCTAACACTCACTCTTCTTAAATCCTTCAAACAATTCACCCTATGGATACGGAAGATCCAGTGGCCCGGGTGTTACGCTCGAGTGCCATGCAAAAACAATATATGACATCCTTTACGTACTCGTGGCTCTACATAATGGATCTACATAGGTATACATAATACCTCGTCTCGACGTAGATACGTAGCTTGCATGGTAGAAAGAGAAGAGGTTATATGACACACCTCTCTCGAGGCTTGTGTGCCATTTGTATACAGGTCACTCACGTGGAAGATGAAGTAGAACCATTTGTCGCGTGCATACCAGAACCGTGCACTCTCAGATAATGCAGCTACTTCTGTTGTTTTCCATGCGCTTGCATGCTTCCTGTATTTTTGTCTTGACATCTTTATTCGATTTATAACCTTTCATCTTGAACTATGTCCCTTAGCCAGTCAGAAAGTTCGATTGCCGTCTCTCGTACTTGTTATTGATTACGGGTCGTACTTCCTCAATAGTCTGGTACTTCATCAATACGCTTGACGTTAGATGGCTGACAGTTCACAAAGGTATGACGATTGGAAGCCATTATTCAGAAACGCACGTTCGTGTACAGGGTAGCTCAGCTTAAACGTATCCGTCGGATTTGATGGTTGTCACGCGATTGCTGTATGGATCGCGTTAATTGTGATGGAGGTACGAAAATTTCTATTAAAAAACTTTGTACGAGAAAATCGAGCAGGTTGGAAAATATTAACCGCTGCTACGTAACTAGGACATTATTATAGGCAAACAGTGTGAAACGTCAAAGAACGTGGGTATGCGACAAAAATGTGTGATTAATTCAATAATGTACGATGCGTCAGAACTTACACATTACATGTAAACTGGTAGGCGTGATACTTTGCGGAGCTTGAAGTGCCGCTCGGTATCTGTGGAAGTTTTTTTGCCGATTACTTTGTCTTTACGTTTTATATCTGTAATGCGAGGAATAAATTCTATTGGATAAAGACGACTCCCGAAAGTTATCCCCACTACGTCTCAATTTGATGACATCGCTGCGGTGTCCGACGAGGGCAGTCTGGCGTGAACCTTGAAATTGTACAGTACACAAATACCCCTCTAGAAATATAAAATACGATATACGTATATATATTACCCATGTCTTTTATTTATAACTAATAGTCCCTGACAACTATATAACCCGAACCTTACATATCGGATAAGCAATCTGCCATTTTTAATAAACATTTTATGAAAGCTTGCTGCCCCTTATTTACTCAAACATTGGTATTCGATATTATGTGATCGAAAATATGTCGGACAATACTTTTTGAAAATATTCCATATAGTGCTGTGTCAAGACTGGAAAGAGAAAGTGTAGAGCGACGAGAAGAATAAAAATGACCCAAGAGAGAAATCAAAGATACTAGACAGAGAAACTGCAGAGACCGAAGAGGAAACTCGGAAAGCCGCAGCAGCGATAGCAAAAGACGAAAAAAGACACCGGATGAAGATACCGAAGCGACAGATAGCCAGTGGCTGAATAAGAAAATGATACTTCTCATAAAGTGAAATAGCAGAGACCGAAGAAATAGGCGACCGCGTCAATCCTAGAAGAATAATCTCATGAATCTTCTTTCTAATTCCTTGTATAGGTACCTACTTAAAAGTTGGCGCAGAAGCCAACTAAACAAAGTGCGACTCCAAAAATATAATTTAACTGTGTCTGCCAACCTTTACACTGACATTAATTAATTAGGACGTTCTCGACGGTCCGTTAAACGACTCAAAGCGAAATACGTTTCGGAGCGAAATGCATTAGAAACAATGCAATCGAAGGGATGCACTTAGAAAAACCTCGATGTAAATCTTTCTACGCAGGTAAAATCCAGCCGATCCTATCCCCGTGGCAGGCTCGCGTGCGATCGCTATATCGACGTAACGCTCTATATGCGTGTTCGCCGAGGGAGCAGTTTCTATTCATAACTCGTATAGAAGAGGAGCATCAGGGCGCAATTGCTCAATGCAAATACCGTAAAGCGTAAAGCTTAATGTCTCACCGCAAAGCCGAGAAAGTATGTAACTACGTAAATAAACATTGCTGCGTTTGAACCTGGACGATAACATTTGATAATCATGGGATAAGTCTACCGTCTATTTTCATGTGTGAATATTCGTGGCAATATGGGGCGCGTTACGAAACGACGTGAATTTCTATGACAAAGAGGTCAGGGGACGCAATAAGCCTGCAAGGGCAAGTAGGGCTACGAAGTAGTTGGGGATTGGCCTTAGCTGATTCATAGGCAACACTGCGCGAGGAGTGTCATTCACAGAGAATACGTTACGCGTTGCACGTGGACATATCGATCCTTAAAGGCCGCTTTTCCTAGTGCTTCCTGCGCCCTTAAACGCAACACCACGTTTTCATGTAGCGTGCGCGACACTTTTTAACGATTCTTATTATTCGTGCTGTATCCCAAAAACGTAGCTATCGAGACCATAGAAATGTTATTTTTCAAAAAATTCTATGTTACAAATAAACTAGCTGGATGATGGGTAGAAACGTATAATTCTTTTTGCTTATCGACACTTTTACGAGTCTCGGTATACTGGCTCTATGCTCGAGGAAGGTGGACTCTCGGTTTTCTTCTCTCTCTTTGTTACCTACCTGTCTATTTGTGAAGAACAGAAATTTAGAGTAGATCTAAAGAGTGAATGCTGACGATCCACAACGGAGGACCGTTCGCTGTCTGTTTAGCCAGGAGATGGAAAGAGTTTCGCATGGCTGTTAGATAAGGGAAAACTGGTTTACCTAGGACCTAAAAAGGTACGTTAAACCTATCTACAAACGAACTCCCTTAGACCCTCCATTTGACCAAGGAAAGAAACAAAAGGGGTCGTCGATTCGTTACGCAGGTGGTTGCAATTAGCGCGAAATAAGGGTAACGAACAATAGGGAGCTATTGCCACGTGCAAAAAAGCGGAGAGGACACCTGGTTCCTTCAGTAAAAGAAAATGACGATGTATTTTTCAATTTCACTCGCACGTTAATTATATTGGGATCTTGCGTAATGAGTGTCTCCTTACTCTGTCGATTGAAATTAAAAATTCCATTTACTTGATGATAGTATTGTAAATTAATTCCTACCAATTAACCGCACGCGTTACGTATCCGCGATTATCCTTTCGCCGAGAGGGAAGTCTACCTGCAGAAACGGCAATCGGATTTATTGCTACTGTGAAAAGTCAATTGGGAATGAATGACGAGGGTGAAAGTGTCAACAAAAGTGGCTAAGACTAAATTAAAATAATAAAAGTGAATCTAAAATGGCGTAAAGTGAACATTGAGTAATTATTGCTAACGCTGATAGATACTGGCTGAATATTTTATATTTTTATTTATGGTCGTAGACTACATTTCCATTGATTATATACGTAACAAAGTGAAATCGTTTTTTCTTTTGTATATTCATGAATTAACTTTCAGAATATGTAAAATACTCGATCTTCTCGTTGGTGCAACTCTGACGATTCAACGACAAGAAGTAATTTCGCCAATTCCGTAAATTTTGTCAAATATTTCCCTACTGATCTTTTCCGCCTATCGAAGAAGATTCGCGTCTCCTGGGAGTAGCTCGAGTATATTCTCGTGAAACACATTCGTCACCGTGACGCCTTGTACATACATGACATCAAAAGCTTTGCCGTGTTCCCCGACAATGTCAAGTAGCAAGAGACGATTTAACATCGATGCTTACATATTCCGTTCATTTTTCGACTCCTTACATCGTGCACTTCAGTGTGAACTAAAAAGCAGTGTGAACGAACAAGAAACAGTAAGGACTCTAAATATATAAGTTTTGAAGTACAAACCATCCTTAAAGAGACGAGCAAAAGAATAATGGTATGAGCATAAAAAAAAATAAAGACAAAGGTTCAACAATATATGTATATCGGTCAAGTACTCCAGGTAAAGTAGGTATGAACCTTACCCGTAGAGCTTCTTCCCCTCGGTGAAGCTAACCGTTTTAGGGTAGTGTTTACACGGCACGATAAGAATCCAGACAGCCAGGAGTTAGCTTTGAGAGATAGCCATAACAACTCCAAAGAGACGCATCGAATGTACAATATACTCCACAAATCTAACAATACCGACACGCACCGAGTGGTTTTTATATCGTCTACACTCTCGTGACACCATTTTGAATAACCGTTCGTTCAAAAAACAAAACATGGTCTTAAAGAAGGACTTACTCAAGCGCGTGTATACTGGCCAAAGTGAATCCAGGAACGACAAGATCGTCACTGCCGACTCTCCATCGTCTTTTAAATGCAATGAGACTTGGCATTATTGTTAATTGGTCTTACAGAGTTGTATGGACTCTTTGTTCCCGGATCCAGAAGCTGCTGTCCTATGAACGTAACATAACCAGTACCGATAACATGTGCGCGATACAACTGAGGAGACGTACAGCCAGAGTCAAAACAAAAAGAAAATTATCAACCGTCTGTAATCCAGACTGTATCAGTCGGCTGTCACCGATAGACTGAAACGTCGAGCTAACGTTCAAGGAAGACACTTCACTCTGATAATGCTTTGATGCGTGAATGGAAGTAGATGCATAACGGAAAATCCGGATGTATCAACGGCGATATACTCCTAGGCGCATGCATCAGGACGACAGCACAATATGTGGGATGGAATCCGAAATACGCAAGATGAGTATTTTTTCATGGTTTTTACTGTTACGGGTTGTGCACTGGGTATTTGTTACAAAGTAGAATGAACTGAGTTAAACAATAATGAATGTTTCCTTATCTATTAAATCAGACTATTACAATGCACATTGGCACCGTTGATATTTGTAATTTATATACATTTTATTGACCAACTTTATACGTTTTCATTCTATTCGACTTAGCATATGAGTATTACGAGTGTAGAATAATAGCAGATTATGGAATGGCGCTCTTGTAATCAACTGAGCTTAAATGGCTTTAATTATCGATTCTTGAGATTGAAACTGAATGGGATTGATTATGGGTTTAATTAGTATACTCAAGAGCCCTACTGTTTGATGATAGCGTTCGATCGATCTTATACACGATCGCTTACTCGCAATTGCTTTCCTTGAACGAAACTCATTCAGTATTGTACTATAATACGTACCTTCTACCATAATATATTCTCTGTGCGAAATACTTTCCTCCCTTCTTCGCGTGATCCTTCAATGATTTATGTTCAAATATATTGCAAGAGCAATAGCCATAACTATATGATTGATGTACTTATATATATATATATAGTATATATATTAATATAGATTCGTGCATTCAGCATTTATTGCGTTGTCCAGTGCAATAACCTGAAACTACTCGAGAGACCACACGCATGATATTAACTATAGAATTGAACTTCCAAACGTTAGGAAACAGACGAAGAGGAATGAGAATACTTGGAATAGCTTTGGTTTATTTTTCTATTTGGAAACTCTGTATACGATAATCGTATAGATAATATCTGCTATTTTGCAGATAGTATTTGGAATAAGACACTCTGGTTGAATGTAGCTACATGTACATACTCTTCTACTTACCATATGAGATGCAAAATGAAGAGGAAAGCGCCAGGAACGACGAGGTCGTCACTACCGACGCTCCAGCGTCGCCGAAACACTACGATTCCCGGCATTCTTTCAATACCGTATCACCAACAATCACCGGCACTATATTCCAATGAGGAAAATCATCGTATGCTGATCCTCGTACTTGCTGATTATCATTGATAACTTTTTGTACAGTGCACCGGAGCCAGTTACGGACTCACGATAATGTATTTCTTCAGCACGTGACATTATTGCTTGGCAACTTTTATCCAAACTTTTAATTTGGTTTTATTAAATTTAGTTATCGAATTCCGAACGTGTCTTTGAATTGCAGTCCTTTTAGTTATCTTCGTTGAGTTATCACATTTCTGCCAGTGAGAAATGCTGAACGATGGCCAAGTTTTGACACAATGAGATGCCAAAGAGAAACGCGACTAGCGCCAGAGAAAATCATTAATTCTTTGAACGTAGAATGTTGAAAATGAAGAATTCTGCAGAAAATAATGATACTTTGTTTATGATTGCGGAATATTCAAAACTGTGAAGTTGTTGCGGATTTTTAATGTTTTCTTTCAATTTCAGTTTTAGGCTTCGTATACTCTTGATATGTAATAACAATTATGCAACGAGATTCGAAGACCAATTAATGGCGGTTATGCGTTCGTTATGTAAACAATTTGTAAGACCATGGTCGTATTAAACAGAGCAACTCTGTCAATTAGACCTGGTTAGCGTCGATTGGATTGTCATTAATAGAATATTGTAGAAAGAAATTGAATTTGTTAAAATTTACATTTAGCTGAAAGAGCTCTGAATTTTTATAACCTATCTTTATCTAACCTTTTTGCTGCGATTGCTGATAACTTTGTACTATATCGATTAACACAACTGATCTCATTGATGGGTAAGATTGAAACAATCATGATAAAGTATGTCACCCCTGATTTTACAGAATCCTAATGAAATTATCAAGTTAAAGCTCTGATGAAAAGGGTCATCAAAAGGTTCGTCGACATACAAAGACACTGCAAAGCCACGCATGTCTTGTAAAACGTTTGTAAAGGGCTTTTACATGAGGAAGACAGATTCACGCATTTATAGTGTAATGTTAAGTTCACGTATGATGGAATTTCACAAAGAGCTTCATAAACCAGTCAAAATACGAATAGAATGTAGAATGAGAAACGCAGACTCAAAAGTGTATCGTATATTTCATTATATGTATCTCGCTTAGTTTAGCGTTTTGTCACATTTGCACGACGTCAGAACATATCGCGATAGAAAGAAACGCCAAGCATGTAACACGTTATAGATATAGCTTGTTCACTTGAAGGTGATTGCTTGGAATGAAGCAGAACGTAGATGATGGAACGAGGAATGATTGCATTTGTTGATATCATTGAAAATCATTATAAAGTTTTAGCAGTGTTGATCCTTGACTGTTCGTAGGACTACTTGATTTATCAGTACGACAGTAAAATATTTATCATTTCATTATCGACCGACAAACTGCTTCCTTGAACACTGAATACTTTTAGTGTGATACTCTAGCAGCGTTGATATACGTCCAGGAATATTTTAACAATAAAAGATATTTAAATGTTGATCTTGCCATTGAGGTTGTAATTTTCAGTTTTTTTTTCGTTTCAAGTCCAGCTGATGACAGAAGTCTCTAACGAACAATCTTTTGTATATTTCTCACTGTTAACCAAAACTGAAATTGGAATTTTATTTATACCGACCTTGTATATATCGTCGTGCGAAATATTTTCAAATTTGTAATTCCGATTTTTGCACTTTTTGATTTTCATTTTTATCGATGACGCGATCTTTTCTTCTGCACCTCGGAGAAATATATCTTCGCTACCGACGACACCGATTGCTGTCGCGTACTGGCGGCGCTCTTGTCATATTGCACTCGGGATATTCTATTCGTTTTTCAGTAACAATAATAAAAACAGGAATCCTCCAAGAAGGAGAATAAGGAAAATGTCAGTCTTCCGAGGATACGCCACGTGCCAGAGCCATCACCGTCAACGTCGACGACAATCAACATCCGTCGAGGTAAGCTACCTCGAGCGCACTGAGTAAAGACAATACCGCGGACGCCCTGGCGTTCCGGCGCCTGCGCCGATTACCATCCCCGTCTGCACGTCGACAATACTCACCAACGGTACTCGACTACGCAACCCTCGAGTAAAAACGGCTCCCTGATACTCTGTGGAAAATCCTCCCATAGACACAAGGGTACATTACATTACCATATAGCTAACATCCCTACGAGTTCTCATAAATGCGTATGCATGGTTGCGACGAAAGTCGCAAAATCAAGCGGCTTCCTGTTATGTGACGATCTCCATTATTTAAAAAAATATTCTGCTCTTTGGAGCAAAATATCGTGAAAAATCAAATTGCATTGTGTCGCAATGATGCATAGATACTTTGTCGAAGTGTATGGACAAGTGTTTTCAATTTCACAATGATTGCAGTGTACTTTTGTCATAGGATCAATGCTCTTTTATAACAGAGAAATATTCCTTAATCTCGATCTTCTCCACAAGTTTTCCCGACGCCATAACAGGTGCTTCGTATTATAAATATCTCCAGAAACCTGACAAAGTAATATTTCCAAATACTCAAGGAATTCTGCCGATTCTACCAGTCAGCTGTTATGAAGTGTCAAAAATGGTGTACACTGTCAGAATTGATGGTTTTAGTATGGTTTATTTGATATTTACTTATTGGATAGCTCAGGCCTAAGCAGTTGCTTAGAAAAACAGAAATCCAGGAGAACGTTATTTTTTCTAATGTCAAACGTACTTACGTGTTATATGTATAAAATAATGGCGATCACGAAAACAGTATATATTGTGATCGATCCGTTTCTTTGTACAGTTGTCTGCACTCCCAACTTAATATTATACCTGCGAGTATTTCTCTCGAACGGTCCAACGACCTCAAAGATTTCTGACGTGCGTTTATTTCCCTTTTTTTTCAGCTTGTTTGCTCTTGTTTTACGAAAATAGACGTGCAACGCGAAAAATCTTTGCCTCCTCATAAACTATCCGGAGGATTTGTGACCGACGTTAAAAATAAAGTGCGAGCTGTGCATTTGCTTGCCTGTACTCCGAAAACTAGGAAAAATGTATTTTCGAACGGCATGTGCTCATGATTAATTTACTTTTTCGTGTTGCCCAAAGGTATCGTGGACTACTAGTGAATCACGATTCAAGTGTTAAATCGCAAAAATAAATAGGATTTTTAACGAGGGATATGGTATGCTCCATTTCTCTTGGAATGCATATCGTTAAAATGTCGCATGTCTACGACAAACGAGTCGCTAAAGACCGTTTTAAACAGAACAACCCTCGTCGCTTTCAAACCATGCAGTATATGCATATATTTTCTTTACCACCACTACATACCACTATGATGGTCCATTTCTTTATGCACTTAGTACATGGCTGCATTTATATAAATCTTTTTATATAAATATAATATATATAATTTATTTATATATATATTTATTATATTAATATATATAATATATAAATATAATATATATAATTTATATAAATTTATATAAGTATGAGTATTCGCAATTTTTGTGTTTTATTAATTGATCGCATTGTTTGTATGATTTTTATATCAAAAATATACAGTATGTACAATAATAGCGCGTACCACATATGTTAACTTTTACTTGACATTAGACAATGCACGCATTGCAAATAAAGAGATGGGAAGATGTTTAGCACTTTGAGTGTGCAAGTCTGTGGAGTGTCAACTATTATTGAACATTATTTAGTCATTCAAGGTATCATTACTGTAGTACTTGGAATGGAACTGTGAATAAAAAGTGGATGCTTTTGAATATAAATCCATTGAATCAGCCGTCTCCGGTGATTACATAATAACTCCAAGTAGTAAGTGTGCATACTAAATATATATATCAACGTCTCTTACTACTTCAGTAGGTATATTTAGAAGAAACTGTTTTAGACAGATTGTAAACTGTACATGAGAATATAATGCACTGAACTATAGTATACGTCTGTTGAAAACTCGCGTAACACCTTTGTATTGAGTCTGCAGTTGCTCAGGCGCACTTAGTCCTATGTTATTGTATTTTCAGGAACTAGCGTTGGTTTAATTTTTAAAATACTTAGCATATCAGTCTCAGACTATTGCGTTAAGTATCTTTGACTATCATATAATGAATAGAGCGCCTAACACACTTTCAATATGCCTCATGCACAAGTTCATAAAGAAATTCTTGTATAAAATTTTATTTACTGATGGTATCTTTTCTATATAGGATTTTGAATTGCTGTAAAATTATTGTTGTCTTTCTTTGAAATTGATATGATAATGTTTGTACATCTTAGAGTTACATATTTAGATACTTCGTAGAGTGTACACAGTTGTTTAATCATTTAAGATTGTTAATTTATAATTATCTCAATTAAGTTGCATGAAGCATCTAAATACGCACATAATTATTATTATTAGTTCTTATTCAGTTTCTTGCGAGGTCATAATTTGTCTTATACCAATCAACAGTTTCTTTAATTGCCTTTTCGAAAGGGGTAAATTGAAAATCGGGTAAGTAACTTCGTAGTTTAGCGTTACTTGCAGTTTTCTTGTATTGGCCATCAGCAGCTGACGTGTCATATACGATTTTCCCTTTGAAATCAAATGCGGCCACTAATGTTTCTGCCACTTGTGATATTGTAACCTCTTGGGATTCATCCACTAAAATAAAAAAAGCCCCAATGAAAATAAATACTCCAGATTAATAATTTAACGGGTGTTGTTAATTAGTACCTGATAAAATAATTGGTTCTACAGATGAATACTCGCGTAATACCCAAATCATCAACTTTGCTAAATCCTTGCTGTAGATAAACTGTCGCAAGGGTTTTCCTGAACCCAATACCACAAATGTTTTGTCCTCTGTATTGCCTGTCACATAAATAAATTTTGTGCTACTCCATAATAATTAATGTTATATAAAAATGAACACAATGCTTTACCATCTTTTATGAGGTCATAAAGCTTTCTCATTAAACCAGGAACAACATGACTCGCTTTGGGATGAAAATTGTCATGTCGCCCAAATACGTTGCAGGGAATCACACTCGTATAAATTCTACCATGCTGTTCGTAATACCCTCTATTCGCGATATCAATCAGCCTTTTTGCATAGCTGTATCCATAGTTTGATGGATGTGGTGGCCCATTGTGAATCTGAATCACATGTATATATGCATGTGTAATTTGATACTGTTCCAAATGAGACTAAAATGGTTGTTTAAACAAATTTTATAGTATTGTAACTGTTTTTAATTTACCATTGTTTCATCGATTGGATATGTTGTTTTGTCTGGAAATATACAGGTTGAAAGACAAGATACAACCTTAACGACATCTGTTTCATGCGCAGTTTGGAGTACATTGTCATTCATATGAAGATTTTTACGCTGCAATAAAACATAAAGTGATAAAGGAATGAATTGGTATATTTTCATATATATTATATATGTATAAAGAATAAATTAATTCTACATACCAAAAAATCCAAATTATGTGCCATATTATGAAATAATCCTCCAACCATAGCAGCTAGATGTATAACGTGTGTTGGTTTATATTTTGCAAATACCTCTTCCGTACTTTTTTTATCACTGCAAATAGAACAATATTTTCTTATATTATTTTAAAACCAATTTATGCAAAAGATTCTCTTACCATAAATCTGCATCTTTAGAACCAATAAATACCCAAGTTTCATCCGGTCTTGAATCTTCTGCTATAACAGTCTCTATAGCTTTTCCAACTAAACCGGATCCACCAGTTACCAATATTACTTTTTTATTATCAGACATGTTTGCTAAAATATACATCACATTCAATTATTAAAATAATACATAAAATGCTTGAAACATTTAATAAAAATATATGCTACCTAGGTTAGATATAATTAAATGTTCACTACGTCCGCGCTTTACACACGTTTCGACCGAATAACCACAGAGTATTACATTATATCCATTTATAAATAAAAAGAAAATGATAAATTACATATTGTTTTCCTAAAAGCAAAACACTCCAAAAATATGTAAAAGGATTAACCTTATTTTATTTTCTACGCTGGTGTTACTAGCAGACTGGTTGTTCCCCACTAGTTGATAAATGTCACTTTATTGTGCCTATTAGTTGAGGGTGGCAAAATATATTTAGCACAAATTGAAAATTACGAGTAGAACAAGAATGTAATCAAACTATAACACATATAAAAAAGGGGAAAAACTATATCGGCTTAAATTTCTCAATATACATGAAATGAGAGTCGTACTTGTTCTAATAACAATCATCTGCAATTATCAGTACGTAAAAAAATGGCTGCATTGATTAGAACACTGTGCTGGGACAGTAATAGCATTCGATCAGTGAATTGATCGTAAATTCTTGTACCTAACAGGTGTAAAATTTGACGAATCAGGTGTATTTATTCCTTCAACGCTGTATCTGCCGAACACAGCTAATGTTGCATTCTTTTCAAGTATACTTGAAGTTTCATAACCATTTTAAATTCCAGTTCAAACATTCATTCTACATTGTAATTAATTTAAAAGTAAACGAAATACTTTCAGTCATTATATATTTATTGCGGAGCATAGAGGGATCGTATAACATGATATCTTGCTGTTAATGTATCAATTCTACACGTGTAAATAGAAATTATTAATTTCTTGGCAAGTAATATATCTAAAAATTAATAGCAGAAATCTCCTAAAATAATAATATAAAAAATAGTACGAACTTTCTATTATCACGATATATATTACGTATTTTCCTATATCTAATAGTCTCACAATTTTATTAATTTGCTTCTCTGATCGTCTATCCTCCAATTATTTACCACATAATATTATGCAATTATTAATGTTACATTCAGTATATAGGGTAGACGTTAAAAGTTGATGATCTAACATTCGGCATTTGCGCTACTTTCGCGCTGTACGCGACAATCATATACATATTTTTAATTAAACTAATTTCAATGATGATTCTGTAACGTAATCTCGAACTTCAAGTTTGTATTACAATGAATTAGTATAAGAAATATGCTATAAAGAATCGACAGTATCATGAAAGAAAATTTTCCATCTAATTCATTATTAGAGGAAATTGAATTTTCAAATTTAATTGCAACTACTTTTTTTCGTTTATCATGAAATAATCATCACTTAAGGTGCACATATATTTTATTACTTTTAAATTGTGCCGCACGCCCGTTTCATTATTATAAATATTTTTATATTGTGTTGCAATTGAAACGCATAATTCGTATTATACAATGAAATAAATAATTCAAAGCATCGGTATAGTGATTCACATACAACTAGATAATGCAGAGTTATAATACAAAATAATAATTTCAATAGGAAGTTCAAAGGTCTTATGATCTCTTTTAGTGATTAAGATAAATAATAATATGATTAATATTTCTACATTGTATTCGGTATGAAAATTGTCAGATGAGAAAGTCAATGTCTTGATATTAATAAATATTTTTCTTTCTTGATCAATATACTCAATTTGTACAGATGACATATAAAAAATACAATTATTAAACTATCCTTTTGATAAACTCACTGATCTTTTATACTGCACTAATAAAAAGTAAAAAGGTATGCTACTGTGAAATGCACACGGTATTGTAGTAAGAGATTAGTAACGGAAATATATATATATTATCAGTAATATCTATAAGGACAATGATAATCAAAATATCGTAAAATGTTACTTTTCTTTAAACCCTGTGTAATAAATTTTGTCAAAAATTTTCCTCAAATGCAGTAGATAGGTAATCTCTAAAAAACAAGCCTCTTGAAAAAGGGTATTTCATGATCTGTACAAGTTGCAAAATTCTCTTTAAATGATTGATTTTACTCTATTGATTATACAGTAACGAATAAGCGTTAAATAAGAGGAACGGTATCGAAACCTATTCGTTCATTCACGCAATAGATTTTTTTAAGCCGAGTACACGAATATGATTTTGTATGACTAACAGATAAATGAAATCACTGTGATAACGGTTTAGCCTCATTTTTATAAATCTTGTTAACAATGGACCAAGACTAACTGATTCTGATCATTAGACAAGATGTTAATCAATAGTTTTGTATGAATTTTATCCCTTATCATCTAGAGAAATAAAAAAATGGATTTCATAGATTCAGCTGATATCGATGATTTGGTAGCGCAGGGGTAAATGCGATTTTTTAACGATGATAACAAACTACATGCTTCTCTAGACATATGTTGATATTAATGATACGATAGTGTAGAACAAATGGTTATTAATTCCTTACCAATGACGATACATGCAACTATTACTGCATCTTTATTCTTATTCGCTAAGTAGTTTAGTTGAAATTCGAAAAATCTGTTTTTAATTTGATGGAAGGTGCCGTCTGAACTTTAAGATGTTGCTTTGCTGACTCAAGCGTTCGAGTTTGTCGTTGTGCCTGTAGATGACTTGATCTCACTGCCGTTTCTAGCTTTGTTTTCAATTCTGTGGACTGTGTCATCAGGGTTTTGAACTCCTGAAACAAGGACATTTCATGATCGATAAAAGGTTTTGCAAAATATTTAAAGAGAGTTATGTCGAGATTATATAAATGGAGTAAAAGTATCATAAACACCTGAGGATATTTTGGTCCAATTTTATTCAACCATTGGAAGCTTTGCTGATGAAGACTTATCTGATATTTTGTGCCATGTTGTAATTTATCGCCCTCCAATAAATAATTGATTAGAATAGGTACCAGTAGAGTTAGCATCTGTATACCTGACAAAATGAATAATACACAATCTCAGTAATATATTTCTTGAATATGTTTCATCTTAATCCTTAATTTTATAGGTGACAGAATTTATTATAGTCCTTTGGCATTCAGTTATTACGACATACCTTGCAGAAGATCTCCTGATTTGCGTGTAACATATTTTAGTCAATACCATGCGGTATGCTAGCTTAAATTTGTAATTTATTTTTGTAATTTTATTACTATACTTACGGTTAGCAGGCTCTGCCAATGCTATGAGGGCCTCGATGGTACCGATACATTCTAATGTGAATGATAATTCCGTTTCATTTGACACTTGTTTACTTTTCTCACTATATAAATATTCTACTATTCTAGGTGCGAGTGCATGAATATATGGAGTACTGATACTACGCTCAGGATGTACAAAGATGGTCTTCAAAGTCTGAATGCATTTTAATTTCACCTGAAAATTTGTAAATATATTGTAGAAGGGTGTAAACGTTAAGTAGCTACTTAAATGCAATCACTCACTATAGTATTTTCGGATTGAATTGATTGCCGGAAGTGATTAATGCAAGGAAATTGTAAATTCGGCGCGCTCACTACATCTGGCAGCGCATGAAGAACAAATACTGCTATGCCTAGCATCATGGCAACTTCGTCCATTTTCGTTTCGTCACATCCTACTCATGAAACGAAGAAAAAATGATTATACAGAAATATTCAATTACCTTTTCAGTATGTCATAACATAAAGATCAAGATAGAGTTGATCCTTACCAGTTTTTGCTAGATCAATAATCTTAGCTAGTGCACTCTGTAAGAGTATGGTCCATTGTTCTTGACTCCTTTGATCCTTGGCATATTTATTAATAGTTAAATTTTTAAGACAATGCAATGCGGCGTGAACAGGAGTTTCCGGTTCTGTTCTAATCATGTCGCTATCGACACGTACTGCAGTTTCTCTTATCACACCCGTCGTTAAATATAGTAACGTTGGTAAGATCGCAATGGCTCCTGATGAAAAGACATAAACAATGTTTTCCGAATAATCTTTAGGCTATTTATAAGCTTACAGATAAACGTTGCTTACCTTGCGGTGAACAGAGTTTAGGTAGTGCTTCCATAACGTTAAGAGCCGAGGCAATTAATTTGCCACTCTCTTCGGAGGGTGTATATCCTCGCTGTGATAAAATGGCAGTAGCTCCTTCAGGATTTGGATTTAATGCCGGTATTTGCCGTACCAAGAGACATAAACAAACTTCAAGTATAGCGAATACCAAGGATTTCCCAGGAACGAGTTCACCATTCTCATCACCTTCACCTAATAAATCCAGCTCTAGGATTTCCTTCGCCTCTTGATTTGCCGGGATTAGTTCTATTGTTGAACATACATTGGAATATGGGTGCGATGATCATCATAGTTACTAATGTATCTTAAAATTACATAGGAAACTTAGTAGAGATACCTTTGAGCTTCAACTTCTTCCTGTCAGTCAACTCCTCTTGTGCGCCTTTCATTATCTGCTTCAGTACTTCCATCACCATCATTTGTATAGCATAGCTTTCTCTGGTTAATAGCAGCCTGAATATATGAAATACATAATAAAATAATCAGTAACAATTTGTATAAGTTTCTTTTTTATACCTGTGGAGAACATTACACAGTTCAATTGGTAAGGAACGATCGGATATTAGTACTTTTCGGGCCCACGTCGAATTTAGAAGGGTATAAAGAGCACTTAAACAGGTTTCTGTGTTTTGAATGGATTCAGAAGATCTGGGACTGCATAAAGCTTCCATGCATATGCCTATTAAACACAAAAAGATGATCATTTAAAATCTATCAGAAACTTTTGTGTTATTAGTGAATCCCAAAAATTGTACGGCAATTACCAAAAAGTAAATGGAATCGTTCAACGTTAGAATCTTTCTTTAAGGACATATTATTATTGTTGTTGTGACCAACAAAATTTTTCGTCTCGTTACTGACTGATTCCGTTATCTCAAATCCTCTGGCATTGAGCCAGAGTGTCGCTGCGTGTAAAATTGGTGCCCACGATTCCAAGTAATAAGGACGAGCCGATTCCATAGTATCTGTTGTATAAAACGCTCCACCATCGTGCGGCAATTGGCTTGAGAATTCTGAAATACAAATACTATATCCACGATTCTTCTAAGGGACAATTGTAGCGTAAGAACTAAAATTACCCGGCGGTAGAGAAAGTAGAGCATGATCCCTTAGTGCAGCTAACCAGTGTTGACTTAGACTCAAAAGTTCTGGCTGCACTAAACTCAACAAGCTTTCGTTTTGAAATTCAAATTCACCGAAATCCTCTGCGTCATTGTCATCACTTTGAGTTGTGTTGCGATGTAGCGTTTCTCTACTTCCAGGTGCAGATCCGTCATTAATCATAGCAACTACGTACACCTTCAATCGAAGATAAAATAATTCATATAAATTATGATCACAGCAAATTATTTTCCATAATATAATAAATTACGCCAAAAACATTTCATACCTCAGCCCATGCTTTTAATATGGCTAATCGTTCAAGAGTTGATAAGCTTTCATTGTATAGCTGTTGACGTGTATGGCCTTCACGTAACTTTTCTAGGGACGAAACGAGTAGCTGATGTACCCGACGTAGATCATTAAGATCCCTAGCTACACCACTACCGATCCAAGCACTGCAAGCCTCGCAAGCTGCTGCTGTGACATGAGACGCCGTTTCTGTAGAAAATGCTGGTCTTAATGCAGCACCGACTTGGGCCTGAAATTGTTCTAGTAGCAAGTGACCGGGGAATTCCGGCTCTGGAACTTTAGCGAATTTCTCAATAATCTCCTGCAATGTCTTAAGGCCTTCCAATCGTAAAGGATCACAGTCGCTAGTGGCAGCCATAAATGCCATGCGTACCAGGTCCGAAAGATGTAGCACCAGGAAATCCCCTAAGGTGTAAAAAGATAACAAGCGTAAGAGATCGTCTCACTAAATTATTTATTTTGAGGACTTCGACTAACGTTATAAAAAGTTTAACTACGTGATACGAATTTGTAATGAAAATTGATATATGACATAAATTTCCCGTACCTCTTCCTTTGGCCATTTGCATCTCTTTAGCCAACGAAAGATCGAAGTGCGCCTGTTTGTTGTTAACGCACGTAGCTACAATGCGACGTACGCATTGCGCGGCAAAGACTCTTGTTGGCCATCGCGGAGAAACAGTTGGACGCTGTCTCATAGATTCATCAGCATGAAATTCTGCTTGATCATCATCCCCTTCCGCATCCGCGTTTTCATTATCCGCCGCGCCATCCTCGACTGTAATGACAGCCGCTTCTTCCATCGTGCTAGATTCTGAATGCATTAATTGTGAAATAATAAGTGCTATTTTCTCTCCAACAAGTTTTCGTTTCCTTACCTGACGCGACCGTAAGAACATCTTTACACAACGAGAGCCATTGGGACAGATTGTCAGCAGCTAATATTTGCAACATACTCGTAAGAGTGTCATGGATATCTTTTATTAGCCTGCTGTCCGTTTCTGTGTCAAGCATGCTAAACAGGACACCTGGAAGACCCGTTTCTGTGATTATCAGACCTTCTACAACATTCGTATCCCTGCTCTCATTAGCCAGGGTCATAGCATGCTCGCAGACTTCTTTTGCCTCGCGTTGAGCCAGCTGTCTCAAGCATGATATAGCAGCTTTGCGTAGGAGGAGATGATTACTAGATAGTGTTCTCTGTAAAAGGAGGATGGAGATCGGATCTCACTATTATATACATTTTTTTCTGTGAATAAAGTACAGAAATAGACTAAAGAGTATTCCTTACGCATAGCGTGGGAACGAGAGATGATAGATTAACGTGTCTAGGAGCAAATAAGTGTAACTGTTGAAGACATCCAGTAGCTTCGGCCTGTACTAAAGGATCTTGATGATCCTGCATTATGGCACAAGCACAAAGGAAGGAAGATCGTGCCATGCATATTGTTGACGTATTGCCTATAAAAATAGTACAAAAATAAACATACACACTTTCTGCCCTGAAAGCCAGTAACTTCTTTCTTGGAAAATATGTATAATCTGTCTTTATACTTTAAAGAATGTACCTTGTAGTTCAGGACCAATTGTAGTGATAAGAGCGGATAACACTTTGCCGATGCACTGATGTACATCGATATAAGAATGAGGTACATTGAGAAGTAGGGTCAACGCTAAGGACAGTGTGGGCTCTACGTAGCCACGGAACATTGGACCACCTGAATCTGCTATTAAAGCAAGGGCGTGTAATGCCCAAACCTGACGAAGAGTTCATTTATTAATCAATTAGATCAACGTCTTTTTTTTATTACAGATAGAATTTAACCGTGTCTTACCTGCACAACAGGTGACGTATTATCCTGCGCCAAGGCGAGTAAGATGCTGACACTGGTATTAAGATGCTGACTGGAACCCATTCCGCCAACGTATTTGTGAAGACAGCCCAGAGCCAAAGAATGGCCAGTTCTACTAGCAACGTCGCGGGCTGATTTAAGCCTATCAAAACTAGTTTGCGCCAATTCAGCAGTGAATTTAGGATCAGAAATCACTTGGGCCATTCTTCCCATTGCTTCTCCAGCTGCCCATCGAAGGATAGAGTTACTGCTTACCAATGCACTCTGAAAAACTCATATCGTGATTTACGTTGCATTAAGAGGATTAAGGAGATACCTGAAACGTGTATTTATTTATTATGTGCATACAATTATCAGATTTGTTGCAGATTTCTTCACGTCCTCTTGGCCGAAGCTAGTTTTCGCCTCATTAAGACCTTTTAAGCCAGTTAGCACAGCTGTAAATACGTTCATTTGTATGGCCTCTTGTCTGCCGGATTTAGCGTGTTTTATGCACTCGCTAAAATGATCAAGCATCTGCAAACGATGCTTATTTGCAACTCTTGGAAAAATTTGGCCAAATAATGAGACGGATAAATCGATGACTGCAACACCCAGTGGAAGAGGCCCTGGTATTATTTCATTCTGAAAGAAGAGACTGGTATGACTATGTACCTATGCAATGTAAATCGTCATTGTTATGGACGATCAACTTACGAGTGGTACTGGTCTGTATAGACAACATGAATTATGTTCTAAAGCGCCGGATCCAGCAGCACTGTTGGGCTGCAACTAAAAATTAACATCAATAACATGAATTTCGCAACAAAGATTTATTTTAAAATATATTGATCTTTATGATTCGCAGTCTTGGCGCTGAAACAAAAAGTTAGCAATGCTAAGTTTTCTATTGAAAAGTTGAATCGTCGGACAAAAGATATTTACACAATTGTATTGCAACGTACGTACAGTGCAAAAATTGTTTGGCCCTTGAGTTATTTAAGAAGTGAGATTATTTAAAAAAATAAAAATAATATAATGGAAGTTAAGCAGGTATTTTTTATAAAAAATAGCAATAAAAAAGAGGTGATTACTTCATTCTACATTTCGTGTCTAAAAATAAAACTCTAATTGCTGTATGGAAATGCACAAGGAAAGCATACTATCACTAATTTTAACCGTTTATTTATAAGAAAAACTAAAAAGCTTTTAACTACTATACAGGGTGCGGCGTTTATCCTGGCTACCTGGAATATCTCAGAAACTAAAGTCCGAAGACAAAAATGTTTCAAATAAAAAGTTTAAGGTAAGGAGGGGCTGATCCAACAGTCATATCCATTTTAAATTTGTATCATTTTTTCAAGGTCATTCCAAGGTCAACTCTGGTTTTTTAAATGGGAACATGTATTTTTCATTACAGGTTCTTAATATACGACTTAAAACAAATAAATTTTATTTGAAACTTTTTTTCTCCGGCGATTATTTTTTACAAAATAACGACTTCATTAGGGAAAAATAGAAACACACCTCAAGTACAAGAAAATCAATTTAATAAGTGTTCAAAGTTGTATGAATGGCATCAATGGTGGATTTATTAGTATGAATGAAAACAAATATTAACAGTAACAATAAACATTATTTCGCAAAATGTTCTGTTTATTGTTTTTGCTGTGTTTGCTAGATCGCCAGATCTAACCCCTCTAGATTTTTTCTTATGGGGTTATTTTAAGGAAAAATTTTACCAAGAGGTACCAACGACATGAGAAAACATGAAAGATCATATATGCCTGCCATAACGTTCCGGCGGATATTCTTTTGGGATGCAACATTTCATTCATCATTCTTCTTAAAAAATGTATTCAGGAACAAGGCCAACACTTTGAACACTTATTAAATTGATTTCCTTGTACTTAAGGTGTGTTTCTCTTTTTCCTTAATAAAGTCGTTATTTTGTACAAAATAATCGTCGGAGAAAAAAACGTTTCAATCAAAAGTCACTTGTTTTAAGTCGTAGATTAAGAATCTGTAATGAAAAATACATGTTCCCATTTAAAAAACCAGAGTTGACCTTGGAATGACCTTGAAAAAATGATACAAATTTAAAATGGATATGACTGTTGGATCAGCCCCTCCTTACCTTAAACTTTTTATTTGAAACATTTTTTTCTTCGGACTTTAGTTTCTGAGATATTCCAGGTGGCCAAGATAAACCCCGCATTCTGTATACATATGTATATTCATTCAGTGATCAATATAAATTAATATAATCACTAACAATAAAGCTTCTATAAAAAAATTAACGTAAAGATTGCATTTAAGACACAATATAATTTAAATACCATAAACAACTATAAGAATTGCTCTTGCAAGTGCTTAAATAACAGAAGTATAAAAAATGACATGATTAAATCTACCAAGTTATCAATGTGCAATTCTCGTTAAAAAGCGACAGATTTTATTTTCATTACGTTATGATAATCACACCTTACAAAGCATATTACTCACATGTTCCAAATCAGCCCTGCGGTTTGGTTCCATCTAGACACGAATGAGAGCGATACGAATTAATGAAATAATTAAACCATCACCAATTTTTTCATCTGCTGTGAATTGAAACATATAAAATTGTCACCATTTGCACTATACATTCTTCCCAAAAGAGCCAATCCATAATTCCCACAAGATAAATGAAAGCCAACCGTGACAGAAATTATGATATACACCAAGATATGCCTCCTAAGAAAGATACTATGCAATATTCCAAAATTGTATGATTGTATACTAACTTGGTCTTCTATAGTGCGATGATCAGTTTCTTGAAGCCATGTGCCAAGTATGACAGAATCGTTAGCGTGACAGACAACGCGCAACAAAGACGTGGTTGTGTTTCCTGGATTTTCAGTTAAGGTGAATTCCGACACCAGCATCCTCAGGAGATGCGTATATGAACCTGCGATAGTAGATTATTGAATATGGGCGTTACATTTTAGACCGATGTGAAATTTAACGGAATATTACTTAACGGGTATCTAATTACCTTCGAATGTCTGAGGTGGTAACAAGAGCAACGTTTCGTATAAGCGTAAACGAACCATCGCAGCAGGTGCTTTCAATTGTTGACCGTAATTTTTTAGTACAGTTGACAGGCTGTAATTAAATAGTTAAAATAGAAGTTACAAACATTATTTAAAAAGAAACTGCTTTCTTATCAATGACAAATATTTCTTGCCGTACTTTGTTAGCATAGCTAGAGCAGACTCAATAGGAGTTAGAAGTCGTCTTGTGATGTCATCATTAAGGAGCTCTGGACAATGTAATAAAAAGCTGTGCATAGCGGATAGTGCACCGGCACGACCTTCCAGAGTTACTTGCCAGGTGAAAGCATCTCCTCGAGCTTTTTCACTTTCAAGTTCCTTGTTCGAGCGTGGAAAAGAATTTCTCCATAGAAGTAGCATTCTAGGTAGTAGACCTTTGACAACGGCTGTGCCTGTAGGAATAGACATTTTTCATTGCTGTAAAATCTTAAGTATTTGGTTGCTATTGCAGATCTGCTCTCTTACCTAGAGTCATTATTGCTCCAATCAAAAGCCAACCGGCATGAGTTCTGTTTAAAGACAAGCGACTATTTTGACTGGCACTTCTCAGTAATTCTTCAGCAGTGTTAAAGATAATCTGAGAACAGAATGATAGTTTACTTTTTTAAAGTTTCAATATGTCCTTATACCTTAGGGTCATGTAGCCCGAAAAATAAATTGTGATTGGCCAAGATTCTGAATATCATTCAGAGAAAAACACCCTATATAAATTTCTATTAGCATTTCTAATAATCCATTTTAGTATTCGCACAATTAACATAATTACAGACGTAAACTTTTTCCAGAGTTTTACAGCATGAATAAAAGAACAGTATTTATTCTAATAATTAAACCATGGTAGGAGTAGCAAAAAATACATTTCCGAGTTTCTCATATAATTTATGTGAGTCATTTACGATTTAACCTGTACCTTGACACTTCATATATTATGAGAATCTAATGTGGGAAGGAATAAGAATTGATTATTTCATGTTGTAACAAATATCAAGCGAAAGACAAACTGGTCCTAATCACCTTGCCCTTCGTATGTGGTACTCCAAGTGGCGATAGTCGAACGCTTCCCAATACAGCAGCCAAAGCACTACTATATCCTGCAATAGCTTCCGGTGAGCTTCGCATATTTTCAATACCTTCGACGCATCGATCAATTAGTGGCGTTATCTGACTTGGTACAGCTACACAAATGCATCGCAGGCACCACGATGCTGCCAACCTAGCAGCTTGACAAGGATGTACCAAAACAGCCATAGTAGTGTCAATCAAGCCTATTGGATAATGGGACATTTGTTAATAAATAAATAATATTTATATACAAACTAAGTAATTCATAAAAAAAATAGAATGTGCTCACTCAATGACTGATCAGACAGTAAGTTACATGCTGTGGTACCCAGACCCAGAATTAAATGACCCATTTCTTGTAAAGCACAGACTAACAAGTGCTGGCTGAAGAGTGTCTCTTGGTTACAATCCTTAGCATTTTCAGGACTGAAATCTAGATGTGATCATGTATTTATAATGTAAGTCGTCACTATAAGATCAAATTAAACATAATTGCTTACCGATTGAATTCATTTGCTTCAGGATGACATGAGCAATTTCTTTGCAAGCTGCCGCCTGTGCACCTTCGCCTAACAATTTTCCAACCGTACCCCGTAATATAAAATTGATGCATTTACGTGAATAGACAGCATCGACGTGCGAGCTTGCTGCTTTTGGATTTGCAACGAGGTCTAATACGTGCGCAACCAGTGCTCCTATGTTACGCTCTAACCAGGTGCCGCCCAAGATTTGAACAAAAACCACATAAGCCTAGAAATGCAAATCAAAACAGTTATGATAAATCATAACAGTTAACAGATATGAAGGACGTGACAGAATCTGAACTTCGTATACGCACGTGTGTTACTCCAACTCGAACTTCTCTATTAACTCCAGAACTCCCCTTTATCATCTCTCCAGTGCCCTTTAGGAATCCGACGCCACCTCGTAAAAATCCAGACATGAGAATATTCAGTACTTCATCGAGGGATATTTGTTTGTACGCTTTACTTTGCGCGGCTACAATTTTAGAATTAACAATTCATAATAATGGATATAAAAGAGGAATTGCGTTGCACTTGATAAATCCAAAGAATTACCTGTCGGATTCTTTCCTTTAGGAGCTGGAAGCTGTGTCATTGCGACTAACGCGCCAAGGAGCTTAGCAACGGAACATCGCACTTCGTAATTTGATCCTTCAAATGCGCGGAAACATAACGTCGCGACGCTCTCAATTTCTGTAGTATAGAGGAACGGTGCATGATTGAGCATTTCCAAGAGACACTGAAAATTAATATTGCGTCATTTTGTCGCTTCACGTGCAACATCGTTCACGTGTAAAGCCATTCGACTTGAACACGTGAATAAGTGCAAGAGATGATTGCAGAATTGTTACCTTAGCAGCAGCGCATCTGACTGCCATCACTCTATCTGTTAAACAGTGCCTAGAAACTTTGTATATTTCTTTATGCACATTTGTGATTGCTGAGCCCATACCAGCACATACCTAATGGTAAAAACACAATGTAAATGACTTGAGTGACTATGGAATGTTATAAAAACGTAAAGTTGTCAATGTGTTTCATTAGTTATTAAGAAATGTTACCGTGTACCATTTTTGGATAATTACCTTTTCAAGCGTGTACATTATTTCTATACGAGTTTGCGATTCTGCTGAACGCAGTGATTTTATAAGGATCTGTACAGTTTCCTCATATGATCTACCCATCATTCGACCTAGTTTTTCATACATACATCCCACACAACATATTGCAGCTCTGTAAATTTTTACTTTGTAATAAATCATTGCTTATCATATAATATGCATGATATATGTAATATATCGTAATTGCGGATAATATTTGAGCATATCCAAATGATTCCAGTAGATAAACATATTTCCTTACAATTTTGTGGGCAGGAAGCTTGGTGAATCATCTTTGTTTTTTAGAATATCATTACACTTGTTTACAGTGTCAAAGAGCAGAAATGTATCACCAACACTGAATAAAGTAGCAAGACATCGAGCTATGAGACGACGAGTGGGTGGACCTGGAGCTCCTTGCATGTGTCGGGTTAATTGTTCTACAAGTTTCTGTTGACATCCTTTGATATCACTCTGTAATATTGAGTAGAGAAATAGACAAAGAGTTATCATTATTCCTATGTATAAATATAAAAATTGCATACAAAGAAGTTTCAATTCTTTGTATAATTATCTAACAATCGTCCAGAAAGATTACCTTCTGTGCAGCGACTAAAACTTTGTCCAAAAATCGCAGCCATTCAAAAACGAAAACTGGTCGTTTTGCTTCAGGAATTTGATTGAGAGCATCCTCATTCAGGGTCAAACTATGACTCAACTCCATCATTGTTTCAGTAGTATTTTAAATACAACAGAATATACTTTTATTTTCAAACTGCCTAAAATTATAAAAGGGTAATGACATATAAAGTTTAATAAGCTTAATTAGGATTTATTAAAATGGTAGGATTAATCTAATCATAAATAATATATAACATACAGTCAAACATAAATATTATATAAAGAGGCTTTACATTCTGAATGAACTATATATAGAATGCACTAAAATATATCTGTCAGAATCAAACAGTAATTTTATCAACAATATTACATTGCGATATAATAGAGTATAATAATGATCTATAATAACAACGTCCAGAGAGTGATTGTAAACAAACAGCAACTTATTATTAACAGTAAAATATATTATATGCATACTACTAAAACCGTCTATAACAATATAAATATCATATAAATAAACAAATTTTCTTATCAATGGCTAAAAAATGAGCAGCATTGATTAAGAAACATGGACACATCAGATGACACATAGCTCCAAAGCATACTTACTCCAATCTGAATGTTGAACAACTGATTGCACCCACTATAATTCGATAGATTTAACCATTTTTATTAAATTTTATTAATCCACCAACATAAGTGTTAAAACTTAGCGTAACATATCCGCGAAACGGGCGAAACTGATCACTTATTTCTCACGGAACGTCACGCTGCTCCAAAAAGCCCACCAGGCGTAATGCCCTCAGAAACTTATAGACGGTGTTTAGATAAAATCAATATAAAAATGGTTTAATAGTGAAGAAATAAAGATATGTTTTCACCTTGGCACAATTAAGTTAATTTAAGTTGAATAACGTAAATAAAGCTACACGATCATTCGGCGTAGGTTAGAATAGAACCAACACATCCATTACGCACGCCACGGAGTACTAAACCTTATCCTCATGCAGTTGACAAGCAAAGTGGCGCCACTACTTCGAATCTGCGCCGTCAGGAACAATAGGTACGCTAAAAGAAGATGTATTAAAATTACATCTTTACGTGAGGGATATGATTATGTTTTTATTAATCTAAAGATCTGATTATAATAATTAGCAAATAGTTAAGATTAGACAAAATTACATATTATAATATTTCGATAAAATGTGCTCGTGATTAGTGAGGTGAGTTACCGTACTTACAATTAGTTTTCATTGCACTTTTAATTCTACAACATGGAATCAGCTGTTTTTCTTGTCATTTTTCGTTTCATGATAAAAACAATCATGAATACAGAAAACGTCTTTTGCGTTAAATTTCAAAGGTATACACAGTATTACATTTCCAAGAATGGTAAAAACAAGTAAACATGTTTTTCTTTCTAATATAATAAGATTTCATGAATGACATCTAGATGATGTTATCGTAGGTACTTTGAAATTGATAAATGTTTACAAAAAGTTCATGATTAGCATGGGTTTTTTCGATGATGGTTGTTTCGCGTCATTAGCATTTCACAAATTTCTCTGTGATTTTAAGGTCGTTATTTGAATAACAAATTAAAATGTCACATCCAAATACTTTTGCTGTTGAAGGTACATACAATCATGATACAGAAGTTTGCCGTGCTTTTTGAATAAAACATATTCGATGGATTCCATACTTACCGAGAAAGATAGTCTAGTCTTTCCCGTTCATAATTATAGATTTCTCTGCGATGGTTTTAGGGTCAAGGTATCGAAATAATGATTAAAATCATTATTTGATAATTTTTATATGTATATAGCGTTTTCATTTGGTCGAAATTTCTTGCACCGGATATGAAGTGTAGATCTGTTGGGCACGAATCCTGCACCGCGCGAGTGTCATGGGCGTACTCAGTAGGTAAATTCAATCATAATCTAAGCCAATTTAATGCACACCGACAATTTTAATCAAACGTATGAAACTTCATATGAGCCTAACCAGCCTGCCAATCTAATACGCGCGGTATTACATTTTGAACTCGGTTCAATAAATTCATTCAATCGAAATCGCTATTAGTGGAATTTCTTTTTTGATGCAATTATAAGATATTATAGTGACTGGTATACATATTCAGAAGGGAAATCTACGTAATTTCAGGAGCCGCAAATTGCTCGTATATACGCAAATAAACAGTTTTGCATCTTTCTACTGATAATTAAATTTCATAGTGAGACTGACACACAAGTATATCCCGATAAACGAATGATAACCAGTGAAATGCGTTAGGTGCTTAATAATAAGATGAATATTTGCAGAAAATAAATTTGTTGCTATTTGTTAATCGGATACTAAACATAGATACGTAATTGTTACTTGCTGATTGCTTTTTTACTGAGCAAGCATAATATCTAGTCTAGCTTTTTGGTTTAACTTCAAGGATTTTCTGTGAACTGTATGCTATGGATTCTGCAAAAAAGATCATACAGTAATAGCATGAAATATCTGGTGATAGAATTTTTTAATCATTACGTAAATTACAATATACTTTCTATTTTTATATTTGTACTTATATGATGGTTATTGCTGAATGTCATACGAAAATTAATATCACCCTTTTCGGTTGTACTTTTATTAATAGTAATTTATAGTTTGTGTACACTTGCATTACTGTAAAAAAGAATATTTTTGCTGGAGACGAAACCGTACATCATATCCGGAGTTTTTTTCGTACGTCATTTTGAAATCCTATGAGAAATCTACGCAGTACATGATCGATGTCTGTCTCTACGTACAGAGATTGATATTATTAATCATTAGATTCATTAATGTCATGTAAATTGTTTTAAAATTTCATATGGCTTATGAATTTGATCAAAAGACTAGTCGAATAGTTTTTACAATTTCTTCCTGCAAATTCTTAGATTTAAAATAATCTTTTATAATCAGTACCAAAAAGTATTGAAGAACAACTTATACATTAAATCTCCAGGGTCACGTTTGCTTATAATTCCATCGCGATACCTTTGTCGTGATTTTAATTTTTTCTAAGAATCCCGTGTAATTTCTTCCGACTTGGACCAGTGCCAACTTTGACACGAGAATTATTTTTGCAGTTTGTACAAGCCGCCAAATGTTTACCGTTATTCATTTGCAATGTGCCGAATGGTGGCCTACGAATTGAGGTTGTACGTATACGATATCCTTATATACTCTGTATTTTATGAAGATCTGTGAATCCTGTACCGATACTTTCCAATAGGCTCTTTTAAATATCCGACGTAAGGGACACGACTTGATTATTCTGAAAGGTTGAATAATATAAAAAATATGGTGACTATAAAATACCAAAGTTGCAATAAATTAGAAATGATTTAGGTGAAGTTTAAAAGTATTAACAAAAAATTATTCTTTCTTTTATATTTGTATGGGCCTCGTTAATTCGTGAGCACAGTTAACTCACTTCAGACTTATGAAAAAACCAGTAAACTGATCATGTACGCAGTGAGTAAAATAAAAGTACAGAGTCTGTTAAGTATGTTCGATTGTATCTTTTAAAATGTTTATATCATTTAGTAAATTCCAAGGTTCAAACATGCCCTTGATGTCCAAAGACGGGGATTCGTATTTTATATTACATAGTTTCATGTACAACATATTTAGACGTGTTACGGAACATATTCTTTCTCACAGTGAATGTGGGAGATATGCATACATAGGTGAAAAAGGGTCCGGCCAGTAACGTTAGGGAACCTGTAATCCTTGTAGTGTAAAAGGGCCACGATGAAGCAAGAACTTGTATACAATTAGTTACCGTGTTTAGTGTTTACGTCAAACCTGCTTCGAAGGACATTATATCGAAATATGGAAAACCGCCGCAGTTTATATTTAAAAATGTCATCGTCTCCTAAGTTTCATATGCGATGCTTTTCGTTGTTAATTAAACTGACAAATACTTTCTAACCTCAAAATAGAAGATCGTAATTTCTATGAATGTAATAATAAAATCGCATGCAAACGCAGTGCACGCAAATTTGTACATGTTGCACTGTTACTTGGATGATATTTTAATATGGAATAATGACAAACGAGGCTGTGAGTCACATGCAATTTTTTCACGTGCAAGATGTTCTTACTAAAATTTGGTATGCATCTCATTCCTCTATTTCGCAATTATTCTTTTAGAGAATGTCATTTCGGTAATTGTGAAACTTAGACAAATCTGAGTGCACTCGAGTTCGATAAAGATAATGTACACTGTATAATGCCTTGTAATTTACGACTTTTGTAATTGGAAATTCAAGATGGCCACTTTTGACATATTCCAACCACGTTAGCTTCAAGCGTCAGTTGTGACGTGCGAATATGTCTGAAACCGTCAAGAATAACGCACGTGTCCTGAGTCTTTTGACCGTATTCTCAAAATATCCCAAAGTATTCTACTCATTTTTCTCGGATCATCCGCTCATATTATTTACTTTGGATTCTATGAGGTACTGAAGAGCATATAATCTTGTCGTTATAGTTATCTCGTTTTCTAATGTCAAGATAGTTTTTGTACTATTCGATTCGTTAGTACTTATGTACTGAAAAATAAGTTTCTTTTCAGCGAAATAATACTTATGATTAATTAAAGAAACACATTCCTCATAAATGACATTAAGGTACGCCATAATTGATTCATAAATTGTAATTCTTTTCACGGCGAGTTTTTTCCCTCTATCTTTTGCTTTATTCTTGTTACAATTATACTATTGTTGGATTTCTATAAATATCCTTATCATTGATATATGTAACGACTATAATATACCAGTTGTTCATTTAATTGTTAGTATACATAATGCAGTGAAATGTGTGATTAAAAATAGGTTTGTTGAAAGGAATATAATAAGGACGACAATTGTTATTGATCGGTGAACATTTTTTGAGAAGACCTTGTGCCCCTGTTTTTTTTACCTAAGTAACGCCTCGGTATCACGACATGGCAAAACATACTTTACGAATCACTGTTTATTTGAGAGACATTTCTAAAGATCATAAGATGGTAATTATCAAAAAGAAACTCACTATCTCTTAGGATAGAGTGTAATAAATATGGATGATATATACGTACGTATCCATATTTGTATTATCCGTCGTTTAGGTAATTATTCTGACGAATAAATTAGACAGAGAATTTGCATCAAGATAAAGTTGCGATTAATTTAACAGTGTCATTTAGTTATTTTCGTGTACCGCAATTGCGCTGCGGAGTCTGAAAGTGTTTAAAAAAAAAGGTATGCAGACATGAATTTGAATTTTACGAAGGAAGCACCAGATTTCACGATAATAAATGTCCACTATATTATCCGTACCAAGCAGTTCAAAAAAAGACATGGAAAAGACGAAAGAGTCCGGTTTGCCGCGTTTGATAAAAATTTCAGATACGCCAATGCCCTTGGGCATACTCACCCTTGAAGATGGGTTTATTGCCACGAAGGACTGGTACGCACCTTTAAGTGCACTGGTAAACGCGTATACGCGCGAATCAGTCTGCGTTCCACAGACTAGTTTAGCGAGTTTGAAAAACTCACTCATTACCAGAGAGAATTCTTTTTAGTCGATTTTATCGAACCAGTGCAGTCATCACGTCACAGCACGATGCAACGTCTGTTGACGTTCAGTCCACTTTACCTATTGGCGTCACGATATGTGATATGGCAAAAATCACAGGTTTCTTGGAAATTTACATTTCTCTTGTATCTGGCTCTTGACGATGATCGTTCGATGCTTTATAGTATCCAGTCTTTTCGGGGAGAAGATGCTTGATCAAATATTAACACTTGCGTAACTTATTTCTTATTTCGTTTGTAAACAATAGACATTCAATAAAAGTACTGGAAACTTAACTTAATTATCGGAAATGTTTTCCAACTGTTTATCCAGCTATGTGTTTTCACTTTATAGTACTTCGTAATAATATCGAGACTCGATACGTTAATTTATGAATTAGTTTAACAGTTAGCAGTTTTTTGAAGATGCTGTGCATTTTCTTCATTGATATTTTTCTGGCAATGAGATTTCAATTTTTATTGAACTTTCTTGAAAAAGCATGAACATTTTAGGGACACCATTATTTTTCGTTATATGCTCTGTGTAGCTTTCAGCAATTTTTTGTATTAAATTTGTCGATGTTAACAGCATTCCTGCAATACGTATTCTTATAAACGTCGTTTGAACTTTCGACCCCAACGATATCTGAGAGTATCATGAAATACAGTGAAGACGTTTAAGTAACGGCAGCGTGTAGATCACACACGTGGACATTAAGGAACTATGAAAAGGTCTGCCAGAATTAAAATAGATAAATACGAATTATATCGAGGATAATATCAAGGTGATATCACAGTATGGTATCATGATTAATGTATTAGATCGCCATAGCAATTCATGTAAATGCATCATTAACGCATCGACTTCTTACAGCTTCTTACGGCACCTCTAATTCGTGCAGAATTCCATATACGAATTTGTGTCAAAAAATGAATCATTTATACATAAACCATCGAATTCCAAGTAAAAACACCACATTATAAATCTACGATAAACATTGTTCTTATTTTTATATTGATTCCTCTTTGTTTCAGGCAGCCATTATTTATTTTTGAGATTACACACTCCAATAATTATTGCCATGGTATTCGGAATTAATGACAGACCACTCTGGAGTATAAAAAATCTCTACCTAGGACAATTGACCAATAGGACCTCTGCTACATACTACTTTTCCGGTTGAGGTAAGGTTATTAATAAAAACTGATTCAGGAATGCAGTACCAAATGTCTTGTTTTTTGTAGGAAATCATGAACGAGGCGAATTTCATAATCAGTAGGAAACTTATAGTAAAACATTGCACAGAGTACAAAGATGAAGTTGACGAAAAATACAATCACGAGAGAAGGTGAACACGAGACTGGAGGACGGTCACAACGTGAAGCAAGGATTGCGGGAAAGAAGTCTAAACCGGGTGTGTTCAAGAATCCCACTATTGGTATCACCACCACCATTGCCACTTATCGGACAAGGAGAGGACTCTCAGAATCCTCCACCACCATGGCCGGGAGGTGCCAATGGATTTCGACCAGTCGGCGAAGATCGTACAGTCAGGCAGAGATTTTTCAAAACTACAGTCCGCCCGCCGACCAACCAGCAATGCAAAAATCGATGGCTGAATGCGAACCGCTCGGAAAGTGGTAGGAAGGGTCGCAAGGTTAGCTGGACGATAGTATAAAGCTGAGTGCTGTACCACTCTCGGCTGCAAGTATCCATTTAATATTAGAGACGCAGGGTGTGCACCACACGTGCCATTCGCATGAATTCATCATAGAGAGCAACCTTCTTTTGCATTGATACATCATTGCATACTTTATCCACATACTTTCGTAGTCAAGGCACGCCGTAGAATCTACACCCACTGAGGAAACTCATCATCCTTTGCCGTTCGTTACTTTCGTTGGATTATTGGCCAAGGATTACAGTGTGCAAGTGATTTTAAAACCACTGGTGAAGGAGTCAGTAAAGCATATAGCTTCTCTATACCGACTACCTTTGCCGAGTGCTACGACAATCGCAGAGCAACAGGTGAGTGGCGCTCCTGATGTCTTCTGAAGATTTCATAATTGTCTGCGAGTTCTCCGGTTCGAGCATTCCGTCGTGTCAGTGAAGAAATTTAAAAGATTTATAGACATTCGGAGATCTGTTCTCTTCGAACGCTATCGGCAAGGATCTCTTTTAACAGGATTGATAGGTCAATGCCGATGATTCGATGGTCAATGTTGTTGTTTCACAATCTCAATATTATTTGTCCAAGGAAATTATCGTAATCAGTTTATAGTTAATCATTTGTGTTAAGATGAGCAACATAAGTCAAGGACAAGACTTGTGCGGTTGACTAGCCATGTCCTATAAATTCTTTATATCACCGTACCAGTGATGGATAATAAAAAATAATGTATAGCTATATACATCTGTCCTGCGACGCGTTTAAGCCTCGCAATAACTGTCAGTATCTAAGGAATTTGTTTACATTTTTTGTGAATTGAAATAATTCAATGTAACAATATTTAAACGGTGAAAATGAGTTTTATACCGTTCGTTATCCTGTTGCATTCTTGACAAGTTAGTACAGAATCATAGGTTACATTATACGTATATTGTTGCATGGACATTTTGCAAGTCATCTCAAAATCCATATAATGCAAAGTATTCAAAAGTTCCGCTATTAGGAATTTAATTACTTCGTTTGGTGAAGCATGAAAGTCGCGATAATCAAACGATATTCTTTTACATGCAAAGCTTATAAAACAACTTGCATTGCGACTTAACGATATTATTAACATGGGATCAAAGAAAAATGTTACATTAAATTTTTAATATCAATAATTGCACAACATACACAAAGAGCAATGTGGATAATTTATACATTGGCTGGGAAATCTAAGAATTTTTCTACTTCTTGCCCTCACTGATAAAATTGTAACTTCAACCTTCTAGTATGTTCCCTCACTCAGTCATTGCTTCACTATCGTTTGAATGGAGGTTGTCGATAATTACGCAGTTGCAATTATCAGAAAACCTTATTAATAAAGTAGAGAACGATTTATGCACTTAAGACAATATAAATGGCAGAACTTGGCTCCTATCGCACGTTCATACACATATTATACACATGCGAGTTAGCGTCCGGATTAAAAAAATAAGTAAACTTCTCGCAAGATAAATTAATGAAACTCTCTGTCTTTGTTATGACATATTACAACATTGTTGGTCGTTGACTCGAGAATACTTACATGGAAAAAAAATGATGTAGGATTTATAGAAAAATTCTAATTATGACTTACTATTTTTGAGCGAATTCTTCTACGTTTTGGTCTTACGTATACCTATTATATTATGCTACTTCGATTTTTTAATTCCTAACCTCAAATTGAGTTGTGATCTAAAAGGCTGACAAAAATTTGCAACGTAAATTTGATCAACAACATTTTTGGTCAAAAGTGTAAAATTTGACTTGACAGCTGTAAGGTTGAAAATTATGTAAAAGACTCATTGCTCACCTATGCAGAAATTAAGATCATGAGACATTTGAAAATTGTAGAAACTAATTGATTATACTTTAGCGAAATGTAATTAATTTAAGTAAGTCATAAATTAATTGCATACGTATTTATTCGGAAATGTCACGTATACTTATGGACCGAATTAATTTTTTTTCATAAGTGAGGAAAAATCCATACTTAAGGATAAACCATTGACATCTATGATTTTAATAGATACTTTTAATGTATACCCCATTAAGTCTTACTTCTATTTGTATAATATACTATTAGGCACTGTAATTTCAACATGACAAAAATACATCAATTTTACATTATTGCTCTAAAAGTCATTGGCTTCACATAAGTAGCACTGTAAAGTTAAATTTTGTTTATTTCTGTAAATTCAATAGAAAAGTTTTTCTCACGTAGAAAACATTACCGCACGTATTGCGATTACTGGCATCTATAAAGGGAAATGTAATTGCATAGCTTTACAACCAATCGTGCGTTCTAACTTAATAATTCAACCAAACACGGTAACGACATGATAACTATAAGAAAACTCCTTATTATGAATTCTTCACTGAAACTTTTTGAATTTTCTTAGTCGAATGGATGAAAGCTCTTAAAGGTCTTCTTGTAATTAATTTCCTAATACAATAACTTCCATAATAAATCTGTACATAAAATTTGACTGTGCATTTCCTAGAACGTTTGTATAAATATGTTTAACTCAGATTCACGGACAGTATACTATGCTTATTAGCATCTATATATTCGTATTCAAACAGAGTCCTTAAACAAACCTTTATAAATTCATTTAAATCGATGATTCATATAGAAATTCCCAAGCCAATTCCCATAAATGATACTAATATTCTTGTCAATATTAGTAAAATCATACGATAGCTTCTGAAAATAATATTCGCTAGAAGAAATTATTATTAAAAAGATATATGTAAATTTCGCGTACATACGAGATTATCCGTATTTAATCTGTGATTCTGTATAATCTACTCTAATTATTTCATGTCTTTCATTTGGGCGTAATTGGATTCATGTATGTTTCAGTGTCGTAAAGTTAATTGGAGGTCAACGAAAGAAAGGAGTAGCCTTAAGGAAAGGTTTAAGAAATCAGAGTCATGAAAGCCGCGGTTCAACTGCAGCAATTCAAAAGTAAGTTTTTTCAACATGCTTGTTACGTTATGTTCATTCGGTTATTAAACGCGTATGTGCAACCAATATGTTAATTAGACGTATTTTACTATTATTATTAACAGAACGTGGCTCAGATTGCTAGTGAAGCAAACTAAGTTTAGTTTAGTTCAAGAAAAGTCAGGGTGAAAGGTCAAGTTGTAATGCAGACGAAAGAATATGATATAAACGAAGAAACTATCATAACACTTGCACGTTGGAAAAAACGTGATAAACGTAGCATTCGAAGATAAATCTTATCTAGTATCAAGCCACGTTAATCTCCACAAGTTTTTAACGTCTCAAGAATACATGCAGAAATTCAATGGACAATTGGCAAATCAATATGTTTGAAGATTTTGAAATACACTAATTACAAGCTCTTTGGCTTTACATGCATAACAATTTAGATTCTGCCTGAAGAAAAAGTTTTTATACTCGCGTAGCAGCAATTACATTAAACGCTACACAATTTAGTCAATGATAATCGATTATGCATCGTTATGTACGATGCATAAATTGTAATAATGATGGGCATTAATATCTTTGAACATTTCAGGTCGACGAGAGTCGACATTATATGTATACAAGCTATAGAGCTGTGTGATAAGTTTGACACCATAGATGAAGAACCTGACATTGAAACTATGATTTAAAATTATTACATCAGACTTGTCTATACTATATTGATGAAGTGTATAAATACATAAGACTATATTCTAGAATGTGGGATATCCTTTTGATATCATAACGCGTGAAAGTTCAATGTCTCTTACGCGTACACGTACAACGTTTATGGAGAAAGTCCAGGGTCATGTTTGTATAAGGAATACTGGTAATTGTACCACCGGATGTTTACTGTATTATTTATAAAACATAAAATTATCCCAACAAGCATATATCAGGTCTTAATTATTCGGCGGGATCTAGATTTTTTAATGAAGTCTAAGGTAAACAGGTGAAAGAATCATTTTGCTCCTTGTCCTTGTACGAGCGATACGACAAAGTGCAGGCGTGACCACGAAGAGAGAAGGTCACCTGTACCGGAATCGGTTTAAGTTTGGGATGAAAGACATTTTGATATTTTTTATTGCAAAATTGTTAAAGCATAAGAGTTGAGTACGTAATGACAGGTGCGTTATGATTTAGCAGTTAAATTAAAGGGGTCTGGCTTCTCGGACTCTGAGAAAATTGACGCGACCGTTCACATATTGAATCCCATTAAATAATTACGTGGAAACGTCAAAGAAGGACTCATTTTGCAATACAACAAATTATAACGTGAGCGATTTCCTCAGGATTGCTAAATCACGATAAGTCACGCTAGACGTTTCAACTATATCATATTTTTCTTTTAGTTATCATATAACCATCACCCGTCGTTCTCGTAATTATTAATAGACTGTTACCGGTTTTCTCTATTAGCTACTGTTTTTAAATGATTGAATGTCAAGTGAATATTTTTACAGTTTTTGTCCCTTCTCTGGTATCGAGTTTATATGTTAATTTTTTTATTGGTATTTATCAAGTAAATTGCAATGAAGATCATAGTGCGATTTTCATCCCTGTCAAAAACATCATTAGAAGATGTCACTAACTAACATGCGTATTATGACGTATATCCGATTGACAGAATCAGTGTGCCCTCTTTAACGAATACTTAGTTAAGTCTTTGTCATACACTCTGGTAAAATATTTGTCAATTGTAAATCTTGATTGTTAATGTATTTTATGGACTAAATGTCTCTCTCATCCACAATACACTCAGGCTCATCTTCTAAGAATGAGGCTATTCAAACAATGGTACCGAGTGTCAAGGATTCCCACTCGACGAATATCTTTAAGATATTTTCAGAAATTTCGGTATTTCTTTCCTGTCCTTTACACGTGCTAATATTCAAATCTTTACGAGGAAAATACGTCGGTAACGACGTGAGTCATGTCCGTTCAATCACGACGTGTTCATCTGTAAACCAGATGCGCCATCTTTTAGAATCGCTTTTGGTATGATGTGAATGCGTGAAAAACGTATACTAAAGTTTAAAATCACGAAAACCAAATCTCGTCGGGACCATGAACTTTCGTTCGACATTCACATGCAGCTTCTATTCTTAATGATAATAATTACAACCGTGTGTTATAAAAGCATACATATACCAATGCAAACTAGAAATCTCTCGTACATCGGGCGAATAGATATGCATTAAAAAAAAATAGAAGAAAAGTTTTCAATCGTCTGACAAGCTAAATAATAAACTTTATTTTCTGAAATTCGAAATGGCTTCTACGATTATTCTAAAGTTTTAATTATCCACTGGTGTTATTTTACTACTTACCTATATATGTTCAGCATTAATCTGTAATGATAAAAACGTTTTAATATCGTGCGTTTCTTATACACATATTCTTGTTAGTCGAAGAAACTTTTTTACTTAAATAATTATAGACGTTCTTTAATTGCTTGATAATTAAAGCCAAGAAAATTAACGTATACCGGATCGATGATATTGAGCACGGTGTTTCGAAGACGTTCGCCATCTTAGTCGGAGCTACCGTGACTAATTTCTATCGCGTCAGACTTCCTGGACCACGTAATAAATAATTGTATGTACTTGTACATCTGTTATCAATATGGTAATTACAATTAACGTATAGACGATAATGACATCAAGAGGAGAATTAGGAGATGGCAGTGTCACTCCTCCCTGTTGTCCAACTGGAAAAATCTATTAGATATTTCCAACGATTTCTTTCACATATTTCACAATCCTTGTCATCAATGTATTTACATTGCATTTTCATATGTGACACAGCTTATAAAATATCATGATCTGAACCACTTACCTGTACATACATTAATAAGGCCTGTTCGACTAAACGCGCAACGATATTAATTGCGCGCATAAAAATACACGTAGCTACACTGCTATTTCAAATAATAAGAAAAATAAAGTGCTCACTGTCAATATCTTTTATCATACGATGACGTCTTTATTTTAACGTGCGTCTTGCATAATAATGAACGTAAGTCCTGACGTCATTACCTCTGTACAAAAAAAATGCAGAAGAATTATGAACGTGCGAGGCAGAAGACACTAGCGTATAAAAATACCCAGAATCAAAGCTCGTCATAATTGTACATTTTTATTATGCTAATGAGTAATGACTCTTAAGTTCAGGGATGAAACGCTTAATATATTGACATTCTGTTTTCGTGTGAATTTTGAACACCTAAACAATATCTTTACTTAACGTTCCTCATCAACAATAAGCGTCATCTTGTTTCTCATGTACGCAAATTGATTTTTTTCCAACGGTCCACTATGTTTTATATCGTCATCAAGGTTTTTGATGAATTATGGACTTGACCTCTCATGTAGATGAGTTTTATATCCTAGATTGATAATTGTACATTTGTCGTATCCGTATAAAGCGTATCGTCTGCTTTGTTATGTACACAACGTATGGATGAGGAAGTTATAATCATTACCACTGAATATTATCCATGTTTCAATTATTCTTTATTGTATTTACATGCATTACTGAATCATCCTTTTTGTACGAAATAGATAGTAGACTCTGAACAATGATTGTTGACTCAGATACCTATAGCGGTCTTAATGCATGAACAAGACCTGTTAATTATCTCTTCAAATCTTGATTACGACCAATTAGTTTCTGTTTGGACAATTCCCTTATTCCACCTGATCGAAATTGAGCATTGGTCGAAATAACGCGTTTGGTCGTGTATTTCTTATTTTCATCCTTAATCATGCACAAAAATCACAAGTCATGTTAGTCACCATTCACAAGTCTCTAATATTTTGTGACAATCCAATCACCCTGGGGCACATTAATTTCTTTGATGAGGTTATGTACGTGGCTGACAGGTACCTGAGGGGTGTCGAATAACAAAATAAAAACTCTAAACATTGATAAGTAAAGGCCTAATTGAATTTGGATAGCGGATGAAACGATATGTGAGTCAAGGTAAACATAAACTGGGACCTCAGACCGTTTCGTTGGTTCATGTCGCCCGAGGGAGCAACGAATTTCACAAAGGAAAAGAATAAAAATTGTTATGATACTTTTTCGCACGTCCCGATAGATCACATTATAAGAGGTTAATGGCTCTGAGTCTTGATTTTTTTCATACACCGTTGCACGAGTAAAGTTTAATAAAGCGCAATAAAACTTTTTGAATATTCGGAATCGTATTTAAATTGTGGCATATTGACAGGGTGGCAATTATATGATACATTAGATCCTTAAGCAACCTTTTTTAGTTATCGATTGATGGATTGAACTTTCCGTTTTATGGCTGACACGTATGTTTTTTCCCAACGCAAATAAATGTGACAAAATAACAATTTCACGTCTGTTACAGAGATTCCTTTCGTTTTATGGATGAATTTTTTATTTTTGTCACTGACATCATTATAGTTTTTTTTTCATTTTTTCCAACTTTTTTCTTGGACATCCAGTCGGTTTCCAATGTTGTTCTTAACCTTCGACTATTTTACGATGTAACTTTTATTAATTATTTATCAGAACTATAAATTATCAGGGAAGGACGTGAATATCTTTTATGGGGAGATTGAACAAGATTTTTATAGTTTCCGAAAAAATAACAAAATTTCACACATTGAACGATCAGTTTAACATTTTTTACTAAAAATGCTATTATAAAAAATGTATTTATTTTATAGTCCATATCTTTCTCAGGACTTAAAAAATATTGTATACTTACTGTCCATCTCTGAGTATTCGTTAAATAAATTTATCACGTGGCAACCGTTGCCATTAATTTTTATATTCTTCTTGCTTTCCTCAAAAAGCCTCCAAACGGTATTCTAGACGATTTACGATGCCTTGCAACTTGTGCTAAATACAAATCTACGATCGCTGTAAAGTCCTCGTTCGCTTGTCAGCGTTAACACTTCTTTTTGCGTGAGATACTTAATGAGATAGGTGGTATTATAAATCAACAGGAAAACTTACAAATGTGTTTCACAAATCGGTTACAATCTAGGTAGACTTTGATACTATACGTCCTGTGTGACCTTACACGTTTGAAGGTATCGTGCCATAAGAGGACTATCGTATTCATGCTTCACAGTTATTAAATGCAAACACGGCTTCTTGCGTTGACGAGATTTTAATATGTAACGCCATTCGCACGTTTTACATAATATACGATATATAATGCGTAGATTCAATACATAAAGCACTGCTCATTGACTCTGTCTCACAGACATTTATTTGTTGGATAGAATTTATCGGGCAGTTATTTAAATTTACGATAATTCTTCACACAATAAAACACTTGGTTGCTTATATTGGAAATTTTTTTATTCTAGAATGTCTTATCCTATTCATGGTGGGCATCATATGCAGCGCTTTGGCATACGCATTGTACGTAATCAATCCTATCAAGGCGCTTCTGGAATACGTGAGTACATTATTTCATTCTAAAGTAAGGGTACGCAGGTCCTGTGATAATCAATATGCAGTTTATTGGAATATGTTTCACAAATGTCATGACCAATTCGGAATATACGTCATTCTATTCAATATATGATAAAAATGGAAGAATAACTTAGCGTATAAAGAATACTGAAAATGTAATTTTAGAAACTTCAAATGGCTCCAGGATCAACGGTATTTACGATATGGCAGACACCACCTATTGACATTTACATTAAAGTTTACATATTTAACATCACCAATCCTACTGAGTTTCTAAATGGAGAAGAGAAACTTAAAGTCCAAGAAATAGGTCCTTACGTTTACAAGTAAGTATTCATTGCTTTTAGCCCTTGTATTATTTATACAATAGCACAGTTGGAAAAAAACATATATATATATGTCTTATTTTAACGTTATAGGGAAATTTTGAAAAACGAAAATGTCACGTGGAATGACAATGGCACGATGTCATATACGCCAAGGAGGACGGTGGTGTATGTACCAGAAATGTCCGTGGGAGACCCTGAACAGGATCTGGTGATGGTACCTAATATACCAATGCTGGTACGTAAAAACTATTTTAATATTTACAAGTAATTGCTCGTATAATGGATTTTTCAATTTTATACAAATTTCTTGACATTTAACCTTCGATTGGATAAACGTGCATTCTAATTTAAAAATTGCCACGCAAGTGTATCAGACAATCTTGTAAAATGTTAATCGGGTACAGTTTTTGCGACGTACCTCAATAGCGTGAATTAATAAAAGAGCATAAAAATTATTCGCTTACTAGACGGATGTTATTTAGTCATATAAAAAATAACATTAATAGCGGCAGAAGAAGGTTGACAATATCGTATAGTAAAGTTGAAAGTCCATTTTGCTTTATTTTATTTATTCCTTAATTGTAATTGGCTAACTACATGACATCTCTAATATTATGAATTTCTTATCTTAACGACAGGGAAGTAAGACCGGGAAGATGATTGAAAAACTCAGTTCATGCGGAATGACTAATTTGACGTAAATTTTTTTTTAAGTTCTGATTGTCTTATTACACCTCTGTATAATGCACCGAATTAGCAAACTCCGTTAAAAGAATGATTTATCAATGTAAATGACTCTTAGCCATTAATCGCAATAATAACGGACTGACAAAACAGCGAGGATACGTCTTTCCTTATAATTCATTATACTTTCTAATTAAAAATTTTCTTTTTTCATTCATAACATTGATTTTGATCGTAAACGCAGAAAATCTAATTTTATCCCAATGCCGTCGAGTTTCAAGAATTCAATTCTTATTAAACTTTTAGTCATTTCAATCCGAACATTAATCCTAAGTTGATTCATCGTCCAAGACGTAATATAAACACGACTAAAAGTTATCAAGAGTTTCAATCACAGCCAAATATCACAAATGGAATAAAAAAATGTATTGATTCGTTTAAAGAAAAAATATGGACATCCAGTATTAATAATGTCAATTCTCCTGCAGAACGAGGAAATATCTTCTCCTACTGGAGTATCCCATTATAGGATGAATATTAATCACTGAACGTTCATTATACATGCCTAAACGTATTAAATATTAAACTATTGACATCAGTGACGCAAATTTCCTTACGATATCAGTTGTTTCCTTAACGATCATTCAACGTCCCACGCCAGCGGGAACTAACTTCTTTTTAACTAACGACCGTGCTAGCGACTATTCGCCTACCTGATTATCATCCCATTTTGTTCATCATATGTTTCCTCAAATTCATCTTTGACATTGATTTTATTACACGTGGATGCAATATGCAATATATATATTATATATAAATAACAAGGTGAGAGGTACTATATTCCTACTTGAAAAAAACACCGATAAGCAATGAAAACTGACCTTTAAGAATACTGCCGGATAGGCTATGGAAATGTTTGTTGGTATTTTTACGTAGTAGTTCCGTTTGCCGTATTTCTATACAACGTCAGAAGCGTATTTCATCTTGAGATTTGTAAGCATAAAGCGCATGCATATTCCGCGCTAAAAAAATTAACGTGTCGAATTTATAATATATACTTTCTTTTAGCTTGTTAAAGCAACGTGCGTATAATCTTATATCAGGAATATTCAATAGATTTTTTATGTTTTATGTCACAGGGCATTACGTCAGCCCTACGTAATGCAGGATTCTTTGTTAATTTTCCTCTTGCGCGTCTGACGAACTATTTGGACAGCAAGCCTATATTGAACATCTCCGTTTACGAGTATTTGTGGGGTTATGAGGATCCTCTGGTTCAGCTAGCCAGTGGTATCGTACCCAAATTCATCAATTTTCAAAAATTCGGTTTACTGGACAGGGTGAGTAATGTATTGAGTAATCAATGAAATTTTCAGTTTAATTATATTTCTCTTTGAATACGAAAATGATATTCGAATCACAAATATTCGAATTCTCCCACTATAAACGGTAAACAACTATTTAATCCTTGCGCACACTTTACCGGTTGAACGTAGACAAGGAGAGTTGACGAGTTGCGTAGCGATGTCATTATTTTTCTGATGGAAATTATTAAGTCTGTCGTGCGTAAGACATTTTTAGAGATTCATTATATTCATCGCGAGAAAGAGTCATTACTCAAGAGTGTAAATTAGCGAGATTCCTGGTATAACCCCTACCGTAACTAAGATTAATGTAAATTCTTATTGCAAATATCTGTTTGTAATATTATTCATGTTTTTCGTATTGCTGTGTAACTATGCTGCTACCGATAGAGATGATGTGGTTATAAAAAGATACTATGAAGATGGTAAATGTAAATACGTATGTAGTCAAGATTCATCGAATCTTTGAAGAAGCTGGAAGTTAAAATAATCTGTTGCTAAATACTTGAAGCTGTATATAAACATTGAAAAAATAGTCAATATGCACTGACTTACGATAACTGGATATTACCACATAACCTAGCCAAACTGGCAGCAGGACACTAGCATGTATATAGGAATAACTTCTCAATAAATCCTTTCACTGTGATTTTATGAGCCATTTATTGACATTATGGCTAAAGCGCTTTAATTAATGAGAACGCGTAATACGCAATCGACTTGACGTTTAGAATATGCGAGAAATGAGATTAATTGATTCTAATGCATATCGACTGCAAAACTTCGTAGCTCATTCGGTTGAGAAATAAGAGTTGGAATTTTTCCTCTAATGCAGGTTGCTTAAACTATATTTTCAATCTCTGTACAGATGTACGACGAAGGAGACAACACGGTAGTGATGAACATTAAGAAAAATGAAAATATGACCGATGAAGCTGGGCGATACTTAAGCATTGAGTCTTTTAACGGAAGTCCTGGTTTGGCTTATTGGGGCTACGTCGATGTTGAAGGAAACGAGACTAATCCTGCGTAAATATACATTTTTCATTACTCTTGTATTATATATCCCCTATTATTCTTTCTTCCTTAGATTTAGCTTTACCTTTAAAAATTTACATTTTTCAGCAATACTATGTGCAATCGTGTTCAAGGGGCTACCGAAGGCTGTATATTCCCTGACAATTTGGATCGGAACGCTGTTTTTCGCGTATACCGAAAAGCTTTCTGTCGTACTATGCCAATAGTCTTCAAGAAGGAAGTTGTTGAAAATGGATTTCCGGCTTATCTCTACAGTCTCAGCGATGATTTTCTCGAGACGCCGGACAAAAATCCGGACAATGAATGTTATTGTCGTAAAATGGAAAAGTGCCTTAAGAAAGGACTGACCGACGTGACACCTTGTTATTACAGTAAGAATATAATTTCTTTCGTAATTGTTAATTGTAATATCATCTATCCTTTACATTTATCTCATGTTATTTGTGTTCTACTGTACGCGAGAAATAGCATCGAAAAAAGAGACTTGCAAAGTGCAATAATGATGCATATAGCATTCACAGTTTAAACTAACAAACACTTACTGGTTAAGAAAAAAAAAGAATCTGTTTAACATCGTTGTTAATACGAGTGAGAAATTCCACGTAATCCTTGTGGCTATTTAAATATTGGTTGTTAAACTTTATTATTATCAGCATGTTTTTATGAATATTCAGATAAGTCTGAATTTTTCAGAACAATAATACTGCTAATATTGAATGACGTCTTAGGAGACATTTCATGGAGAAAAAATAATTTTATTACTCACATATTGCATGTACACAGAGAGACAATGAAACAGGCTTGTTGGTCGAAACTTTTAGAGGTATAGATTTATAACATTTTTGATACTATGATCAAGCCGATCGACCCATATAAATGTTATACGTTAAACCGACCTGACTGGGTGGTAATGAAAAATTCATAGCAGATGATGTTTCGGAACTTGGTGGGAAATGTCACACTCTGAACTTTACAGTTTAATGAGAATAGCACGTATAGTAGATCCGTGGCCTTCTTTTCTACAGGGACACCATTGAGAAAATATAGGTTAGACTTTAATGGACGCGCAAAACCTTCGTATTAAAGGACACTTTGCGAAGTCTGTTTATGTGAAGTCAAGCGATGTGCTTCTTTTGAAAAACTGAAAAATAGTCAAGGATTTTCGGTAAAATATCGCAACTATTTATTCTGTGGATTCGCGGATTGACTCCAATCTCTAAGTTCGGTATATATACTACTTTCTTGCAATGTTCTCTGTATATGAATCTGCCTTCATTATGCAAGTCACCAGTTTGCAATTTTTCCCTAGAATCTAAAATGTTGTAACGCTACTATAGTCGGTCCACGAGTTTGATATGTTTCTTTGACTGATCAAAAACATTCAAGTCCAGCAAACCACACGTGTCTTAGCATAGCATTTTTTCACAACGTATGCATGTGCCTGGTTTTGCACTGATTTATATTATATTATTTTAGTATATATATTTTTCCCGTACTTTTGTGGAAACCCATCTGTCATCTGTTAAGAATTGCATTATTTTGCAAACTGTCAGAACAAGACGAGCTCGTACATCGACTATAGCTAGAAGGAATGGTAGTCGTGGCAGATGATATACCACAGTACAGTGAGCGATGAAGAAATAATTACAAACCTTCAAACGAATATACGTCGCAATAAATAAAAACGGTATACCGCTACGCGATAAAGATTGTTATCGAGACTTCAGTAATTTCCAAGTTTATCTATTTAACTTAATTTCATCCAGCCTTGCGATTTGTCATTCGATGATCGATTCAAAGTTTTCTAATCGAACGAATAGTACCTAGAGTATTAAAAATAGATGTAAAAGTAAAAAGAACAAATTGTCTAATGAAAGTGTGTTGACTAATGAAAATAACTGCGACTAGCAATACCGGTTCGCAGTTCGAGGGCTACTTACTTGTTCGACTGGAAATCATTGAAATACTTGATCGTTAAAGGTTTATAAAAAAATATACATATTCAATGAATATTGTTGTTACTGTGCATTGCAGATATTCCAGCCGCTCTCTCCTTACCACATTTCCTTGATGCTGACCCGACTCTCTTGGAGGGCGTAGAAGGTCTTCATCCTGAGGAAGAGAAACATCGTACAAAAATTCTGCTTCAGCCGGTAAACACTTAAACGTAAAATTTTATTTTAACGAGCGAACAAAGAAAATTATTGTGTCAAGATGAAAAATACATCGCACATCAAATAAATACGGATCTTGTGTCAATAAATATAGTCTCATACTTGTTTATTTTCATTAAAACATATATACATTCTTTTTTATAAATATTGAATCAAAAAATATTTGTTCTCTATTCCAGACAGTGGGAATACCGTTATACGTGAATTCTAGACTTCAGACTAATCTCGTAATGGACCACACAGTCTATAATTCAAGAGTGACGCCGTTTAATGATCTGACTGTTCCTCTCTTTTGGACTGACTTGGTAAATATAGACTATTTTTTTAAATTTCTCAACATAAAAAGACTATGATTATAGTGAATAATTTAATATTCTAATATTCCAGCATATCCCGAATCTACCGAGCGATTTGTTGCTGCTCTTGAGACTGTGCCTGCAGGTATTGCCTGTCGTGCAAACTGTCCTTATCTGCCTCCTAGGTATCGTCGGGGTCACGACGTTCTTCCTTTCTCTAATCGGTTCCCTATGGGTTCTAAACCAGCAGCAAGATGAAGAAGACAAAAAGAGAAAAGATAGCTGCGATCTTAGGATACCATTGGGTTACGGTCAGTACACTGCTATTCGCATCTTGCCTGCCATTAAGAAGATTACATCGAAGACGGATCTATTCGGTTAAGCTACACGAAATTCAACGCATCAAAGAAGAGAGAAAAGAAGAGCCTTGGTAGAATTCACAGTATACGAGTTAATTTTATAAATGTATTACAGTAATTAAGCTTGCGGTCAGATGTACCTCAAGGCCTCGTATTCTTTGCCGACCTTGCCACTTTCTTTTGAACTCTGTTTTTTTCGGCATTCTGCCCTCTTCTTGAGATCATTGTGTACTTAACTATTGTACAAGTTAAAATGTCATTTTGCATGTAATTTTATAATTCTATACAGTACCGAAAAAGGTAACAGATTTAAACAAATAACTCCACTTCTGTGTCTGATTTCCTTCTGACAGTCCGGAGATAAAAAAAAGAGGTTCACTTTCCTCGCACACAACTGTTACAAACTTTGTTAATACGATGTTAAAGAATAACGAATCGTCTAAATTACAATAACAGGTTTTCCTTTATCAGTGATATATTCAACAAGATAATAATGTCCGATACTTTTGTTTTGTAAAAAGTGATGTCGTATTCGCAAGTAGATAGATAAACATATTCCAGACGCTATTCAAAATTAATTTGTATATTTTTCCTGAACGAGATGTCATTGTCTAGATAACACACGATATTTTCATACGTTCAAGCGAGCATAAACAATTGCCTCTCAGATTATTGCATAGAAACATCTTTCTTTGGGTACGTTCCGAAATTAATTGCCAGTATTGCGAACACGTTCATGGGATGACAGGAATACTACTATACTCTCAGTACTTGCATTGATTATTACGGAACGTATCTTTCTTGAGCTTGAGAATAGAAGTCACGTGGTGCATCAAAACAAAATAGAAATGTATGATTCTAGAAATCATTTGGTGTATACAAGATTTCACGATTAACTACTATAGCAAAAACGCATTTTGAAAAATCAAAATACTAATTAGACGTTACTGTTAATATATGATATTCTTTTCTGTTACGGGATTTTGCGCTTGTTCTTTTCATAATGTAACAATGAAAACCAGCATTCAATTGTTTAACGAAAGAGGTCCCACTCAATTGTGCTGACTCTTCGTACTGTTTTTTGAGTCATAGATTTGTGTTAATTATACTTTAGTTTTTTTTCTTCATATTTTTCGTTATGTTCATAAGGATTGCGAACAGTAGGTAGACTTATTAATGGCGATGCCTGCTCAATGATTTTAAATTAAAATCCATACATTAGGCTTCTAATGATAAGAGATATTTTATAGAAGTAGGAGTGCGCTGACATTGTTAAATTTTAACCTGAGCGGCATAATTTGAAAAAAAATGGAATTTTTTATTAGTACAGAGTTGTATCGTTGCTCTTGTCTCATAAATATTTGTCAATGGGTATTTCAATCACGTTATTAAATTGTATTAAGACATGTACATAGATAGTTGTTTATATTATATCGATATTTAAGATATACATATATATCTATCATACGAATATCTCTAATTCTTTATTCCCATCGTAGATCTTTCAGGTATGCGAAGGGACATAAGATGCAATATATATATTGTGTGCCTAAGTGTATATTCGCAATTAGCATCAGTAGAAAATTTATTTATCAATTTCAAATGTTGACGAGTCAGGCACAGACAATAAGGCAGATACATATAATGAAATAATAAGACTGATTGGGCATGGATGATTACCCTAATAGTAACTATACATACAAAAATGTAGGTCTCTCTAGCACTGATATGCTTAGTCATGTGCTTCATCAAGTTGCCACATTAAATCCGTATTAAGGAAGGTCACGTGTAACAACCTTTTCCTTCATTACCTAAATGTCCCAATATTTTTGAATAACTTTATAATGCTCTTTTAAATAATTTATTAAAAACGAATGTGTTTGAAAGAGACATTTTCTTACATAATTGTTTTAAATTGTTATTTTGATAACAAGAGTTTCAAATTTCATGGTTTGTTTTTGAAATATTAAAAAAACCAAATTCTTTGTGAAAAAGGAGAAAGGAGAAGAACTCACTGATAATATGTTCTCAATTAAATCTCTATAGAAGTAACACATTGATGATTATATTTAATTTGACAAGGGTAATATGCATATTGTCCTTCTAGTAATTAGATTTTCCTGGGCAATATATAAATCAATAAAAATAGTTTTACCCTCTTCATTAGTTCAGCTTTTGTTAAGAGAGTAGCTTTTTTCTAAACTTTGAAATTGTATTAGGTGAAGGTATATAATTATTGAGATAATTTAATATAAATATTTGTTTATATTTCCAGACATCCTATTATAATACAGTTATTATCGATTTTCAATGTATAAAGTAAATACAACATTGCAGCATCAACGAGAAGCGCGTAACGCAATCTATTTACTCACTCATTTTCTCTCTGGGGCTTACAATTGAATCTGTTCCTTACATGCATTAGACAAAGATATAGTTAGTAAATCAGTAACATTTAAAATTACCGGTCGAACAAATAATATGCATACATTGTTTAAAGAAAAGGGCCTTACTCGTTTAAAATTTATTTTACTAATGGATAATTCACTTCAAAACTTGGAACAATTTTGAAAGACTGAAATGAAATACAACTGCATAACATATGTGGCATACAAAATTATTCTTTAGATATCACTATGAGCCTAGATGTTTAAAAAAATCTTTAAGTAGCAATAAGGTATATTATTAATCATTTCCCTTATTTTGAATTCAACAAACACACAAGAGCGGCTAATCAAGGGTCCTTACTGACCTACCGTACTTATCATTGGATCAGTAACGGTTGTGTACTGAGCCACTCTTCTGCGTTTCCTAGGAACACAACTCACAGAAAAGTGAGCTTATAAGCAGTTATAAATACTTCATGAAATATGTTGATCAGCTTAAATATTAAATACTGATGGTTTCGAGTAATAAAAATGTTACTGATTGCAATCTCATTACTAAACTTCATATTAGGTAATATTTTACATTAGGAACATCCATAGGATAGACTCACAGATTACATATGTGTAACCATATCATCAGACCGCGAACACTCAAAGACCGAATTGAATTATTTCATTTTTTATATAATTATTTACATAGTAAAAAAATGTGCCTCAGAAAAAATGGCAATACATTATTTCACAGCACGATAGCAGAATAAATAAATCATTAAACGATTATTTACTGCTCCTAGCGCATAACGATGTTTCAAATTAATTTGATTTTATACACATTTTGCTACAACATCCAAAGCGTACAATTATGTAATGCTGTATTATACTCTCTAAATGAATGACGATTACATACTCAGAGTAATGTCTTGATTATTCGAAGTTTCTCATTATTTTATCTCCAAATTTTTTTTTACAAAAAATCATTTTGATATCTTAGCATATTCATAAATTCGTTGTTAAGAAGTACATGGAACGCTGTATATGGTTAACGCTTAACACCTGGAAACTGTTGAAGCAATCTGAACAATGTGAAATACATGACTCTCTTGGAATGTATTTAATGTGCTAAATCCATCAATTGAATTTTTATTAAGTATTCCCGAAACAGCTTTTCAATCAAATTAATTTGAAACTCAAGTATATAACACAGCAAAAGGAATTTGACGTACCTTTATACCATGTAAAGTTATAAAATTTTCTTTCTCTAATCGCGGATCATCAAGACACCAACGCACATCTGACGAACGCGGAGATAATTTTAAACCCATAATATCATTTAACTAAAAATTATGTACAATTTGTTCAGTTTTAATAGAAGCCTGATTTTACAGAATTAGTAACCAGCCCGTTTCAACTCGTTTAGTTGATGCGCAAGCTTTTCTTCCTTTGTTCTCCTCGCCTGTCCCAACTTTCGGCATTCAATATATGTACTTAAAAATCTCTCAACATCAATCTTTCTATTAAGAAAGTCTTCGGCTATCTTTTCACTTCTTTCGTGACTCTCATCTGCAGCTTGTTTCATGCATTCCTTTATATGATCAGGTGTAAACACTTCAGATAATTTATTGTACCGTTGAATAAGCTGATCATACCGAGCCTTCAACGTGGTGACGGTTTCAATTTTTTCTGCAACTTCATCGCGCAACTGCTTAAGTTCAGGCTCTTTGGTTAAATTCGCCGCTAAAAATTATAAAAAGATAATCATTATTAATAATAGAATTTCTAAAATAAAAATATAATGCATCAATGAACAGAGGCTTTACTTACTGGCAGTTTTCTCTACCCAATCTATAGCATCTTCGACAGCAGCATTAATGTCTTTTAATTGTGAATGATTTTCCAAAAATTCATCCAGCCTGTCTTCGTCTTCACTGAGTTTTTTCAATTCCTCATTATTCAAATTATTCAGTTCTGGGAATACTAAACTCTGGGGCGCCTTCGTTTGGACGTGGCTTTGTACGGATTGTCCGTAATTCGCATTGACGAAATGTGAATTTAAGTACGAGGATGCATGTTGACTCGTGGAGTAATGCGTGGGATTAGTTCTGTGTAAAGTACTACTTCCAGAGTTTGCAATGTACGTTGAATGATGAGATGGTACTGCGAAGGAATTTGTCTGGCTATTCGAGTTATACGTGTTTCCGGAATTTGTATAATTGTAATTGTAGACAGAGGTGTTTGTATTCGAGGAAGAGAATAGCGGATACTGTGAATCGTAATACGAATTATAGGACGTTGAAGGAAGGTCTATGTATTGCTGCAGAGCATAGGATGGCGAAGCTCTTTCTTGAAGATCTGCAACAGTGTCATATCCAAAGATCATTGAGGTTGCTGACATATCAAATATATAATTATAATACAAATAGTGGTCTTTTCACTTGAAATGATATATAAGAGTACAATTAATACCTCTGTGGGGTATAGTTGTTGCTGGAGGACTATCTTCTAATAATTGTGGTGGATTTTTGCTAAATTCTCTAATAATGGCTTGAACAACACGGCCAAGGTCACTGTGCACTGTGAACTAGAAAAAAAGACAGTTGTTACTGAAACTACATATCACTTTATTGTAAAGTAATTGAGAGTAGAATACTTGTTAATGATTATAGTAGCAACACAATTTGGACAAATACAATTAGAAATCATATTCACTTTCAGAGAAGTAACTGGTCTGTTTTTAGAAAAGGCTATTCGTTGAAACTAATGGAATTAGTACACCCATTTTTACTTCAAATGTATATACATGCAATGTATATACATATTTACATTTAATTAAGCATCTTTTGTTTAACATAAATATAAACTTATCACATTAAAGCAAGGAATACTTGCTTCCTCTTAAATGGTCATTATTTTGATTTAGAAGTAATATGCTAATCTAAATAGTTTAAGATATATCTTTATCTTGTGGTGAAACAAAAAGTATAAATATAGGTATCTTATTAGATAGCAGGAGACCAACTTGGCTTACATTTAGCAATCCTGGGGCACTAGTAATTTCACTGTGTTCGTTACACCAAGGATGCGTAATTGGAGGGGAAACTCTAAGGAATGGCTTCTCCAATGGAAACTCTGGGGTTAGCGAGACCATGATAGCCATTCGCTTATCCCCAGCATCAAACTGCACCTGGTACTCCACATCTTCTTTCAACTCGATTACACTGCACATGCCAGTGAAGAAAATATATATATAAGCATTTATAATTAGATTGGTAAACAACTTACATTTTATATCATGTAGTTAAGATTGTAGATTTATATAAATTACTAACTTTCTATATATTAAAGAAACAATTACAATATTGAGAGATAATTATTATTAATATTAATATTCATTCTTCAACATTAAATTAACATATCAATTTCACTATATCTGTATTGTAACAAAAATATATAAGTATCTCTATTTTTTTTAATGGGACAATAGAAACATCTTATTTACCATGATTCTGCATACAAAAGAAGTCGTGTACATTTATAGTAAAATAATAACAGATCACACATTAAATGTGAGGAATTGCTGTGAATCATTAAATTCTTAAGACATTGCAACAATTGTAGTACTTTGAAAGTAATGTCATTCAGATCAAGGTGGACAAAAGGAACAACCCTCATGATAAAAGGAAATCATAAACGAGAGTTCGACGCTAATCTGATATTGTAATGCGATTTTATAAGTCGTAAATGTAAATAAAAGAGGTTAATAAGAGGTTACAAATATCGGGAATATCTTACTTGGCATTAAAAATTTTCAATGTGTTGATTTGTCGTTTCCTTTTGACGGCAGCATTCTCAGTTTCTCCACGGAATATTTGCGATAACATTTAAATGCCTTAATTTTTGATAAATCATTCGCTTATCCGTCAATGTCCCTGTCAAAGCAACCATCCAGCAGAACAGCTGTTCCAACTTTGCTTACTTCACACAGGAAATAGTGATATTCCTATGTCATGTTAACATCGCAACAGTAGGTTTGTTCTCATTACTTCGTTACCTATACTTTCTGAACTTTTTAAAAAGTGCTAATTGGTGACATTTTTAAGTAAACAATGAGAACAGAAACCACGAAAAAGTTAATTAAACGCATAATTAAACATTTTACTTTTTTAAAAAGTAATGTCTTGAAATAATTTTCTATAGCTAAATAAATTACCTTTGAACATCCTTACTTTAGATTCAAATAAAAATTGTTTAGGCAGAAATGAGTAGGGAGATTGCCAATAAGCCGATTTTCATGGTCCAAAATCTATTTCAGTGTGGACGCGTCATCTGACGACTGGACGTTTCTGCATTTGTGCCATATTTGTGCACATTTCCTAAATAATTTTTTTTTTAATATGTCGATGGCATAGAACCATAGAACTTAATACTCCTAGAAAGGGAATAGACTATAGTTTAGTTTCCACCGTGCAGAGTTTAAACAGAGTCAAGCAGCTTCATTGGTCAATTCCACTCAACCCCTATACGTGATTGGTTAACTCTGTTTAAACACAGCACGGTGGAAACTAGGCTCATTCTAGCAATGCATATGGCTTAGTTTCCACCGTGCAGAGTTGAAATAGAGTTAACCAATCAAGTTAGCTTATTCCGCTCAAATCTCGTTTTTAATTGGTTAACTCTAGTTCAGCCCTACACGGTCGAATATATGCAATATTATTCCGGTTATTTAATCTAATCTAAAGGAATTGATCAATCTCAAATATTCGTAAGAAGTCATCTGTGATTTGTCATTTCCATTAGATCTGTACTGACTAAATTGAAATAACACCGCCGTGTAAACGTAGTCATGAATGTTGCTTACCGCATCCGTGAAAATTGTATATTATTTTAAGGAATAAATGATAAATACATCAGGATTAAACTAAATCGAGCGAACATGCCAGTATTTCAGGAATCATGTGCGGAAGTAAATACAAATACATTATAATCTTTATAATACAAAGTTTAAGTTTATACTTACAATATTTATGTGTATTTACAATTTTTAGCAGATTCAAGCTCAAACAGTAATAATAATTCATCCTGGATCTATGAATCTTCGTATGGGTCGAGCATCAGACCTGAATCCTTATACTCTACTAAATGCTGTAGCAAGAAGAAGATTACCTGGAGGTATAGAATATAAGGATAATTTTCTTCCACCACAAGTGGCACGTGTAAGTATTTTTATGTCCACAATTATTACAACATAAATTAAATGTATAACTCAAATTATGAAATATTTTACAGACAAAGGAGTTAACCCAGGCAATGGAAGAATCTAGACTTCAAGTGTCTCATACTCTTCAGTCCTGTTTACAGTCTGATGGTCGAAGAAGATATGCAACTCCTCCACAACAAATTGCAGCATTTAATCGTAGATCTAATCCAGAAATTCAATCACCTTCCAGTGGAGACTGGCTGAAAACAGATGAAGATGTCATTGTGGGAGATGATATATTGTCTTTAAATCCTGAAGAGAATTTAAATATACATTTTCCTTATAGAAGAGGAGAATTAAATGTGCATACAGGTCCAGGAGGAAGTCTCAGAGCTGTTTTGGCAGACTTGAAAACTATTTGGGAATATGTCCTGACAAAAAAAATGGATATTCCTCTTAGAGATTTAAGGCATTATCGTGCAGTTCTAATTATACCAGATATTTACAATAGACAATATTTGAAAGAACTAACAACTTTAATGTTGTGCGATATAGGATTTGGAGGATGCTTCCTTTTACAGGTGTGATTCAGTTTTCTAACATGAATAACATAATTCCACAATTGATATTCATACAAATCCTTAATTTAAGGATCATGTTGCCGCTACATTTGGAGCAGGCTTAGGGTATGCTTGCGTAGTTGATGTTGGTGATCAAAAAACGTCAGTTTCTTGTGTAGAAGATGGAATATCACATAGGAACACACGCGTGCGTATGGATTATGGTGGCGGTGATATTACTCAAACATTTTTTTGGCTACTTCAGAAATGTGCCTTCCCATACAAAAATTGTGACCCTTCCAACAGATTAGATGCATTACTTTTGAATCAATTGAAAAAAGACTTTTGCCATGTTGATTTAAATGTTTGTGGGTCTCAAGAAAAAACGTTTGTTGTAAGAAAGCCTAAAGAACATACTGAGAAGTATACTATTCAGGTATTACATTATTTTAGTAAGGAATAAGTAATTAGATATATTATTTATGTGAATGACAGATATATATATGGTAGGTCGGTGATGAGTGTTTAGTCGCACCCTTAAGCCTTTTCCAACCGGAATTATTTAAAGTAACGGGGACGCACAATGTTCACATTCAGAAACGATCTATGGGTGATCCAGAGGATCCTCACGATGAAAATTATTTACGAGAAACCAGTGTAAGTTAACGTAGAACGAATACTATGTGTTCTTAATTATTAATATTGTTGAGTGCGTTGCCATAAAACATACATTTATTATAGCGGAGAGGAATGAAAGAAAACTTGGAACAAACTTTAGAGATGCAAGAAGAAGTAGCAACGCCAGCTGTTGCAGGTGAAGAAGAAGTTGTTGTGGATGCAGTAGATTCTGCACCTATCACTCTGTCTAATCGTGATCTTGATGCACCGCGAGATTTTATTGTTGGGCCCCAACAATTATTAGGTCTGGATCATGCAGTATTACAAAGCATCGATCGCTGCCGTAAGTTTAATAATCATATTGTACAAAATGTTTATAACACTTCTAAAAGTATACTCCGTATGAATTAATTATCATAACAGCAACTGACGACTTGAAGAGAAAAATGTACAGCTGTGTCTTAGTTGTTGGTTCAGGAATGAAGTTTCAAGGTATTGGCATGTGGCTCCATAATAGAATATCTCTACAGATTCCGTATATGTACAGAGCTGGTGAGTAGCTTAATGTTACTTCTTTGTTTTATGTAATTTATAATCCAATTTATTAAGTGGATTCCTTTCCTTTTTTGATAGAACAATTAGATATTATAACACAACCTAAAGAAATGGATCCAGGAATGACAGCATGGAAGGGTGCTGCAATTCTAAGCTGCTTGGAATCTGCTCAAGAATTATGGATTGGCCGACAAGAGTGGGAACGCATTGGCGTTCGGGTGTTGAGAGAAAGAGCACCTTTTATGTGGTGATTTATGAAATTCATAATTAACTTAGTAGAATATAGGACCATGAGATACATGTCTCTAAACATGTTTGACATTTAATTAATAGCAATTCATCGACTCGGACAAACCCTCTCTGCGGTAAAAATATTGTATGCACAAGAATATACAATCAATTTAGTACTTTGATTTTCTAATTTCATAACCTTTTTTTTATTTAGTATTATACGTTAGAAGATAAAGTGAGTTTATATACAGTTAATGCTACAGTAAATCAGTTAGCCTAATTTTACTTTTGTCGTTTCGGTGATATACTGCTATATCTGCTTCAACAAGAAACTTGGCATATTGTAATGTTTCAGGAAATATGTTAATGTAAAGATCATCACCACCTCTAGTATAAGCTGCTGCTAGACACTGAAACAGATTTGAAGATATTGAAAAAATTTTATGAATATATTTGAATTTACTGTATATGTATAACATTACTTACCGCTAACATTTCCAGAAATTCCTCATTGTCTGGGAAAATAGTATTCACAACTGTGTGCTGTAAAAGCAATATTGTACAACTATTTTATTGTACAACAACAATTTATTAAAGTAATTAATTTTAGTTTCTATTCTCACCAAGTCTTTTTTTACAAGTTTAAGTAAATTATTAGTGACCCTGACTTCTTCCTCGTAGGTTTTACTAGCAACATTCTCCATTGCAAGTAAATATGCTTCTTTCATGTTTTGTAATCCTATTTTTTTGCTTTCTAAACTGAAACAATTTTTATGAAGAACTCTTGTTACGGTTTTATTTCTAATTCTAGATTATTATGGGCATTATATATTGAATACTTACTAAGATATATTTTTTTTAATATCCTTTAGATGCTCTGTCATAGCATGCATGCGTTCTTGTAAGTGCTGAATTTCATCATCCATTTTTCTCATTAAATCTGCATATAAATCTGGAGTATTTGGTATTGGATAATCTTTGGGTACATCCAGTTGAATGCGTTTCAACAGACTTTCAATGAGAATTTGTTGTTTCTTTGCAATTACCTCATTTGTGGTTGTTTCTCTCAAAGTAATGACCTCATTATTTGATACTGCATCTAATAATCCTTCAATTTCTTGTTCACGTTCCTTTTTGATATCATTAATCATATCGTATGCATCTTCTAACGTGAACTCTACACTCTCTTGCACTGGAATCGGGTTATTATATTGTGCAGTCATTTCTCCTGATTATTACTTCAATATTTGACTATAAAAGTATAATTTAAAAGAAGAGTATATAATATACACTTTTTAAAAAATTAATTTTTATTCCATTCATTCATTAACACGGTAATTTTACACAGTCTGTAACAATTAAATAGATTCAATCTATCAATATCTCACATAGTAGTGCCAGAGATGAGTAGGGAGATTGCCAATGAGCCTGTTTTTGGTCAGGATGACGTCAGCCGAAGACATACCTATTGGAAACAAGAAACAAGCCACCCGGAAATAAAAGCGAGGGAAGAAAACTCAGAGGTCGTAAGTGCCTACGTTTCTCTTGACACCTCGTTCTGATTGGTCAACTTTGACCTGCTCCCATTTAAAAACTATGACTTTCCAGACAAAAGGAAGGTCATTTTCATGATCAGTGGTGCCTCCCGAACACCGCAATACCCCGTTGGTCAGGTAATTTTGGAACACCCTGTAGATATAGAGGCGTGTATACATATGTATATACTCACCATTGTATACTCATCGCTCTGAAAGTTTTCTAAGGTATTCTTAAAAGCACCTGCAACTATGAAAAACAAGTAAGACCCTCATAAACATTCTAAAACGTTACATGTGGTGCAAAAGAGAATATGCACAATTAATACGGTCAAACGATTGGATCTGATGTTTATAATAATTGCAAGTACCTGAAATAAAATAAATGCATAATTATGTATAGTATAAAGTTATTTATTGAATGAGATAAGTAAAAAGAAAAAAATAGTTAAACAATGAAACAGATTCCTCGATATAAGATTGGGAAAAACCAGAAGGGAAAATCCATACAAAATATAAATATTATAAAATAGAAAAAAGGGAAAAACCAGAATGGAAAACCCAGACAAACTATAAATATTATAAACTTGAAAAAAGGTAAAACCAGAACAAAAAATATCATAAACAAAAGAGGAAGCAGTAAGATAAAGGAAAAGAAGTAGCTACATGTAAAGTATTTCAGGCTGCTGTCTGGCTGGAAAAAGTTTCGGTGTTGACTCGAGCGTTGATTGTTGGCGAAAGTATGAAGCTCTGACAGGGGCTTCATGGCTGCAGTATTTGGGGGTTCCTTTGGAAAGGGTGCCAGACACGTCACAAAATTTTCAAGAAATTTTTTTTTATTATATTGTGCGTGTCAGTACTTCGACCCCATTACCTTTCTTATCATGTTGCTTTTATAGTAAAGAGAATTCCATCAGTTTTCATTTCCGCTCTAAAAATTTTGTTTGTTATAAGTACTGGTAGCTAAATATTGACATTTACATACAAAAATGCAATTTTTGAAGCTCGAGATAATTAAAAGTAAAACGTGCGATTTTCATTGAAGATTACAATTATATATCTGTGAATTGCTATAGATCTGGTGATTTCTATATTTAAATGACGTAATTATGCGAATTGGGTGGAAAAAAGAAAGCTACAAGTGAGACTCGAACCAGCGACCCCGCGCTCGCTAAGCTCGAGCGTTACCGGGTGCGTTAAACGGCCTGCTTAAATATTCTGACACATTTCATGCACATACGGACTCACAAAACTTTAAAGTCGACTTTCTTGAGAATTTTTGAATATGACATAGAACTGCTTTGGGAAATTACTATTCGAATTCTCAACTTCACGTACCATGAGTAAAAAAGATTACAAAATTCCGATTGTCGGAGTCTCTCCTTGTAAGAAATATTCTAATATTCCGTTACGTTTGCAATATTAGTCTTTGCGACAGTCTATGCTAACTATTAAAAAAATAATATAATGCGTAAAGATTGTAGAAAGTTTCGGTACTAAGCTGAAAAAGTTATATTTAATTTGTTATTCACAATTTAATTGTCTAAACGACTAACGAGTGACTGACTAGTGATACGAATCTCGTATTAGGCGTTAAAGGTTCTTACATTGAAAAGCATCAAATATAATCTTATCAACCAAGGTTCGTCGTTTAAACAATTAAATTGTTAATAACAAATAAAATACAACTTTTTCAGCTTGATACCAACATTTTCTGAAAACTGTAAGTACCATTACTTTTTAAATAGCTACCTCGTGGACGGCTAACAAGACAGTGGCGTAAAGAATATATATATGTAGCGAGTCGAGCCAAGCGTCTAGGCTGGCTTAGCTCTTCGCCAGCAAACTTGGCTACACACATATAATATATATGTATGTGTGTAGTTCTTACCAACAGTACTATGCTACGGGCCCCACAAATCGCTCACGTTACTGAGATCTACGGCGAGGAACAGCTAGCGGCATCTGTTGGATTCTCAAGATAGTAAAATACGGGCAGAATCTAATTTGCCGTTTTTTGCGTTTGTTAAACAATTATTGACAAAATTATTAGATCAGCCCGCTTTGTATCGCCCATAGCAAGGCGGCCCATCTCGATTTAAGTGTGATGAGTGTCCTGATTCGTAGAAAAATGGGATTTAGTGAACGGTCGTAATGGCGGCGCCCATGATGTTTTGACAGGTCAGAAATGCACGATTTCTTTATGTACATTTTTCTTACAATTGAGACATTTTTCGCACCTAAATTGAGAAGAGCCGCCAGCCATATCGCATAACGAAGCGGGCTTATCAAAGATTTTGTTAAATCATTTAGAAATGAAGGAGAATAACGAAAAATACGTTTTCTCGCTTGTGACGTCATGCAATATATATAGCTAAACAGCAGCTTTAATTTAATAAAGGTTAAGAGCGATTGCTGTGATCTTAACATTATTTATGTACACTATATTCAATGTAGAATTCCTCATAGACTGAAAACTGGAGATCGTATATTCTCTTACATTCAATGCAGGCTGCACCCTTGAAGGAAAGTGAGAATAAAACATCATTTACCTCAACGTATGTTGCATTCTATATAAAATATTTACGAGAAGAGTGTTTATATACATGCCGAAGAAATGTATGCACTATCTGCAATTCAGAGGGTGCATTTACTGTGGGTGGATCTGTATATAATAACCTGCCGAAACATACTATTAGCACCATTACCGTACCTAATTTCTTTCCCTAACAAAATATTGTTAACGTTTGTGCAAAAAGCATGAATCTGCAACAAAACTGTAAACTTCTTGAATTTCAGTTTTGCTACAGAAGCATGTTCAGCACAAGTTAACCAATTGAGTTCTTCCTTATCCTCATCTTGAAGAAGGATGTGTAACTCTTGAAACTATCCTAGTTCTGGCTTTCTTAGCAGGTGGACCACTTGTCGATGGTTCGACAAGTGATGCAGAAGAAGCGGCCGAAGGTTTATCACATTGTTCATGGGCTGCTACATTCGCACTTGTAGCAGCACTCACATCGCTCGCATTCACATTATCAGTACCACTCGAGGATACTGCACATTGTTCATCTGTTACTACAGTCGCACTTGTAGTAACATTTTTATCGACATCAGCCGATAGACGCAATGATGGTACTATATTTTTCCTTAGTCTTGCCTTCGTAGTACGAGGTATATAGTCTTTCAAGGAAAAATGTAATTTACACACATGATAATTTTTATTTAAAATCGATGAATCGATGTCCCACAACATGGGGTTGCGTACTGCTTCTACCCAGGCCTTTGATAACTCCAAGTCTTTTGGGAAGCAATGAGATCCGACTTGTAGGCACACCGAAGTACAACCAGGAACAACACATCTTGAAGAGGATAAGTCTTTCTTCAAAGGTGGCATTATGAAGCTCTAAAATATAAAAGTAGAAGAAAAATAAGAGAAAACAAAACAGAATAGACAAATAATTATATAAAAATAAGAAAGTATGAAATAAGGTTAGCCTGGAAAGATGAGTCGCGTAGCTTTCGTCTAGTTTTCGTAATTGTTGATAATCGTCGTCCAAAAAAGTTCCACTACGTAAATAGTCTGGATGTTGAACACAATCATGCTCAAAGACAAAACTCTGCACTGTAATTGCGATGAGCACGATTCAAAATTCACCAGCGTAAATTTGTAGATACAAATCCGTCGCCGAATCGGAAGACAGTGACGCGTATGTACAATAAACTTTTCTCCAAGATGGCGACTGCGCATACGCACGTCATCGCTGCACCATCTGATCGGGAGGTTACATTATTATTCTATGTTTCACTATAGCCCATTGGAGTGTCAATCCCCTGATCTTGCCTACAAATCATGAGAACAAATGGCTGCTTTCCCACATTTGAGATTTGAACGAGCTTAACCAATCACATGCAAGTTTCAGAAAAGAATAAGTGAACGTGACTGGTTAATTCTGTTTAAATTTTTTATGTAGATACGTGGCAATACAAATTTGTTCATATAATTCTATTTGTTTTACAGGGAATAAGTCCGTAAGAAAAGAATATTAATTTTATTAAAAGAATGGTCGGAAACTAGCATTAAGTCCCGTCTTAAGAAGATATAATCTGTTTTTGGGAAGATAATATAATAACATCAAAACATATATTGTTAAGCATTGTTGAGGGGATATAGTAAAAGGTAAGAAAGTAAAAATTTTGATATGTTTTGCACTAAAATTAGTTATTCTTTCTTCTCTTCGCTTTTGTCTTGTGACATACAATAAACATTCTTTTTTCATCAATTAAGAGACTCGGTCGAATTTTGTGCAAACAGGCAACCGATTGTATGTATGTACATACACATGCCCGTCTAATCTGTGCCACGCGGTTCTGATATGTCTAAAAAGGTAAATCCTACTCTCGGGGTGGTTACCAGTGATTTCACATAATGGTCAGAAACTCAAATGTACCACACCATTTAAATGAAATTTCTTTAGTGGTTATTCTCCTGAAATGCCGATGTATCGCAAATATTGTACTCTGCCATATTCTTGCATATCTCGATTGAGAAGTCGGTAACCGAATTTATTATACCAATAACTTATATGTTGTAACCTTATTCGTACGATGCGGTTCTGCGAATAGTGCCAGAAAGGCGGGTTCGAGCCAGAATCAACTGTTAGGAATTTAGGGAAGATATCAGGCGGAACAAATAAAAGTGAGACTTTGTTTTATAAATTATAAAAGAAAAGTATATTGTCCTACAACGGAATACAAAAAGGATTAGTGCAGATCCAGCCTAAAGAATGCTGGATGTTAGTAAGCGAAGGATAGATATAAACGTAAGTGGAAAGTAGCAATTATTATAGATGGTACATAGAGAAGATTAGTGATCGGAAAGTCAATTGTATTAATACGATGATTACATGCGGTTTACCTACACGATATGTCTTTCGGGAACGGGAATAATAGGTTCTTCTATTCTCGTGTGATTTTATTTTGACTCTTGTTGTGATTGTATAAATGAAATACGGAATCGTGTCTGAAAGCAGCCTCCGACTGGCGGAGTTTGATTACAGAGTTGACTCGTTGAAATATAAGCGTCGTGCTGCTGAGCAGTTTTCCACTAGGGAACTCGTGATCACAGGTAGACGTGGTCCTTTCTAAAACAATGTCGGTATCTCAGCGAGGTAAGAAAAGTCTCATTCGCAGAGTAGCCAGTTGTGCACGTCTTTAAATGAATTTAGGTTGGCATATATAGCGAAAGCTACACAATGATCAAACTTGTTAAAGTGACGCCCCAACTGAAATGTAGAGATTGATTCTATCTGGCAGAAGAGACGGTTTGCTCGATTACAAGAGTAGAAGTACCTTTAGAAATTAAGGTCAAGTGGGACGGTTTGCCCGCTTGCCCGAGACGGTTTGCTCGATTACAAGAGTAGAAGTACCTTTAGAAATTAAGGTCAAGTGGGACGGTTTGCCCGCTTGCCCGAGACGGTTTGCTCGTTGCTTTACTAAAGGTAAGCTTGCTAGCTCAGGTGATAGAATGCTCGAATTGGCTCGAATCGCGAAATGTCGTCGTTTATATATCCATCAGCGGTGGTCCAAGGGGTCTGAGAGGTACGGAAGAATTGGGCGTCGCGATGCCTACGAATTGTTATTACTTGATGTTTAAGGTTATTCGGATTAGCGGGATCTTATTACTACCGTGAAGCGAATATCCTCGGATGTATTGATTACAATGTATAGAATTAAAGATAGTGAAAACCTGACAATAAGAATACCATGGCATTAATTTGACCTGCGTGAAGTTGGCCGGCCAACTTTTATTTTGTAAACGTTTCAATCGTTTGAGTCTTCTAAAAAGATTTGATAGTTAATAGTTTTTTCAGAAAATCAAAATCAAAATTTGGTGTGAAGTTGGAACGCACTTTTTCGTTTTTAACCGAATTTAACTCTTCCGGGGCTCATTCTATGCAGAATCCAGTTAAGTAATACAGAATGCAGTTAAAAATTATCCAATAAAAACGTTTGACAGTCCACCGTTTGATAGAAATATGAAAAAAATCATATGGGAATCGGGGATCTCAATCGATACGATACAATCGATTCCTCAATCGGTGTATACATTGAATTAGACAATATAGTAAACTTTTTCTACTTCCAATCGTTTGATAGAAACGTTTTTACAAGCGTTTGATAGTCAATAGTTCCAATATTTGCTAATAGTATTCTAAGACTATATGTTTGTTATTAGGCTTTTACCGTCGTTATTTTTGACGAGTTTTTGCTAATATGGTCTTTATAGAAAGTTGACATCGATTTTGAGTTTGAAGACTGGAATAATGAACGCAAATTTATATCAAGTAATGCGTGGACGTCACAAAATTTATACATATGTATACGGTACAAAAAATATAGTATTCGAAGTTACATTTATTTGCGTTCGAAAAGCTACATGTCAGGCGAATCACCAGGATAATTACCACTTTAACAGTATGTGGTACAAGTATAAACGTATCTTAAAGAGTATTAAGTTAAATAATCAGGTCAATAATTTGTTTAGAACAATTTGCTAGCTTATTTTGAGCGTGGAGATCGGTAATACTTTCCGACATTGTTCTCAAAACATTAAGAGCCGTTTCCGATTGTCGGACGGCACGAATTAGTTCGTTCCGATCATCCGGATCGGAGGTTGCTGCTAAGAGTGTTCCAAGACCAACTAGAGCTCTGAACACAGCTTCGGGTTCATTTAAAAGCGGAAGTAACGTAAAAAGTACGTTTAGCGCTCTCGTTCTACCTGGGGTATCGTCGTGTTTGTTCAAGGCGACAATCAAATTTAAGAGATATGTGGATATAGCAACCTAGGAAGATGCAAAATGCGTCAGCAGGAAAAATATTCATATTATTATTAGGAAATCGTTGATCAAATTTATTCCACGGTACCTGATTATTTTTACTTCCAAGAGATGACAGATTGAGAACAGCTTTCAAAAGCTCGTCCCTGTGTTTTAAGCCAAGTTTCTCTCCCTTTTCATGGCAGAACATATTGGCCAGTAAACGAAAGGTAAGCATCTGATTGGATGGTAATGCATTGTTCTTTATGTGACGCTTCGCTACTTCTAATAATTCTGCGGTACATAATTGACTGTTCGCTTCCCCATGTAAAACAGCTAATCGTGCCACGTCCAAAGCAGGAAATACCATTTCGTTTGGCCAATTCAAAAGAACTCGTAGAAGTTCAACTGCCTCAGTCCTTAATTGATCCGAAATATGACTTTCTGAGGCAAGCTTAACAATCAATTCAAGCTTGTCTTCAGGTATTCGGTGAATGCTGTCGCCACATTTTTTATTCAGTTCCCGTAGTTTTTCTGGACAGAATGATAGTAATAATAGTAAAGATTAGTGATTATTTGCCAAGTTTTCTTTGGAAGTCAATTCTTGAAATATATGTACTAGTATAAATCAGTTACTTACCAAGAATAGCAGGATGATTGGCTTGTTCTAGTTTTAAATAGTTTACATGAGGAATATAAGATTGTGAGACTGATGTTTTAGATGTACTAGTAGCAGGGAGCTTAGGATGCGGTTGTGCCACACTGTTATTTGATGTCGATGCTCCAGGAACATATCTACTGCCACCAGTAAACGGATCTGCATATTGTGAATTGGTATTCACAACTGGTGCAGACTGTGAATTCTTGACTATAAAGCTAGCAACCTGGTACAGAAAAATGCTCAGGTTACTTTTCTTTTGTTTTTAATTCTTCCGATTGTCAGTTTGATTAGTTTAATGATCAGACGGTATATACCTGATCTAAAAATAATTGACTGAGACCATTATCGTGAATAAATTTCTGTGCAACATGCCATGGGTCTTCACCGATGTTATACGGTAGTTTTAATGGTGGAACTCCATCTTGTATATCGACCGAGAATACAAAATCGTACTCAATTCCATTGTATAACTGCTTTCCGGAAGTAGCTGCACTGCCACCAGAGGCTCCCATCACGTCTCCTATCCGTTCCCACTTCTGTAAGCTTTGTGACCAACTATAAGCTCTAACTACATCGCCTTCTCTCACCATCTTAGTCTGGCCATCTTTTTGTCCAGGTTGTGACAATACTTTAGAATCTGGCAATCTGACACAAAAAATCATATCCTATATATTAAATATAAGTAGATAATGTCTGAATTTGAAGATGATCTTCAACATATGAAGCAGTATAAAACGTTTATTCACTTATTATCAAGTACTTACTCACTGATTTTAATCCCTCCTAGTTCAAGTTGTGCATTGGCCATAGTTTGTGCAACTGCTTCTTCAAAATGTTGCATCGTTGGTGTATCAGCATATCGTTCAGGATTCGCTGAAAATATTCTGATTTGTCCGTCAGAAGCACCAGTTACTATGTCGCCGTTAGGAAGCAAATCCACACACCACACTGATTGTGTTGGTAGCATTATAGTTTGATCTATTTCTCCATTGTACCAAACTCTTACTGTATGATCCTCGCCTCCGGTTACAGAAAGAGTGCCATTTGCTCTAGATACTATGCTATATATATAATTCTCATGTCCACAGTACGTTCCTAAACAAACTCCTTGTGTGGCACTCCAATGGCGTATAGTTGCATCATTGGCACAAGTGAGAAATTCATCATTCTTAATGATAGATATATCTCGAACACAATCTGTATGTCCAGATAATTCGTGAAGCATTACACTCTCCCTGGACCATACCATAACAAGCTTATCTGCTGAACCAGTTACTATAGCACTGTTTGGTAGATCTGCCACACACCAAACTGCAGCAGTATGACCTACTATAGTTGCCAATGGTTTATCCAAATTTTTAATATGCCACAATTTAGCTGTTAAATCCCAAGAACTGGACAAAAAAGTTCCTTCTACACTCCCTGTCCTTAAGTTACATACAGTATTTTCATGAGCTTTTATTTTGTGGATAGGTTCTGTTTCACCAGGTATGTAGATACAAATATTGTTATCATTACTTCCAGTTATTATAAAGCCTTTTGCATACTGTTCTGAAGGATTTATCACACATACGGAACTAACAAATTTAACATGACCTTTTAGAATGGAATCTTCAGAATATCCAGATCCATTCCTGTACAAATTAAAGATTTCAACTTTAATTGTAAATCGTCAATCGGCAATAGTTTGATTAAACATTTAATGAAATTGATAGGTTACGTACCCGGTTGGTTTCCATACCCGAGCAGTGTTATCCCGGGATGCGGATACTATGGACCCATCCTTACAAGTTGCCAATGCTCGTACATCAGAAGTATGTCCGACGAGGATACAGCTCAATTTGTACGGCGCTTTAGCCATAATATTTGATTCAAGTAATACACCAAATATAGAAAAGTTTACAAATCGTGAAAGGCGCACCGTTACTAGCCGTAATTAACCGTAATGCAGAGTCACAGGCGCCATTGAAATTTTCACGTTTAGAAATATGTATTCCTGCGCCACCTTCGACTATTATAGCTCGTGTCCTCTGCTGGCAGCGTTATAAAATGTGTATGAACGATCGTACAATCATGACATTTACAACAATTTTCTTTGGCCCTCTTTATGTAATAGAATTCGTAAAGTAAAGACAGGCATTATACAAAATTGTAATAATAAGGAATTCCATATAAAGTATATCCACATAATAATATTTTCTACTAATTTGAAATTATACCCTAGAGCAATTAACGTGAAAGAATTTTGGCGCGGGTCTGTCACTACAAGTTGGATAGCTCAGTACGCATGTGCCACTAGAGTCTGTCGATTTGTCACTAAAATTATAAATGTATCGCGTGTTCCTCTTGCAATCTGTTACCGCGAAGTGGAGTGAACTGATTGACGTGAGTGACAGAAGTTTTGGTTCCTCGCTCGTGGAGCCATGGCTGACAAACGGGACAGTCGTGAGATGATGACAATATTGTTCCTGTGCATATTGTGGTATATTGTGTCCGGTAGTAATAATGTTATCGGAAAAATGGTACTCTCAGAGTTCCCTTATCCAATGACAGTTACGATGGTTCAGCTAACCTCAATCACCATCTATTCTGGACCTTTCTTTAATCTCTGGGGTGTCCGGAGGTATGCGTCTGATATACCTTGGGGCTATTACTTTCGGCTAATCGTACCACTTGCCCTGGGAAAATTTCTTGCCAATGTATTTAGCCACGTCAGCATATGGAAGGTTCCTGTATCTTATGCTCATACTGGTATGTAGCGCGAGTTTGAATGTCACATGTATTAAATAGCAATATTTTGAAGTGCAAAATTTATACAAACTCGAATCGAGGATTTTTCTTATAGAATTACTGAAACATATTTTCTGCTCATGTAAAATGCCATGTTGTCACGTGTGTCATTTGGGGAATGGTAGAGAAAGGATTTTTTTGTAATGTTTTATTTAACTTTTAGATATCTAAAATTGTTACTTATTATTTATATAAGTAATAATCAACACGTGTGGATGTTAATATTTGTAAAATAAATTGGGTAAAATGAAGAAACTAAGATTAGACATATATTATTTACTATTTATGGAATTTTATATTATTTTGCCTGTCACAAAAATCTTATTCGAATAAATTTGAACTTATTGATATTTTATATTTTTTTTACTATTTTAATATAAACACATTATAATACAATATATGTATACTAATTCAAGTTTGGCTCTGTCCCAGTGAAGGCTACAATGCCCTTCTTCACAGTGGTCCTGTCTAGAGTTATATTGAAAGAAAAACAAACATGGAAAGTTTATATGAGTCTTTTACCAATTATCGGAGGAGTAGCAATTGCTACATTGACAGAACTCAGTTTTGATATGATAGGACTGATTAGTGCACTGATTGCCACAATGGGTTTCTCTCTTCAAAATATATTTTCAAAAAAGGTAACCAACACTTTCTTTTATGTTTGATAATCCTCTCCTTATATTCTCTGGATTATAAAATTGTCCTATTATTCTAGGTGCTGCATGATACTGGAATTCATCATTTGAGACTATTACATGTTCTGGGAAAGTTAGCCCTGTATATGTTTTTGCCAGTATGGTTAATATACGATTTGCGACATTTATTGTACGATCCAGTCATTGGAGGTCCTGTTACTATTAGCTACAAAGTTTTTGCACTCTTATTTATAGATGGTATGCTGAACTGGCTTCAGAATATCATTGCTTTTTCTGTATTATCAATTGTTACCCCATTAACTTATGCAGTAGCAAGTGCTAGTAAACGAATATTTGTTATTGCTGTGAGCCTCTTTGTATTAGGGAATCCAGTGACTGGATTAAATATACTTGGTATGACAATGGCCATTATGGGAGTACTTTGCTATAATAAAGCTAAGTACGATCAGCGGCAGGCTAAAAAGAAGGAGGCACTTCTTCCTAAATATAATATGTTAAATCATAATGGTACCAACGCCTTCATGGTAAATGGCTGGGCCAATGATACGCATCAACTACATGCAGTCTAGTCTCTCCAAAATTGTAATATACTGTATACCGACAAATGTGTTGAGTTTTTCGATTTCTTTTATGAGTGACGCAGTTGAGTGAATCATTGCTTTAAAAAACAAAACTGAAAAGGGCAAATGATTATGCGTTAACTCTTTTCCGCTCGATCGTCTGAAATTCAATAGACAATTTATGAAAACAGAACTTTTAAAGATATTTATTTTTGTGATTTAATTCTTCACACAAATTTTTTTTATATTAGACTTGATCGAATATGAGATCCCGTGATTCAGTTCTATTGATAATACCGTGTAATCGATATGCAATTTACTAATATGCATCGAAAGTTACACCTGCTGGCAAGGGTACGATTCCTGCATTAATATCATACTTTACTTTGTGTATAGCTGATTGCTGGCCCAATTAGCATTGATTGATCATCGTTTCACAGTAGCCTGGATACATTCTGCACTTGTTCCATAACAGATCTGGAATGGAAATCGTTAGCGATCATCAATCGGTGATAAAATTGCCTCATTTTTCATGATATGGATATGTCATTTCATTTTATCACATAATTAAAAATCAATGAAGAGTTAGATTGCAAGAATCATTATTAAGAAGGATTGTCATTCGGTCGCGATATATTTTGTTTAGGCGTGCGAGCTAAAGGTACGAAATTTTTGATCTCCCATGAATAAAAAAAAACAGTTTAACATCAAGGCATACCTACTTAATGATTGAATAATACGAACTATAATGACATACGGACGTATGGGAGCGAATGCGGAGAGAGCATGTGGACTGTGTGCAGGAGGTGTTTTAGCTAAAAAGCAATCTATAATATATTTATTTTTATAAATAAACGCATGCGTACAAAAATATAATAGAAGCCGTGGGATCATTTTTTTCTATTACCCCATATCAATAAATTAAAACGACGGCCTAGAGTGTTTTCGTTATGGTCTGAGGAGATAAGGGTCTTGCCACCGTAAGATCCAGTCGAGTTCCAGCCGCTGCAATTAGCGGAACGGCTAAACAGCAGTCGCAGTCTTCGGTACTGGCCTCGTTTACCCTTAGAATACGGTCATAAGGACGAAGAACTCCATCGCAGGGTCCACCAGGTCTTAAGCGATTTATATACACTCCACGTTCGTACAGTCCATCCGATACGGAAAACCCAAAATCCTCATATACAGGATCCTTGTGTAATGATACGTGTACTATTTGCTGTGCACGATTTTCTGTTCCATTTCGACTTTGAGAGCTACAATTTTTATTTTTTAAATTAATTCATAGTTTTTGTTAAAAATAATACATGTCAACGTAATAACTTCATACTTGATTGGATTCATTTCAGATAATGGATATGGTGGCATTGGTAGATCCAGTTGACCACTATCCACGGATACTGTGTCCCAGAGTCTCAGTATCTCTGGACCAGTACCACTACCTTCTCCCATATCTCCCCAAGAATCCACGGCACTGTCTACACTCGGTAAACTTTCCCTGGCAGATCGTAAAATACTAGTTGGATATTGCGGTTGAATTGTATCGCTTCCTATACTGGATTCTCTGTGAGATTGCATAACAAAATAAATTTTCCATAATTATTAATTAACAGATTGAATTGGAGAAATTGGTTCCCATTACTACGTGCACACCTTGCTTCAGATGCCGGGTCTGGTTTCCTCACTGTGAGAGCCACAACTGAGCTCCCCGGCCTGTGTAACAATTGAGCAGCTTGTCGCAAATCTCCTGGGTCCAATTTCTGACCATCAATCGCCAAAAGTTGATCTCCAGATGCTAAACTACCTGTTCGATAAGCCAAAGAACCGCGGCGTACTTCAGCAATGATTAAGTCTTCGTTTACAGTCAAACCCAGATCAGGTTGACCTCCTAGTGGTCTTGCTACTCTAACAGTAAACACTCCAGAACTAGGTACAACAGGACCACCAACTTTATATTCTGTGACCAACTCAACCTGACACAACAATAAGATATGTAGAAATTAGGATTACATACATAATTATTATGGTTTACCGAGTCATATTATTACCTGAGAAGCTTCTAAAATAGCAGCAACCTCAGCTGGTTGTAGATCACGTAAAATCCTACGATTTATAGCAACGACCTTATCTCCAGGAAGAAGAACTCCACTCCTTTCAGCAGGACCACCAGCTTCCAATATATCCACAACGTAATTCATTCGATCCTCAGATGGCCTTAGAGCAAGTCCCAGGCCCCGGTGATCTGGTCTCAGGACAACAGTCAAACTCTCTTTAGTATGCAAAGTTTGAGTAGAACTCGACTGTGCTTGAGGCTGCGCTCTTCTCTTGACGGTTCTTGAAGATGCACTGGGTGGTCTAGGTAAAATCTGAAGTCTGGCTATCCGACAGTTTTCTGATGCATTTCTTAGAAGTTTAGCCGCCGTAATGGCATCCTGAACAGGAGTATCATCCACTGCCATCAATCTGTCACCTGGATGAAGAGCTCCACAGCGGTCCGCTGTACTCGCTGGACGAAGACTTTCAATGTAGACTCCATTCTGAGTGTCTCTGACAGTTAAGCCCAATTCACCTACAACGAATTGAGTTGGAGTATGAATATCCATTCCTCATTTACCCTAGAACACTATTTACCTGATAATCCTCTTTCCAGCTGAACTAAAAGCGGTCCTGAGGTAGCAGCTCGTGCTTCTTCCATATTAGCCACATCATATTCAATAGTGAGTGAAGCTACAGGAGCGTCGGAACTTCTTCGAAGGGCTCTTTGGGCCTCTGCCAAAGTGAGACCTCGTAACTCGGTATCATCTACTGCTAGAAGTCTATCCCCAGGTCTGACACGGCCTTCCTTTGCAGCTGGACCATCGGCCTTCACTCCAGTAACTATCAAAGCTCTTGCAACACCACCACGTAGAGTCACTCCTAGGCTTCCACCCTCACGTTCCACTCTCACCTGTGCTACCTTGGAGGAGACACTCGAAGGCGATGCTCCATTACAGTCAGTCTCATCGAGCACCAAGAAGTTTGGAGGATAATATTGTTGCGATGAGATATCCTCTGGACGTGCAGTGTCCGAACTTGCAGAGGTCGCTACACTTCCTGGCCGCGCTCGATTCTTGTGAGACCGCATCGTGGCCAATCTCAATGAACTAAACATGTTTGTTGTTTGCCGATACACACTGGGGTAGAAATTTATCTCAGGATAAGGATCATCCTCCTACGCGAAGTGTAATGACAATTCTCGCCGGAATTCACAATAGTCGTTGTGCGCATTCGAGTTTATTTTGTACAACAATTTACATTCGTTATCCGTTAAAAAGCACTTACTTAAAAATGACTAGCGAGAAAATCGACTTAGCTATACGCTAACGTTACATCTTTATCAAAATATGTACATAACACGAGGATACATCGTATCAAAATACCTCGTAAAAAATGAGGGAGAAGAAAAAACGGAAGAAAATTAATGTGAGAGGGAAGGAAGGAGAAGGAGTCAAGAGAAGAAACGACGAAAATCACAAAGTACGCGGATGTTATCGCGTAAAAACTAAAGGTATCGTCGCGGCGGTAGTTTCGATTGGGAACCGGCTTTCCCTTACACCTTTGTTTTATCCTGATTATTTAGTCCCGCGAGCACGTTCTTGCGAGGCAAAACTCCTTAGAACTGAGCGGAGGACTGTAACAACTCGCGATGGGTTCAAAAATAACTTCAATAGGGCCGCATCTAAGACAGACACTGAAATCTATTTATATATCGACACCCTCACTTTTCCTCTCTCACAATTTACACGTGCGGCCCTGTAGACGCCCCGCAGTCGCCGCGGTATCAAATAAGTCTGTACTTCTCATTAACATCTGATCTTCCAGTTTCTAAGTAAGGATGATGAAAAACACAGTTGTGTCCATTTGTACATGTTGAACGCGAATATTCATACTCCATTCAATGATATTATTTATACTGAAAATCGCGATTCACCCGGGTACACGTGAACTCCATTGAACCCTCAATATCCCTTTTTTCTTTCGTTTCTTTTTATCATCTCTCCAGTACACACATACACTCTCTCTCTCTCTCTCTCTTTTTCCCCTTTGTATTTATCTCCTCGAGATTTTAACCTGGCACTTTGAACAGTCGGGTACAGACTCTCAACCAGGGACGGTCTTTTGTGAGATACCAAGGAGCGGGAAAAAGATGAAGACACATAAAGAAAGCGACAAATAAAGAGAGAGATAGAGAGAGAGAAAGATGAGAAGAGAGCACTAGAAATAGAGTTGCAATTTCGAAATTTTCCCAACACTCTTCTCGCGGTGTCTTATTGGCTCTTCCTTAATTTCGGGTCGAGCGTCGACAGGAACTGCTTGGCTACTAGTCGCGTACTGGCTGCTTTTTTAAACCCTTCGCGGAACGCTCATTAGGCCTTCTACGTCTACCAACGACTGAATGAGACTAAGAGACTTTAATTAATTCGATTAACACGGTTGCTTGATTGCCAACCGTAACGGCGAGTCAACTATGTGTGTCTGAAGCGTGAGACGTGCTTCTGTCATAAGATATTATACTCATTATCATTGTATAATAAATTTCATTGATTTTCCTGGAAATTTTATACATTATGAATGTCGATAGATCCATACTACTGGTAATTCTATGCGTGATAACTCATCGCTTCCCGGTTGGCATATGGACGCGAAACGGTTTGCCAATTCCGCGAGGGTCTAAAGTTAGCGCACGCTCACCACGGGCCAAGAGGGGAGACTTTACTTGGGGAAAACACTCGAACTTTATCTATCGCGGCCATAATAATAAGACACTTCAAGGTATTAATAACCTGGCGGCTACGGTAACCCGAGGATGAGATGAAAAACACAAGTGGAGGGTAATTATGCTCAGCTATGTCTTCTTACCCCTTTACGTCTCTTTAACGACATTAGCATACGCAGCTAGATAAACTTTTTTCATTTCGGTAACTATGACATCCGCTTCAGTATTCATATCGATAACAATTCTTTCTTGGCGTTCCAATAAAAAAAAATGCCTAATAGCAAACTACATAATTTGAGAGTAAGATAAATGAGCAATCTCGAATAATAATATTCAAACCCGTGTAACTGCTAAGAACTTCTCGTTATAGTAGACGAGAGTCACCAGTATCTAACGAAAATCCGATATTCATGTATTCGAGATTTCCTGAGCTTCTATAGTTCTCTTATAAATAAATTATCCTGCAAATTTTCCACGTATTCAACTCCCGTGGAGAACTGAGTAAAAATTGTACCGATACCGTTTACATTTAAAGTGGGTATACAAGAGATACTATAGATACTAGAGAACGTACTTCGTGGGGTCCTATTACCATTCGAGTAAATCCTTTCAAGATTTCTCGTAGGACTTTCGACAGTTTCATGTAGCAACTACGCGAACGTTGCTACAATCTAGGAGGAACACGAGTTTCTTGAAATAGACACGATTATACACATACACGTGTCCCGGGTGCAGTGAGTCTTCCCTATGAAAAAAAAAAAGAAGAAATCTCTGCTATGCCTCAGTGTAACGACCGCGTCTTTCATGATTATAACTCAGCCCAACTTCCTGTCGTTTTTAATTCGACATTATGGCCAATTAAATTAGTCGGGATATCCGACTTTTCACAATATCGCAGTAAAACTCGTCATTCTTTTGGACGAACCGCGACGACATCTTTTGACAAGGGACCCTTATTGTCATTGAGGTGTCCCATCTATAAGAAATAGGAACGCTATCCTCTATTGGACGAATTCGAATCAGTCGGTCGCATTCGGATTTGTGTAAGAGAATCCTCTAAAGACACCCTGATCCATGGAGCTGAGAATTTGTTCAGGAACAGGACTTAGACGTGGTCGTTCAGCCGTGAAAGCCGTGTCGAAGTATCTCGTGTCCAGGGTATGCTCCAGTGCTGGCTTAAAGGGTGGTTCCAGTTGTCGCCTCTCTAATCTGTCCCATGGTAAACCCTGCGGAAATAATTAACACTTTACTACCGATTCTACCTGTCAAATGTTAATTTTCACTTTTATGTCTCTTGAAATGTGGATTAAATCTAAGGCTGACACTTGGAACGCTCCTGGGCTGTAAAACGATGTCGTACGCGGCTTTGGCGCACGTGTCAGAAGTACTTAGTTTATTTTTGTCATTAGAAATGCATCACGAACACGGAATGAGGATATGTAGTAACGATCTCAAAGGACTTACCTGGAAGAAGGGATGAACTGCAATTTCATGACCTGGAAGTCGCTTGCCAGAATCTTTTTCTAATAAGCAAACTAATATATCTGTCGCTTCCTGGGTAAGATATCGTGGAATAAAAGGTCGTTCATTGCATATACTCCAGAATAGCTCATCCTCATCGCAGCCAGAGAATGGTGACTGTCCAGTGAGCATCTCGTAGAGGAGAACTCCGAAGGACCACCAATCCACAGACTGGTTGTATTTGAGACCTTTGATTATCTGTATGTAAAGAAATATTTTTATGAAATGGTGGAATTATGTAATTCGCAGGAAAATAAGAATAGTAAAGAAGATTACGATAACAACAGCAGTGATATGTGAATAAAAATAATATACTAATTTTTTATAAGCAACGATAAATTTCATTTAAAAATGAACACTACGATATCCAATGCGACAGTTTTTTAAATCTTCGACAATTTTTATAAATAAACGACCTCGTTTTAGCTAGTCGACAAAATTTTTGACACATCTATCTTCAAGCTTCAGTGACGGCATCCACGTCGAAATATGAAAATAATTCTTCATAAGAGTATTTGATTTTTTTTTAAGAGTCAAAATCTATCATACAATGATTTTGATTATTCCACAGTGCTTTACCTCAGGTGCCATATAGTCAGGAGTGCCGCAAAACGTGTCGGCCGTTCGATCGAGGAAAATCTGAAGTTTGCACATGCCAAAGTCTGCAATTCTAATATGGCCATCGAAGTCAAGTAGAACATTATCCAGCTTCAAATCCCTGTAGACGATACCCTTTTTGTGTAAGAAATTTAGTCCAGACCAGATCTCTGCCGCGTAGAATCGTGCACGGGGTTCGGGAAATCTGCCAGATTTTTGAATATGGAACATGAGGTCGCCACCGTTGAGATATTCCATGACGAAGAAGAGGTGCGAATCGGTTTGGAAGGTGCAGAATAAATGACATAGATAAGGATGCCTGGTTGCGAGGGTCAGTACTTTTCTCTCGATGAGAGTGCACTCAACATCATCATCCTCGAGGACGACGTCCTTCTTCAGACACTTGACGGCATAGACGCAATCAGTGCCCCGTAATTCGGCCAGGAGGACTTTGCCAAAACTGCCTTTGCCCAGCACCTGCGACACATTTTTTCGCTGACTATCAAATCATTGGCTACATGCTTTCCTATTTTCCCTTTTCAATGCTATTTAATGTACTGAAGTTTCTCCACGTTACTTCACAATTACATCGTCATTAATGCCGATCCGATCATACTTACTTTTAGGAAATTGAAGTCATTTACAGCATATTTCTTGAATCGTGGAAGATTCGTAGCCGGCGGTGTGATTCGACCACTGCTGAAATGATCGGGTCCTTCAGAGTTGCGCTGATTGTCAGATGATTGTGAGGGAGCTGTGGGGGGAAAAAAGAGCAAAAATAATAATGTGAGTAACAAAGTCTTAATTAGCCACCCGGGTTCTAGTAGCAATCAACGTCATGCGAAAAAGCCGTATTTGCGTCAAGTCCGTAATGACCATTTTAATTGTGACCAGTCTCTCTGATGCTGGTGGTTAAATACCTGCAGTGCACTTTTGGCCGTGTGACATTTTTCAAAAATAGACTTGGCGAACAAATGATGTATATTTAGGAACTAGTCGTCTGTACCGAGACATTAGGGCTTCTGTGTAATGTGCGCCATCGCGCCCATGCCATAAGTATACGTAACGAGGGACAGGTGGTATCACCAATTAAGAGAATATCATATATAACTGGCACAAATAATTTTCAGATATTCAAGGTCGTCAATCATAAGGTCGGTCCGTATCGTCTCGAGGCAGAGATCCTTTTGGTCCGTGCATTTTCTATGAAGTAGGCTCGATTATCTACCGGGCAAACAGTGTCTCGGAAAATAGATCTCCTGACGTCATACCATAAGTAAATAAAGACACGAACGATAAAAATAGTATAGCCTGCGCACAACAAAAAAAAATGTTGGCAAATCGGTGAAATGTTTATACACCCACATCAACATCTACAGACACCCGTGGAATCGTCTCGTGACCATCATCCATTAACAATGATTTACACAAGCCATTTATATCCCTGAACTTTCCCAATTTACGTGCAGATATATCATTGCCAATTAACGTCCACTCACCTCTCTTTAGCGCTTGTAAAGCTTCCGCAACGAGCTTTTGATTAAGCCCGCAAAGATTCCCCGTGAGTTTTGCACATTTCTTGTGGCAGGCCATGTCGCAATCTAATTGACAAATTTAACCTTCGATCATCTGAATATACGTACCTTCTCTCAACCTCGGATAGATCCAAAAGAGCTCTGACACAGATATTTTAATCCCTTTAACGCCAATTATTCATTCATCAAGTTAGTCATTCATGTTAATTAAATGGGGTATATTTATATAATCAAGTGCAGCGTTCAATCCTAGACAAATACTAAGGACCGGCGTTCTTAGTACTGTCTGCAATTAGCCATTGATTAATTGGATGAACATTCCGTCATGCTTAAGTCATCAGAGAATTCTACTTCTCTTGCAGGGATGTAGGAGGATCAATCACTCTGGTATCAATAGCGTCAATAGTAAATAGTAGTAGCGATAAATATATATATATATATTAGTTACTGCTACGAGTGGATGCAGGGTAACACCACGTTTCACTAAGTGCATCATAGACGTGCATATAAATATAATATGTACTCGAGAGTCTTGGCGAGCTGTCAAAGCCAGAATCATTGCTATGGGTGGAGGCCATTCTCTTCTGCTCGTTGTCGTCCTCAACCTCGGTACAGGTCGAGTTTGTGTCCTCGGTGCTTTCGGTAGTAGACGTACTACGATTGCTTCTAGTACTTTCAGCACTGTCGCTACTCGCGGATGGTGTCCTGGTGACGTGAGCCTTCCTCTTGACCTTCGCTCTTCGAACTTTTGACAGATCTCTTGGGGTGGCGGTTAATAATGGCGTAGGAGTCGTGTAGAACATTTTTCTAAGATCGAGGGGTCGTTGATTAGGAGAATTTCGTGGACTTGATCTTGGTGAGTATCTTGGAGAATTCGTCGCCCCTGGAGGTTTTAGGCTTTCCATAGATTCTTGTTTTTTCAAGCTACCTTTCTCTTCGGGTGACTTTGACGTCGATTGTTTGTGTTTTATAACGCGCTTTTTCTTTGAAGACTGGGGACTCGTGGATGGACTCACCGTCAGGCTAGCTTCGTTCGATGGAACTGGCGTAGCGTCCTCCTGATCTTGCTGAATTATATTCGATAGATTATCTTGACAGTCCCACTTTGAGATTGTTTGCACGTTCTCTGAAGACTCTGGCCACTCGTTTGTAGGAGTACCGGGCTCTTCGTCAGCACTGTACTCTGAAGCCTCGGTTTTTGGCGTCGCAGGTATCTCTACTATGTTTATAAGTGGGACTGATGATTCTGATATCGGAGTTGGGACACTCGACTCTGAAGCTTCAGGTACGTTTGAGACATTCGATTCTGATTCTACAGGTTCTGACGTGGGTTCTACTACATTTTCTATATTTATTGCTTCCTGCGACTCTTTAAGCGGGGGTATTGACTCTGTTGTTGTATCTTTAGATAATATTGGTTTCGCATTGTCTGTCATGTCTTTTTTCTTTTGAATTAAATGGGGTGTGTCTTTTTCTTTAATCTTGTCATTAAAATCTTGCAATGGCATTGTGGGATTATTGGTTGTAGGAAATACTTTTTCATTTTGTACAGAATTTACTTTATAATCAGTCTCTTTCTTTGTATCGTCTTGGGACACATTTATTTTTGTTTCTTTTGAATTCACAAATACCGCCATTGCGTCATTAGATTCTGGAGATATTTTCAGCGTTCCTGTATTCAAGCTCTTTTGCAGCTTATCAGTCTCCGTAAACAGTTTTGATTCGCTAGTCGCATTTTTGTCTCGAGGAGCTGATGATTTATTTAATATCAAATTATCCTTTTTACCAATTTCTCCCCAAGAATTGACTTCAGCATCTGACGTCTGTGGTTTCTTTGGTTTATTTAATTCTAACGTAGCAGGCCTTGTCATTGAAACAGTGTCAGTTCCTTCAGCATTATTTTCCTCTATTTTATTACTCGTTTGAGATGTATTTGTGGATTCTAATGGTTTCAAGAGTTTTTCAGTATCCATCTTATCCGACGGTTCTTTTACTTTTTTGCTTTGCAATGAGGAACTCAGCTTCTCTTCATTTTCATTTGTTAAAGATGCTCCCAACACTTTTGTTTTCACCTCCGGAAGATGTTCTTCGTGCTTGACACGATTTGGAGCCTCTTCAATTTTCGCGGACATGTCAAGTAGCGCTATGTTATTTATGCCTGAATTACTTTTTTGCGCTTTTGGCAATGCGACGTCTCTTACTTGAGGCTTTGCCGACTCTGTATCATTAGTCTTTTTCGACTCATTGCTGAGAATTTCAGATGGCGTGACTTCTTTAGTTTCTGTACTATCCATGGAGTCACTTTTGTCTAAGCTCTTCGATACCTTCTTCAGGGAAACATTGGCATGAGGTATGTTTGGCGACTCTAACGAATTACTTTTCTCCAATGAGTTTTTCTGGATTTTCGGAAATTTAATATCTTTGGGCAATTTGAGTTTCGGCGACAGTGGAGGGTTTACAAAGGCCATATTTATTTTTGATATTTTTGAAATTTCAGAGTTCTTTGATGATGTGACCGTTGGTGAATCTGCAGAATCGTTTTTCTCCAGTTTATTCTTTGGTGTTGACAAGGGAGTGGTTTCATTGGAATTGATTTTTTGCAATTCCACACTGTTCGTGTCATTACGATCAGACATGATATGCTTTTCTATATCGTGAATATTTAATGATGGTGGTTTATTATTCGTTTCCAAGTTCTTATCAATTGGTTTTGCATTCTCTGTTTGTATTTTTATAGAATCAGCAGGATCGTTCTCATTCAAATTCAGATCTAATGGATTTGGTAATGTCTTTATTGAATAAACAATATTCTTTATCTCTAAATTTACTTTATCAGAATCCTCCGACAAACTTTCAGCCGTTTTTGATTTTTCAACTTCTCCGAACTTCCCATTATCCTCGTTCTTTTCGAATTTCTCAACTACTTCACTCTGTATTATTTTCGGCTTGTCTCGCGAGACTTGCCGAAGTGTCAAACAAACACTATTCCTCGATGTATCTTTCATATATTTCTTTTTAATAGGTAAAATCACCGTTTCATTTCCTTCCTCTAAGAAATTATCTGGCTCGATCCGTTCGATTTTCCCATTAGTTCTTGTAGGTGCAGGCAATTTCACACTTTCGCGAAATTGTTCAATACTCTTATAAGATTGATCGGTATCAGGAGCTGCTTTTATCCACAAAGTCGAAAAATCGCCAACGCTGTTACAAGCCTCGATTTTAAACTGTTTCATTCTCATTTTTCCAGAATCATCATCATCATTCCCATCCATTTCCTGAGTAATATCTCCCTCAGTCTTGGATTTACGTATTCTCATTTTCTCCTCATTCCCCGTTGGCGAAGGCTTCTCAATTTGTTTCTTCTTCTTCCTAACTTTCTTAGCGACCTTTTTCTGCTTAGCGGATTCATCATCTTCCTGTGAAATGTCGATATCGTTTTCCTTGAGATTAGGCACATGGATGAGACCCCTGGAGGAACTTTTCTTAACGACAGTACCTCGCCTGGTCGCAACCTCGAATTCAGCCTGAGCCTCAGCCACAAGAGTGTCCAAAGCTTCAGTCTGAGCCTGAACAAGTGCAACCTCTCTCTCGATAACATCAGGATCAATAGGTAAATCCGCGGAAGATTTCCTCCTGGTAAACCTACGTGTAACTCTTCTACGTGTGGCCTGCGCCTCATTGGGATCCGTATCGAGGCTGACCTGACGATACAGTCTAGTTTTCGGATCATATCTTTCAGTTTTCTTATCCTTAATCAAAAACTTCTCTACAAGGAGTTCTCCGACGGTTTTTTCATGTTTCTCATTGAGTTCTCTCAAGGCTGGATTATCCTTCAACGCCCTTGACCTTATCCTGATAGTAGGTCTGTTCCGACGAAGTTTACTCTTGTTCCGACCATGATCCTCGGATAAAGTCCTGGGCGTCGAGACATCGATGTCGGCTGTGTCGATTCGTTTTGGTCGACAAGCAATCGTGGCTGGCGAGTAGCGACGGAGATTGCTCAACGGCGATTCCGCGATCGTTGACAGATGAGGTGCATATCTTGACGAAAGCGGAGTATGAAGGCTTCTAAAAGAATCTTGTGTTATCTACTTGTACTGTAATTTGATTTTGATTCTAAAGGACTTATAATGTATCGCGTATTGCATAACCTGCACGAGCTTAAACTCCTACGCTGTTTTAAAGTTATTACTCCGTCACGGAAATGCCGCAAGGGAGCATCAAGCACCTTGAAAACGGTCAAGCTCTGTGGTCCAACCGCAAACCACACATCTATTTGTGCTACACTCTGACCAAAGCCAAGATCGATTAGCGAAACATGCGAGACTTTGAAAATTTCCAGTGGCACATTTACCAAACCAATCTTTGAATTCACCAAATTACCAGTAACTATAAACGAATTTACGACTAATCTTTTAATGATTGTTCCTTGTTATCTTGTACCACTAAATTTTCGGTATGCCGTCAAAGTTGAAATATAGTGTCTCCAAGTGTTTTCTGCTTCGAGAATATTCTCAGTCAACAGTCATAAAATAAAAATACCCAACGGCAGAAGCCCGAACGTGTGGAGGTAAAAGAAAATTTGTGTTATTGTATTCTTGCGCGTGTGTACTTTTTGATATTAACCTCGGGCCCTTGATAGACTTGATACATGAGTGAATTTTTCGTTAGCTTACCGAGCAGTGCCTGTCATCAAGGAACTATGATTCGCGAACGAGGACCCATAATAATATGGGCCCCCGTCACCGTAGAAAGGCATCGCGGGTGTTTCTCAAGATTTTCTTTTCCGACTTGTAAAACAATATCGAACAATTGTAGGTAACTCAGGTGCGAAAAACGTTCTCACGGTTCAGGGAGCCAAGACCGACTGAGTTTAAGCCAGCGACCCAGTATAATAATAGAATTCTAGTATATGAGGCTTCTAGCATCTAACTATATACCTAGACACTAATAACCCACCGACTACAAGTAGTTGCAACACAAGGAATGCATCGGGAAAATGCACACGATCATGCACCGGTAAGGTTCTGTGTTATATAGGTACGTGCTGCGTTGCGTATGTTTAATCGTCATGCTGTCATCATGTGCTACCATACGAGACAATAAATAAATACGGTCTATCGTGGCGCGATCTTGTGTCTATGCCAGAGCTCCTGTGAAATCAATACGAGCCTGAGAGCTTTTGTCTTTTTGACGGTCAGCCTCGTATGAAGAAGCGCTTGAGTAACGACTGCGTCACGCAACGTACGGAGGTCACTAAAACTTGCGAAAATTTTTATTAGCTAATTTCACCGATCTTTGGAATTAGTAGTCAGCTTCAAAGTAGCCAAAATGTATTATGAACTTGGATAAGACAACTTGAGTTCAACGTACTAAAAAGCGTAGCTTTGTGGTACAGAATTTAAATTTCTTATTTAATCCCAGACTTTGTTTAAGTCATTTATTTAGACATTGTTTAATTTTTCCGCATGTTTCTGGAGACGCTTTCTTTCTCTGAAGGCCGTATTGATAATATGAACTAATTTACCATCACATCTCAAGCCTTGCCGAAACAGTCCGTAGAGCATGGAACCGCAATGATCACAGAAGGTTGGCGACATGAAGGTATGAGATCGAAATCTGTGAGGTACATCCACTTTGAACCGTTCCCTCAGATACTGCCATAAGAAAGAATAACAGTTATTACCTTTTTTTAAATATACATTAAAATGTAGAAATATCAGATTATCATTATTATAGATAGATAAGAAAAAGGAGATTATATGTATTTCCTTATACATAACGAACAGTGATACATGTGGTTCATCACAGTAACACGTATGATTTACTAGTATCATGATCAGATATACATTCTTTTGTGAAAATACGATTGATCGCCAAAACAAATCAACAGTTGTTTAGCGTGCAAAAATTTTTCGCATTCGTGAAAGCACAATTTTGAAACACGTGATTATTATCCCAACACTGGGGTGGAAGATAAGCTGCTTTCTAAAAAAAAAATAATCGAGTCTATAAACTGTTTCCGTCTTCAGCAACATCCTGTAAACGTGTTCCGTGTAAACTTCATCTGTCTAAGCTCACAGTCAGTGGCTAACTGCACTCGGGATTTGCATTCTTTTCACATCCTAAAGCTGAAATAACTAAAATTCGTTTATAATAATCATTTGCTTCAATATGTCGATGTATAATTCACATTGTCATAGATTGTAAACGTTCTAAGTGAAATGCAACCAAATTTGACATTATAAGAATAACCATGTCATCCTTAATCGGCAATACTTACAATAGTATTTTCGGATTCTCTTCCACTCTCAGAGCACTTGGTAAGTAATTTATCGTGACACCTTTTATGCACAGCAGTCTGACAGGCTATATCAAACAAATGATAATATATTATATCTTCCAGTTGAGTAGAGAAAATTATAAAATAAAGGAAGCTCTAACAAGGGACTTACATTGGCATTGATAGCCTTGTTTACCAAAACCCCTATAACAGAAATAAAATATTAATATTTTTTCCTCGAGTTATCCACTCCAATCTGCAGACTGCGAAATAAATATTTTCCATTAAACAATGTCCGCATAGCAAAGTAGTCTATTTATAGGTGTGTGAGCTGGTATCAAAGAATTTCTGTGTATGTACAGCATCATAGTATAGACTAGGCTAGCATTCTTGTATACGCTTCAGCGAGATTATTATAAATTGTGATCCAACCGTATAATCTTTTGATACGTAACAGGAAAACCATTCATCCTATATGTATAGCTCACCACAAGAAATCCTTGCAGAATGCACAAAACGTCGGTTGCCTGAAGAATTTCGCAACCAGCCGATGACCCCGGACAACGTGAACTTTATTATGCTTGACAGCACCTCTTCTTCTGGTAATTGGACCCCCAACTTTATTCTCGACAGGTGGTGAGGAAGTGGTTGCGCCATCTCTCCGGGGTACCCTTGTCCTGTAGACGTACGTCCTAGCAGTGGAAGGTGCCGGTGGTAGTTCAGCAGGATTTAACATTGGTATTCTTGTTCTGCGATCATGTATGAAATTCATTAAAAAAACAATATTACAGGTAAAAAAATGAATAAACATAACTAAGCATACCGGTACGTATATCCTTCGGGACCGACACGGACGTGAGTATTTCTGTGTTCCAAGGATGATTTCCGGCCGGTTCCAGACCCACCACTGGCATTCCTTCTTTTTGTATGAGATCCACCCGTGAACATCATCTTGTTTCTCGTTAAATTCTATCCTCACTTCAATATTATTAATATCCTCAGTAAGATTTTAGCCGTGTCAATAAGATATTTATTTGGCTGAAAAATGCTTTAACATTCTTTCCTTATAATTAATGGACTATCTGAGAATCTAACTGAGAAAATGTGGAACATACATTTCCTTCCCGGACACAAAATCTAACTGCAGTATCACTTTTCGAAAATACGTAAACACATCTAAACCTTAAAACCTGAATATGCTGAAGGTTTACGCGAAACTCTCGTATCTATAAATATCAACCACTTAATCTTTATACTCAATCAGATCTATCGTGCGTATACAACACTCTTTTACTCCAGTAGATGTATATTACAAGTATTAGCTATAGGAATATATTCTAAGTGTAAGTTTATTAAAGTCCTTGGTCCCAAGTGTCATTCATGTATTATAAACGAGGTATGATTATCTCCTTGATACATGGCCCATTCCTTCTAAACAGTAAGTTTCGAATGTTTAACAGGTGTTACACCGATAAACGTGACTGAAAGTCAAAATAGTTTAACCAGTGGTTTATTCGACCCTGATATCAAGCCATGCCTCCCATAATCTTAGTACCAGTTGAATTTTCATTCTGACAGAAATTATGCTCAACATTCTGACTGTAGTATACACGTTAGGGATGATATAACGTTGCCATTTGTCATACTTCATCGCAATGATGATGGTCTCACAGTATGATGATTATTTGACGTCGTCGTACTAAACTTAATGTATCAAAATTTCACATATGAGTACAAACCGCTTATCCTTTTGGTGAAGTAATTGTGGTAAATTATTAAAAAGTCGGCAATTATCTGTACTGAAGTAAAATTCATGAGGAAAGTGCCATCTTCACTGAAATATAAAAATCGTTCGAAGTCACACAAAATTCTGGTGAATAAACACTGCCTTCATTTAAAATTTTTTCAAATAAAGTATTCCCGCGCCACTCCACAGGTTCTTTCGATTGTTTTACTGTCACTCGACACCAAAGTACTTTACACTCGCTCGGAACGTTTAAACTCGGATGATACACGCATTGCTGCATTCTTATAGCACCGAGGCGTCGTATATCGGCTGGGTAGATTTGCGCAACTACGACTCGCCGTTACAACTGTCAGCCCTTTACACGGACACCAACAAGTGGCGTTGGGCGCGCTGAAAATTCGAAATTCTTACGCCATGAATGAAATTGAGGATGAAACCGAGGGGATTTTGACGCCCAAAACGTTGTACGTTTGCACGAAACTCTCGTGTCTATAAATATCGGGCTGTTGAATGCCGCCCGCCATAGAGCAATTCCACTGGCGCTATCTGTGAGAAACACCGCGCATATTTTTTCCAGGGACGCGAGCTTCGATTCGAGAGCCCGGGAAGATTTTATCTGGAACAGCGAAGATCGAAATATAATTGCTAGGTGCTCCGGGAAATGTTAGCCGGTATGGCCTAGAAATATTTCGAAGGAACGGAAGGCAGAGGAGAGTATATATTAGAATGATTGTTGGAAAAATAGTCGGAATGAGATGAACGATAATGGAGACTCCGAAAATAGCAGATTATTTTTCCATTCTTTTCTCCGTGCTTTTCGTAATTCTCAAACTTCAATACAATCGACCGAATATACAGCGCACCTTTTATCGCCAGTTGTAACATTTTTACTATGTAATGATATAATTACTTTTACATAAAGCACTTTTTTGTGTATAGAACAAATTGCGTTGGACGATAACGATTTATATTTCCTTATTCGATCATTTATTAATCGGAGGCCTTTGAGAGCGTGCACCAGATACAAACAATACAAGTTCAATGTACAGGATAGAGTTAAAGAAAAGAAATATTATCAGCTTCTTTGATCACTAGATCGAGATTTTATTTACAACTAGAAGACAAACAATGCATGTATGGTAATAATGCCTCTGCATCGTAAGCCTTATTATTCATTTTTCTTTTGTGATTTCTGAACATTAGGATACTTGAACGATCATTTCGTTAGTTTTATTTTTTCCAGTCAGAGCTCGCGGATATGCTTCTTCCTTTGCTGCAAAATATTCTTGATACGTACAGATTTGAAAAGACCGCATACTTGACAATGATAAGTTTGATAACCCATAAGGTAATATCTATTCTGAAAATGGAGATTTCTGTTTTCACGTTAACTCGCGTGACATACTTTATAATTTATATTATGCTACCATTAAAAATCTCTATCTAGTTTTCCCTAATGTACACATATAGTCTCTTAAGAATCCTTCAATTTAACGTAAAAAGAATATCAATCGGGAATGATTAGAAAAAGGCATCGTATCTTCAAAATAATAAAATTCATATTGAACAATAGCCAGAGTTTTTTGCCTTCTCATGAGAACTGGAAGTGCAATGATGGTGGCTACGACTTTTGTAGGGAAGGCATAAGTGATAGCCACTCCATCCAGCACGCTCCGGCTAGGGCCTTGCTTGGCAAACGAGTAGTGTTCATTAACGTGATGGCGATTCTCGCGTAGAACGACTCGGATCCCGATAAGGGTGGCATTCTACTGGGTTTTATGTTGGTCGGTGGTCAGTGATCGGTAGCCAGCTTCTTCGGTTGGCGTTCCTGAGCACGCTTAAGCCGCTGCATTAGAAGGCTGTGCAATTGGTCCACTTCCTTCGGTGCTGCTTGCACGATGAAGATGCGAATATCTCCATGAACATCCATAGCGGTTAATCGTAATGATTTTGGGCCCGCCCTCTCTGCTGTCATACCCGGCCATACTTTAGTATTTAGAACCAATCTTTGAGTTCCAGCTGTTCTTCCCACCAATCGCGATTCCTCGTCACGATCGTTTAAACGCAGCGTCCCTCTTCCTCTTTCTTGCCAACCACTAGTCGCCTATTACAATAATAACTTATAAAGCACTATCGAAATAATAATTGTCAGCAAAAGTGGGATATTGATGGTACCTTGTCAAATGCAAAGAGTTTACAATTGATTTGAAGAACATTGGTTTCTCCTTCTTCACCAGTAAGTAACGTAACTTGACTGTATTTGCGTTTGTTTGCCCTGTTAGCTTCCTCCAGCTCCTGTGCCGCCTGAGATAACGTCAGTCCTGGTCGACTTGTACTGCGACATACGGCTGCAGCATTTGAAAATAGGAGTTCTGAGGAACCATTTTCATTTGATTCTTCGTCCTTGTTTTCTTCCTTTTCAGAACTATCCGAACTCTCCGTGTCGTTTGCAACGGCCACCCTTTCTTTCAGATTTTGCCCGAAAACAAAGCTGGGCGTGGAAACGCTCGGTGCCACCGTGTTATTTACATTATTTTCAGAATCTTTCGTACTTCCGCCCAGGGGTAAAAATTTGGGCTTGGTTTCCTCAGCTGATTTCTCCTCGCTGTCTGTCTCTTTAGAGACGTCATTTTTATCATTAGGTGCTGTAATTCCATTATCCTCTGCTATGGCGCTATCATTAACCTTTGTGAAGGGATTGTGAAACTTAGCTGGTTGTAAAACATTTTTTGTAGATGGTCCTGGATTACATGTTACTGCACATAGTTGTGATGGCCTTAATAAGGTAGATTTTGGTTTTGGAGAATTTGAAAATTCACAAACTCCAAACGAGTTTCCAAATTTTGCAGCTGTTAATACAGGACCTATGGAGATATTAAAATGTAAAAGTTGATGCCTTAGACAAATATGCAATCATCAATATTATTGTTACTATTTGACCTATTAAGGTATAGAAATATCACTGTAGGGATAAAATACATATTTTATGTATTTATATTCATACACATAGTATTACTTACAACGTATTTTACTGCCCGATTTAGCAAAGGGAGATGTAGGTGTCTCAGGATCATTTTCCACAGATTCATCTTCCTTTTCCTCTGAAAATATATATTTTATATATAGAAGTATTTGACAAAATAATTGGAATTATAGTAAAAATAGTTTGTGCATACTGGCAGAATAAGTACAATGGATTAGATTAGATAATTCACAATGGATAAACTTAAAAGTTTTAAAAGAAACGAATATGTAAGTTTTTAGTGTTATATTCAATTCTATGATGATATTAAAATAAAATTTTAATAAATTCAATAGAATCAATAAGAACTGAATAGAAGCATTAATGTAAACATACATACTTATCATAAGTAGGGTTATAGTGAGTTCTAATGATACAAGCTGTCATGAATTTGTAAGTTTTACCAAAGCAAAAGCTCCTACCACTACTACTATTCAATAATTAGAAAAAAAAACACTTTATCAGACATTTGATTGTCTATTATAATTAATACTTGGGACTGTACAAGCTGTAACTGATTAGTTGTATTCCAACATTTTTTAGTGACATAGTAGCAGTGTTCTAACCGTTTATGGAGTTTTCACTGGATTCTTCAGGAGAGTCAAACTGCATGATAATCTGCGGCCGTGGACCATTTGTTTCTTCTGCACTCTCTAAATACAGTAGAAGCATAATTAAAATTATTACCAATCAGAAATCACTGTACGTTGTATGAGTATAAATCTAAACAAAAAGCTATCGACAAAATTTACACCACGGTACATGTTCTTATATTGAAAATTTACATCGATACTATTGTAACTCTATTAAATGTTCCTTATCTACTAGGCAGTGTAGTGAATATGATATAAACACGTTTTCCAATGAACAAAACCACAAAACGCACCCTTGCAATCCGCCATTTTTTACGTGCAAATGGATGCGAACCGGTGCTGCCACCTTCTAGAATAAACGATGAATAACAATTTGTATAATAACATTTTCTGGAAATTAAAAAAATATATGAACAAAATTTTCCAAAAATAATTTTTGTATTCTGTCCAACTTATTGTTATATTTAGTCCCTTGGAATCTGTACCCCTTCAATACTTTTAGCATAAAACATGGACAAAATCAAGAAATGGTACAAAGGAAGTGTTAAACTAAGACAAATATTAATTAAAGTCTTTGTTTCATTTTTAAAAACTCCTTTCTATCACAGAAACTTAAATATTTTTGAAAAGCGGAAATTTTATAACTCCATTACGTAATCTATAACTCTACTTGTATCACATTATTATTTGGAAAACATAGTGAGATCAAGTCGACAAGAACTATTTTTTTAAATATATATGACTTGGAAAAATAAAAATAAAATTCATAAATAAATGGCATTGAAATATTTTCAAGTAAGTGAAGTAAATGATGTTACTTTTCAATAATAAATATAATTAAGAATTTTAAAACAAATATGTATATTAAAAACAATCGATTATTTATTTAAATGTGTTTTCCATCATCATATCCGAATTAATCCATATACATATAAAGATTCCGTCACTCATTTTATAATACGGTATTCCAAAAATGTAGCAAACCCCTTGAACCATTTCCTCTTCCATAAACTATATCTGTCTCTTGAGCGTAGTATGTTTGAGCGTTTCTCACTTTTTCAGGAAGGTACTTCTCGGACGATATTTCATTCCCCAATGAATGTATAAAAGATTCATAATGTCCAGCTTAATGACGATAGATGGAAACCTCGGTGAAGGTGTAAGTCAATTTTTATTAATTTTTTTCTAATATTTTCTTGTTATGAAATCATGCACTTTGTAAGGTTACAATAATTATGCGATATTACTCTTTTATGCATATTTAAATAAATTGTGTACTACTTTATGAGATACGTCATCGTATTACAAAGCCATGTTGAATATAATATCTAATTTGTGTTATTAATAATACTTTTTTGGAGCATAGTATTGCTTTATTATAAGTGTCTCACATAAGTTATAAGTAATTGATTGATAGATAGGGTGGACAAGTATTGAGAATCGCATTGAGCTTGAGTACGTTATATGGCATTCCCGTGGAGATTACCAATATTCGAGCAGGCCGTCCTAAGCCTGGTCTTGCTGCACAGCATCTCAAAGGTTATCACATTAATTTCATCGACACAATGTCAATGGAAGAATTAATCATACTTCAACCCCGTATAAATTTTAGGTGTGGAATTAGTTAAAGACATGTGCGATGCTCATGTGACAGGAGCATATGTGGGTTCAACACGACTTGAGTTTTGGCCAGGAGCTTTGAGACATTATAAACCAGATTTCAAAGCTGATGTACAAACAGCTGGCTGTATTTGCTTGTTAGCTCAAGTAGCATTACCATGTGCATTATTTATGCCAAATACAAGCCCTGTGAATTTTATTTTAAAGGGTGGTACAAATGTTCCTATGGGACCTCATGTAGAATACTTCACTGAGGTTTTTAAACAATTGCTTAACAAATTTAGAGCTGATTTCAATTTTACAGTTGTAAGACGGTAATTAAATACATGTTCATTTGCTAAAATATCTGACTACATGTCAATCGAATTTATTATTATGTTTATTTATAATTTACAGAGGATACTATCCAAAAGGCGGTGGTGAAGTACGGCTTCAGATACAACCAGTAAAACATTTGAATGCTGTTACTTTGATGGAACCTGGACATCCTGTCAGTATATCTGGATGGTCTTATGTCGCCGGCTCTGTGAATATTAATGTACATATAATATTAATTTATCATTAAACATATTACAATGTATATTCCTATGAAGTCTTTAATGTTATAGGAAGCCAATAAGATGGCATCAGATGCAAAACGTGTTATAGTCGAAGGTTTACAGAAACACAATATAACTGTTCCAGCAATTAATATAGAATCATACAGAGAAGATAGAGGAATGGCAGTGGGAAATGGATCCGGCATAAAGTAAGTTCTTACGTAGATAATTTTTTATTTGCTTACTAAATTGTTGTTAGGACTTACGCGTGTGCTTAGCATCAAATTGTTATGGGTAATGTAACAAATTTCAGTCTCGTGTGTCAAACCAGTGAGGGATGTACGTTTGGGGGTTCTGGATTGGGATCCAACCGACGAGAAGATGATCCACCAGGAGTTGTAGCAGGCAAACAAATTCTTGAGCCTATCTTGAAAGGAGCATGTGTTGATGAGCACTCACAAGATCAGGTGAATTATAAAAAAAAATATTAATAAAGAGAACTATCTTTATTGCATAAATTAAAATTTATTACAGATAATAATTCTTATGGCAATTGCCAAAGGACGTTCGAGGATACGTGTGGGAGAAAATAAACTCACGCGTCACGCAGAAACGGCGATTCAGATTGCTGAACTCATGTTAGGTAATCGAGGCCTTCGATTTTCTTTATCTGCAAGTGGAAGTGATGGGGATTCCGCTCCTTATGTCTTAGAATGTGAAGGTTGTGGTCTGGTTAACAGTAGTTTTCACTAATGACAGTAATTTAACGTTTTTTGCAACTTGCATTTTGTTACCAAATATATGCGTATAAGAAATGTAGTTTTATACATTTATTGTAGAAGGAATTGACACGTTAAAGTCATTTCAAATGCGAACAGTTTTGTAACATTTTTTATTGGCTATCACATATTATACATTCAACTATTCAGAATTGCAGTTGTCTTTGTAGGCTGTTGCACTGCACATACATTGTCATATCAACGTGAGATGCTTTTTTGTATTAGCTCAAACTTACAGTTAGAGACAATAGTTTCTATGGTACAGTTCTATAATCACACGTTAAAAATTGATCTAGTCTAAATCGTATTACTTCACAACGTGTCTCGAAAATGATCAATAATAAAATTAACACATTTTTTCATATTCGCACATACCTACACGCTTCACACTTCAAAAGAAAATACAAGTGATCATGAATCACTCTTGTTTTTGCCTGAAGAATGGCTCAATAGCTCGCAGAAACTCCTTTTCGAACTGTGCTCCAGAAAACCGATTCACAGACGCTCTAAAAAAATAAACCATTAAGAAATAAAGAATAATGACAATTACGTTATTTAATACATTAAAGTATATGTAACGTTTATTAATTACCTAGCAGCATTCCTGATTGTATTTTTATCCTGAGGATTCATATTTATTATGTGCTTGATCACCTCGGCGTACTCCTCAGCTTCATCTGCTAAAAATCCAGTTTGACTACTCGTTTGAGTTTCTATAATATCAGCTCTGAAAATGAGAAACCAAAATGCTCAATTAGTACTAAACACAATGAGATATGTACATTTGTGTTCTTAAAGATGTAACAAAACCTTGGTCCACCAGATGCGTGCGCGATCATAAGAAGTCCAGCAGCCATACATTCTACTACACCAATACCAAAATGTTCATTCCACATTGCGTGTAGACCTATAGTTCCTTGTTGTAATTCAGACACGAGTTCGGGGTAAGGAATGTTAAGTTTAAATTCGACATTTTCATCGAGTGCCAAATGCTTAGCCAAATCTTGCATGTCCTTTACACGCCCTTCATCCTCAGCATTACGACAAGAACCGATCAAAACCAGGCGTATCTTAAGGAACATAACAATATGATTGTTTCATGTAATGAATGTATATTTGGAGTGAATTGTGTAATAATGAATAATTCTCAAAACAGTATTTATAAAATATTTCTGGACCACTCACTTTTTCCCAGACTTCCTCTTTGACTATAGATCGAAGATTGTACATTGCTCTCAACATTAGGGGATGTCCTTTTTCGGGTCTAAACTGTCCTACCGAAACTATCCGTATAGAGTCCCTTTTGTCTTCATCCTTAAGCAATGGTAACTTTGTCAGATGCTCCACGTCGCATGGTGGATAAATTCTATGAGTACGTAATGGACATTTCCATATTGAATTTATATGGTCTTCTGTCCATGAAGAATTAACCATTACTGTGTCAGCACATCTACCAGTCCATCCATATAACTGAACATATTGAAAAACACTTCCGGTTATTTTGTGCTGTTTTCACGTTTTCATGATAAACGTAAGATATGCAGGCATGTAAGGGACTCACAAGTGCAAACAATTTATAGTAAAAAATCTTTCCTGCAGATAAGAAAGGATTTCTTGCAATAATACGGCGATTATTATGTGAAACGACTCGACGGTATACATGTTTCAACATATCAGTTGAAATCGTTGGATAATGTGTGTAAGATCCAACTTTGCACCCACCAATATACTTGAACAATGGATACGTGAACGCATATCCCATTGTATCAATATAAATATCTAGAAAACAAAAAGTATGTGCTAGAAACAGCTAAAAGCAAGTTTTGAGCTGGTAATAAGAAGCATGTATTACCTGGCTGTAAACTATCCAATGCTTCAAAACCTAGCCATACAGAGCCCAAACTCTGACCCAAAAGTGTGAAATAAGGATACATATCAGCTTCTACCCATTTACGCCGATGTAAGTATACAAATTGTATATTTGGTTTTAATTTGATATTAAATGCTTTTTCTGCTCTTTTGAGTATCTGTTCAGGATCAGCCTCAAGATCTCCAGTATATACTGCTATATGTACATTGGCATATCTATCAATATATAAGTATGTATATATTACATTAATCACAAGAGATCTTTAAATATTGTTATGGACTTTATAATTTATACAGTGTAGATTATCTTACTTTGTTTGTATGGCATTAATAGCAGCCCAAAGTACTCGTTCTCCACCACCCCCAGCATTGCAATAAGGATGGAAAAAGGCAACTACTGTTCCATTCTGAGTTCGCTCGGCTCGTTTCTTTGCATATAGTTTCCTCCAATATATTATTGCAAAAGGTAAAGCAAAAATAAGAAATAAAGCTTCTATAAGAGTGACAAAAAATATTGTATTTATAGTGGCCATGAGTGTTGCGCTGGAAAGAAAAAAAAAATGTATGATTTCTCAAAGCTATCTTCTCTATAATTGTATTTATTAATTAAGCGTTACATTTTTCTCAACAAATTACAACAGTGTTGCATATTATTAACAATGGAACATAAACTTATAATTTACTAAGGGACAAAGTACTGTGGAGTATTTTATTCACAAGTCCCATATTCTACTGTAATCTACTGGCAACTTATCTACTGACAGTTATATATTTATATCTTAATATTCTATATAATATAAAATTATATTTTTCGTACATAGTGCAGGCGTGTTTCATCTACAAATGTGCACAACACGAGATGAAATGATCCTTACGTTAAACAGCAAAAGACCATCTTTAACAGCTTCTTGTAACTTCACATTTGAAGACGTAGGCACTTGACGACGTGCACGCGATTCGTGGATACTTGTGCATACAATCTTTAACTAACCTTTAAAAATTTGAGAAATAGGATAAACTCAAAATAGAAATTTTAGATTGAAGTAGAAAATATACATTGACAATGTAGTATTAAATTAATAATAACACATCACAAGCCATTCAAAACATTTCCAAAAATCTATCCTTTGACTATGTGACTGATAACTGCTACACAATAAGTGTCTCATTGCGCATGCGTAACACCTCGATATCTCGAAACTCGTATCGATGCATCAAGTTGTCACGTCCATCTTTGTAAATCAATTGTACGATTAAAAATTGTGACATGATAATTTTTGAATATTGCAGGTACCAGTCTGTTGGTATGTTATCATAAGTATCATGCCAAACTAAGATTCAAAGCAAAAGTAAGTTTACAATTTAGCCTATTCTTAACCTATTTTCTTTCCATTACTTAGTATTTTGGGTATATATTGAGTTCTAATCAGAAAGTAATTTATTGTTTGATATTTAAAGATATCATTTAATTCGCTGATCTTTTATGTTTGATGTCTTGAATTATCGTTTAACATTAAATTATGTGCACTTTGCTTAAGGGATTGTTATTCTGTGTGATCTGAGAGTTATACTGTGTTGAATAATAAATGTTGAGGTTATAAAATGATATATATATATATATATATGTATAAATGAAAGAATACTGTATAAGACACAAAGAAACTGTAGTGATTAAGTGTGATAATATAATCTGAATATGATAAAATTTGTTATATTGCGATATTACTGTGTCATGTTTTCTATAATATCTTATAACATTAAATTAAATATTTTTGGTTAATATACTTTTTATTTATATATTATTTCCTCTGAATGGCAACTATACCTTATATTAATGCTTTGCTTAATACATGTTATAGAAAAGAATGGAGCCACTAAACAAAGAACATTATAAAGAAGACACAATACAGTCACGAAATGATGAACCGTTTTCCAAAGAAGGTTTGCATCATCCAGCATTAATATAATATGATTTTATTAACCCTAAAACATATATTTTTAACATCAGCACACATATTCTGTCAGACTCGGGCATATAAATTGCAATATAACTTTGTAATGGACAGAGATTTTTCAATATAATTATATTGAAATCAAAATTTCGGAGTATAAATAATATGTTAATATAAAATGAAGTAAAAGAAATAATTTGTTTGTGAGTTACATACTTTAGAAAAAAGGCGTCACTGAGAAAAACCAAAAAATCAATAAATCATTTGTAGCTGTCAAACACATGTACAATGGTCTAGAATCAAAAGCAATAATATTACCATGATACAATAAAGTATTTAAAGCTATTCAAGTAAGTAATGATATATATCCTTAATGATCTCATTACTAAATTTGTATTTGTTAAATAAATTAATAGACTGTCACAGAAATGCGTCATAAAATCTTTAGTAATAGGTTATGAGTATTTGTGTACTATACATATATATATAATCAGTTTATCACTAGTATAAATACAAGCAGTCCCAAATAGTCAATAGTTTGAAATGTCTGTTTTAGAAGAGGGCACTGGTCCACGGGTTCCCCTAATGGAAAAACAATCAACAGAGCACTTGCAGAAGAGGTGAGTATAATAATACATATTTCAGTTCTAACATAAATAAAGGGCTCGTACCTTTTTGTGTAAACACCTGCTATACATTAGAACCTGAACATTAAAGATTGTTCCATGACCATGGACGACTATCCCTTTCTCTTTCTTCCACGCAAATAATCTGTATTATATAGACTAGCCACTTGAAAATGAGATCAGTAATGCTGTTAGAACTATTATAAGTGATGTGGGAAACACAAACTTTACAAAAAGCAAGCAAATTGTCGTAAAGGCCGTAATATCGTTATCTCAGCACATTCTTTATTTTGTATATCGCTACAGATAAATCATTTGACTAAGCGCTATATAAATATAACTAACAATGGCATTCTAATAATCTCCAGCTAAAGCTGTCGTCGCTCCATCCTACTTCTCTTGCAAATAGCTAACCAAAGTCTCCATACTTTATCTTCATGTAAGTTAATTTCGTAACCGCTCGACCGTCCGTTACTTGATCAATGTAAGGCTTCGAAATGAAAAAAACAATAAAATTTAATCTAGCAAGTGGTTTGAATATTCAAAGTATTACAGCACTTCTGTATAATATGACTAACGATACTTACATATATTGTACGCACATTTCGAAAGAAAATATACTACTGGACAGTTATACAGTTGAAAAATAATCCTTTACACTTCTGAGGAATGTGCAATTTTAACAAGTTTGTATTCACAGACATTTCAATCATTCTTTAGCGTTGGGCTGCAATCGAATTTTCCCGCTAGAAGCTTAGCGATCAAATTGCTTACCTTATCAATCGATACGTGAACACTCGTTAAACAGCTTACATTACATTAAACAGGTGTGAAATGAATATTCTTTTCTTTCAGTACAGTTTTAATAACGCTCCGGAGCTAATCGCAAGCACGGGAATATATAAATTAATATAATCGAAGCAATGCCATTCATTTTTGTAATTTCTCACATCATTACAGTGAAGCGAATGATACAGTGACAGTGAGCTTGCATATTTCAAACCTTTTTTTGTCATTAGATAGTCATACATACAGCTCTATCGACATCAGTATTCCATTATTGACAGTGCACACGATTTCATTGCCCGGCCGAGAATCGATGCACCCGGCCCCATCGGTTTTATCAACAATTTATCAACCGCCCATGATCCCATGTTTTTTCTTTCTATAAGACTCTTCGTGCCTCCTCGTCTCTATGAATCTTATTATTTCGTATTTCGTGGCACGTTAAACTTTTTGAGCATTTGACCGTGACTGCGACGAGAACTTGCCCCACTTTGTTATAATCCATATTGCGTAGCTGGTTATACTTTTGTATTAGCATGGCCTAACAGTGTTTTTTCTCTATGTCAATAGTTCCGTATGGCAACCAGTTAATCGTAACTTAAAGACGTAAAAGAGATACCGGTAAGCGGTCTTTACGGTAATCCGTGTTCGTGATTCAATAAGAACTAGATTTAAAATCAAAACTGTGTGATTCGAGCATAGAAAATCGGTATTTTTTCGTCAATAATCAAATACTAATCCCTTATTTTTATTATCATACGAATACGACGTTTGCAGTAGCAGATTTTATGTTCATATAGTGTCTCAAGGAGTATGCTTTGTAGTATGTACTTCAATTTTTTCGATAAGAATACATTCGAGTTAATACTAAATTCTAAGCTGTTCTATTTTACATGGATGTTTTTCACGAGTACTTTACGAGCTTAGATAGTCGGTCTGTTGTATTAATATCGCACGTACCGAATTATTGAAGAGTTTATAAGTATATTAAAAATCGTGAACATTGACCAGCAGTCTACTTACTTACATTATTTGTATCAACTAGTATATCCGGTCGTGCAGCGTCAAATGTTTCATTGATTTTTCTTAAAAATATCCGCGTACTTGGAGCGTTTGATCTATCCACGTGGAATCTTACGTCTGAGATTAGCCATTAGTATCGTGTATCGCTTGTTATGCATTAATCGTCTTACGCACTATTAGATTAATGCCTGTACATGAGTAGTGTCATCATACGATTTTCCGTCAGTAGACGCAAAAGCTCTTCCAGTTTGAAGCTTGGTCTCTCGGTGTAAGCAGAGGAAAAAAATTTAAATTAATTTTCAATCAGTGGTCTTGCCGTTAATATCGAGTCACGTGTCAATTGCGAATGCAAAATTGTGAATCGCCGTTAACGTATTTCCTAAGAAGGTATAACGATTGACGATAAAAAGAAATAATTGAAAGACACATAATGAGGAAGAGCGCGAACGCCTGGGGTTATCAGCAGCTGACTAACGAGACCGTTGGGTAAGTCGGAAATTGTACTGTTTGCGAATGTCTTTAAAATACTCAGGATGTATACTCAGTACGCGTTTACTATCTGTTCGATTTAGTTGTGGACAAAAAAGAATACGATTTCATAACTTTTCAAATAAACTTCCGCTTGCGATTAATTGCCTCAAATATAACTACTTATCGGCACGTAACACGTACGCATACCTAAGTTTGTTCAATATGATGACTTTGATCTCGTCTGAGGAGACAAAGTTTAAATACACAAGAAGATAGTCGTACTTGATTACGTTCGTCTGTGTAGGATCTTTTATCGTCTTGTTTTTTTTTTACTTCTTTTTATGAATTATCCGACAGGAACTTTATACGTTGGATGTTATTATTCACAATGTGACAATGTGAATGATACACGAACTAGTTGCTCCCTGTACTTCCTTCATCGAACAATGGAGTTTACGTTTATCGGACTTCTTGGACTTCCTGATTGAGCTGGATATCGTTGAACCATTGATCAATTGCGTATCGATTTTTAGATACTTTCGGTTACCGTGTATCGGATGAAAAGTATATTACATGAGGATTCATTATAGTATGTTACATTATATTTGTAATGTATATAGTAATAGAGATTGTGATAATTTACGAGGTATAGATACGAATGACAGTAACGTATTGTTATGCCGTGGTGAACTATATCGTCATAGATTCAATACGACATACAAGATTCCGCCGCTATGACTTCACGAACGGATTTTGTTAATTAAAGAATCAGTGAAGAGCAGACAATCTTTTGCTTTATTTCTCTAGAGGACCTTCTCTTACAAACTCACGACTAAAACTAAACTTAGACGTTATGTTTTCTAATAAGGTAAACTTAGTCTAACGGGAAAGAGGAATAGGAAGGGAGGTTTTTTTGTGTAATTGGGAAATTCCTATTTTAAAAATGCAGGGAACAAGGGTTTGTATATTTTTGGGATTAAGGATAGTTTTATGATAGGAAAGGTAGGGAATTTTCAGGGCAACGGGTCCTTAATAGTTATTTTATGATAGAGGGGCATAACAGTATGATACTTTTTGAAAGAAAGGAAGAATAATTCGATAATTCGTATTATTCGTATATATTGTATTATTTTACGATATTATATTGTTCGTTGGGATACGGTTCGTTTCGTTGAATAAATGACACTTAAGATTTATGTCTTATATTAAAATTTCTGTCTTCCGACCTAGCTCACACGTGGATTTAATACTGAAATCTTTTATGAGATATGCATTGTAGCTTGCGCTTAATTCAGTACCGGTTTAGCAACTGCAGCTCTCACGAGTTCAGATGCAGCAGCGGCATTCCGGGAAACATGATTTCCTAACGCGCAATATCCTGCCTTTTAATTATCCCAGACTTGTGCGGCGTGTCAAACGTCAAATAGCTTGGACGTATGTACACACTGTAGCGTTATTTTTGCGTATAGTCCAGTCACCTGCCTCTCACTTCTGAACTATCGTGATTAACTCGCACTGCCGTAACTTCAAACGAGCGCGGTACTCGTTCGCAACTGGAGCACGCGCTCCTTTCTCTCAATTAATGTCCATAGTGCGAGATCATGGTATCGCCCTATGAGATCGAGTTGTTGAAAAAACTCAAGAATTTCATAGTCCCATACGGCCGCGCCAAGAATGAAATTTACGTTGTGCCAGTTTTACGCGACGGGAAGTCCGGAGAATTAAAGTGTCGGACAGTCGTGAAAAGATGAATGTAAATTTGTGAAATTTGTTTTTCTTCTGTGAAGTAACCAATTGTGTTTTCGATTATCGTGCCTTAGCGTTTAACGCGATAGAACGCGAAAGCAAGGTATCTTTTCGTTAGTCGATAGTGACTTGGTGATGTTGGAATTTATAAAATAATTGTATATCCGTATAAGCTCGCCGTGTCATTCTTATATGTTCGTTGGACCAACGTTAAGGATCAGTGCTGGTTTTAGCTATGGTGATTTATCTGCTGTATTCGTTAGTGATCTACGAGTGAGTGCGATCGATGTTAAAAGGTACTCGTCACGGATCTTGCGAATAAATTTGATAACACTGTTTCACGTGGATATGACGAAATTTCGAGGTCCTCTGGTTCACCACGTTAAACTGGCCTATAACAACTTATCCAGTTTTGCTCTTACGGGAATGACGCACACGGCGGGTCCGGCGCAACTTCCCAAATGTCCGGCGATCGTCGAAGAAACGAGGTTATTGGGGTCAGTACTTTATCACGTGAAGTTCTCACGTTTTTTTGGACGTGACGATGCATTGAAATGAAAAAAAAAATACGTATGCCGAGTTTTTGAAATAAAAATTCAAACGGACTCGTTTTCTTTTTTTGCACGTGCCTGAGAAATTGTCGTTACGAAAATGTCCTGTTAAGAAAGTGTAACGACAGCTTCTTTTCCTTTTCTTTCTTTCCTTTCACTCTAGCGCAACGCTTGAAATTACTACGGGATCGCAAGACTGTCAGAGTTCAGCCTGGTCGATAAGCCCTGGTTAGAATTATCTTATCTGAATTGTCGTAAGAGAACGATCGGTGAATAAATAAAAGCCAAAGCCTATTTCATTTTTTTGGGTGATAAAGGTCCTCGATGCCTATTGGCTTATTTTATTAGATATTTTTTTTTAATTCATTATTTTTCGGTACTCGGATCGCTATTTCATTGTGTACAAATGTTTAATAAAATCAATTTATCATATCGTACGTGCTTTTGATTCTTGTTATGAACGCGCGTAGCCATATACGTATTTGGTATCGCAATTCACGATTGTATATGATATATGATCTTGTTTCACGCTCGCAGAACGATGAAGCGTTTACACGAGTAATAATAAACTAGCGATGTTCGATTAAATGTATCAACGCATGGCAGATAACCATTTTTTATATTTTGGAGGAAAAGAATTTTTTTTCATAGTTCATTTTATTTACATGCAACTCCAATCAAAGGCATAGGCATGTTAATTGGGATAGAAAATTAATTTTTTATGGTCGACCGCGATTCTTCGCGATTTCTAAACTTCATTTTTCCTCTAGCTACACCGGCGACATTCACTTTGCAGCGCTGTAGGATGGTATACGCGTAAATAGAAATACGGCATACTTTTTATTCTATTGAATTCGAGTAATAAGACGACACTGTCCCTTTATTAGCACACATCATTCTATATAGTGCCTCCTCCACTAAACTTCAGTTCACGTGATTGCACTCGACGTATGATTTACATATGGAAACAGTGCTTGCACAGACTTTATTTCCTTGTCGAACGTATATATGTATAGTATGAGGAACATCTTACAAATTTATCACGAACCATATGGATATTGATTATGATAGGATAGATCGTGAGCGAGTGTTATGAACAAAATATGATCCCCTTCTCATAAAGCTCATCCCCACTGCATCCTAGCAGATATAAAATTTCTTACGAAATATTACATCTCTTTTCGAGAATAAGAAGTGTCGCAGGCAAAATAAAAATTATCTAGTTTTACACGAATTCGACGCAATTTAAAGATTAGTTAACCAGAGAAAAGCGTATTGCTATATTTACGAGAGTTTTTGAAATAATATTTTTTTCTCTATGTAATTGAAGTCGCTATCGTTTAAATTCCACCCCGTGTTGAATTAAAAATTGTACGGTCTGTGAAGGGAACGATTTAACGAGAATTGAATGTGTATTTGATTATACGCGAATATCATTATATGTAAATAACTGCTCACGCGATGCCGATGGAAAATGATAAATTGCCACTTCTTGGCAAAAAGTATGCCACGATGGATGATGTTTGGTAAGCTTGATTTTTCCTTGAAATTGCAGTTGTTCTATTTGTCATCCATTATCAGTTTTCTCGGCTAGATTCCCTCCTCCCTATCGCGAGACTCTCATTACATAGCCCATTTTTGTTTTTAGAAATCTACTATAGGCGTTGGTATGATACTTATGCGACTGTAGATATACGAGAAACATGGAAATAGACCTTTTCGGAATTTGTCCAATCGTTATTATTTTGTGATATAAAAATCAAATGTTGGGGGTTTCATGTTTGTAGGGTTCTTACGGTAATTGGATAATTTTCGTTTTTTTTTTTTCCGGTAGGAACATTGACGACGATGATGATTTTGACGGAAACACACATCTGGTGCGTGTACCACGATCGACGGAAGTCAGCAATGCATCATCGAGCACGAATAAAATTAAGATAAACATCGAAGGGATGAGCTGTCAAAGCTGCGTGAAAAATATCGAGGGCACCATAGGTAGTCGACCGGACGTTGTCAGCATAAGGGTAGTTCTGGAAGAGAAGGCTGGTTACGTTGAGTACAAAGTGGCTGATACCACGGCTGACGCATTGGTAGAAGCCATTAATGACATGGGATTTGATGCTTCACTGTCAGTGTATGATGATGACGTTACCAATGACAGTGCTACAGCCCTCCAATCTGATACTAGTACCTGTAGCATACATATCGACGGTATGACCTGTATGTCATGCGTTAAGAGTATAACTGGTAAGATTTCTTTATATGGTTTAAATTGTCAGCATTATGAAGTATGTGAGATGAAACTTTGTGACGTAGGTACAATCTCGGAGAAACCTGGTATCAAAGACATTGACGTTAGTCTTGAGGGCAAGGAAGCAAAAGTCTGTTACAGTAGCGGAGACGTGACTGCGAATCAGATAGCAAATTATATTGAGGAAATGGGCTTTGATGCTTTTGTCAAGGAAGTCAATGGTCGATTGCAAAAAACTGTCTTGACGCCAGCCACAAATAATAATATTAAAAATGGAGACGTGGTTTTACAGATGAATGGCGGTGGTGACGTGAAAAACGAGGAACATTTGTCTAAATGTTTTTTACATATAAAGGTATGGATGCTTGATTATTAGTGTATATATATTTTTTAATATCAGTTTCGTGTCCCAGTTCTTCCTTTGTTCGAGTTTGTTATTCATCTTCAGGATTTTGCTGGTTTGTTTTGTGTTGTTAATCGTTATATTTTCTTAGGGGATGACGTGCGCCTCGTGTATTGCTGCTATTGAAAAACATTGCAAGAAGTTATATGGCGTAGACAGCATTCTTGTTGCTTTATTAGCTGCCAAGGCAGAAGTTAAGTACGATCCTGAAAAAATACGACCGGCCGATATTGTTTCTAGTATTTCAGACTTGGGTTTCCCCACGACTTTGGTTGACGAACCCAGTACTGGTGATGGCGAGATAGAATTAAAGGTATAATATTAAACAATGGGTAACAAGAGTTGATGCTGATTGAGTTATAGAAGGGAAAAAAGGACTGACGTATCATCTATCATTCTCTTGTAGATTTCAGGAATGACGTGTGCTTCGTGCGTTAATAAAATAGAATCGACAGTTAAGAAAGTACCTGGCGTTACGTCCGCAGTGGTTGCACTCACTACTCAACGTGGAAAGTTCAAATTTGACGCTGAAAAGACCGGCGTAAGAGATATAGTGGAGGCCATTAATAAATTGGGTTTCAGTGCAAGTCTATTTAGCAGCAAAGATAAAGAGAATAGAGGATACTTAGATCACAAGTAAGAATAATGAATTTTTTATTAATGAACTAGGTTTTTCTTTATTTTTACGTGTATCATACTTTATTTGTCGTTTTCAGAGAAGAGATACGAAAATGGCGATCAGCTTTTCTAATATCGTTAATTTTTGGAGTACCATGTATGATAGCCATGACTTACTTCATGTTGATCATGTCAATCGACAGCAAGAATAATCACGACATGTGCTGCATACTACCTGGTCTTTCGTGGGAAAATTTAATTTTATTCATTTTTTCTACCCCTGTACAGGTGAGTCATGAAATCACATGATCTAGAGCTCCGGAACTATTATTGTTATTACAAGTAATTGCTTATTGTATTTTAATTCGGTTTTTTTGTTTAACGCAGTTCTTTGGTGGCTGGCATTTTTACGTTCAAGCGTACAAGGCCATTAAACATGGTTCGACCAATATGGACGTTCTAATTTCTATGACTACAACGATATCTTATGTTTATTCTGTTGCCGTTCTCACGGCAGCTATGATAATGCAAGAGAATTCAAGTCCTCAGACTTTCTTCGATACACCTCCCATGTTGTTAGTGTTCATTAGTTTAGGAAGGTGGCTGGAACATGTAGCAAAGGTATTTATAATTATTTCCTATACGATTCAGAATCATTCTCCTCCTATGGTGATTCTATTCTATCTTTTAGGGAAAAACTTCAGAAGCTCTCTCAAAACTTTTGTCCTTGAAAGCAACGGAAGCTACTCTCGTGCACTTAGGAGCTAATAATGAAATACTGTCCGAACGTTTAATTAGCGCTGATTTAGTGCAACGTGGTGATACATTAAAAGTAGTGCAGGGGGCTAAAGTACCCGTGGATGGCAAAGTACTGTCCGGTCATTCGACGTGCGATGAAAGTTTAATAACCGGCGAGAGCATGCCAGTACCAAAGAAGAAAGGATCTGTTGTGATAGGTGGTTCGATAAATCAAAACGGTCCATTGCTCATTACGGCCACTCATACCGGCGAGCATACGACGCTAGCACAAATTGTCCGTTTAGTCGAAGAGGCACAAACGAGCAAGGCTCCCATTCAGCACTTGGCGGATAAAATAGCTGGATATTTTATACCATTTGTTATAGCTGTCTCTACGCTAACCTTAATTGTTTGGACAGTCGTGGGTTACGTGAATATAGACTACCTCCCACTCTCGCATAGTGATCAGATTAACAAGGGGAGATTAAATAGAGAGGAAATTATATTTCAGTATGCATTTAGATGCGCCTTGTCCGTATTAGCTATTGCTTGTCCTTGTGCATTGGGTCTGGCAACACCTACTGCTGTTATGGTTGGTACTGGGGTCGGTGCATTAAATGGAATTTTGATAAAGGGCGCAGAACCTTTAGAGAATGCGCACAAAGTCAAATGTATTGTCTTTGATAAGACTGGAACATTGACTTATGGTGTGCCTGTTGTTACAAAGATTGGATTGTTTGTCAATGACAAGGTTTGCTCGGTAGCGAAACTTTTGTCTATTGTAGGCACTGCTGAAGTCAATAGTGAGCATCCTATTGCATCAGGTAAGTTTTAAGATTTTTAATATTGTATCTGAGGGTGTATTATCATAGTATGCGTTTAAGAAATGAATTTATCTTGCAGCAATCGTTCGTTATGTTAAGGAAACTATTGGAACTGAAATAAATGGACAGTGTGCGCGTTTTCAAGCGGTTCCTGGCTGTGGTCTCAAATGTACAGTTTCTCATCTCACTGCGATGATGTCTTATGCTACTAAGTCAGAGAAAGTTACGAACTATGTGAATCAATCGAGAAAAATGTCTTCCGGCACATTTAACTTAAACAATGTTCCTATTGATATGGTGCCGTTACAAGTGTCATCCCAAGAGAAACAAAATTTAGATCTCGAAGCTTTACTCAGTCCTGATACGCATGGCGATCAAACGGACACTAATGATGTTCACGACGTTTGTATTGGGAACAGGGAATGGATGAAGAGAAATGCTGTCGCTGTTCCACAAGAAGTCGACATGCGAATGATAGATGAGGAAGATTTAGGGCATACCGCAGTTCTCGTTGCTATAAATGGCATTTTGGTTGCCATGATCAGTGTTGCTGATACAGTCAAGCCTGAAGCACATTTAGCAGTTTACACTCTTAAGAGAAGAGGACTAGAAGTCATTTTGTTGACGGGTGATAATAGGAAGACAGCAGCCTCCATTGCCAGACAAGTATGGTGATATTCCATATTGAAGTAAAATATTTCTTTCCCTCATTAATTACATTATCAATAATCTACTGTCAGGTGGGAATCAGTAGAGTATTCGCGGAAGTGCTACCATCTCATAAGGTAGCGAAAATTCAACGACTTCAAGAACAAGGATTCAGGGTAGCAATGGTTGGAGATGGCGTAAATGACAGTCCAGCTTTGGCCCAATCAGATCTTGGTATCGCGATCGCTTCCGGTACCGATGTTGCTGTGGAGGCCGCGGATGTTGTATTAATGAGGGTAAATATCACAACCTAGTTTTCCTTAAATTCTCACACGTCTTTACGTATCTTCAATATGAATTTGTTTTTTTAGAATGATTTGCTGGATGTCATAGGGTGTTTGGATCTTTCACAAAAGACAGTTCACAGAATAAGACTGAACTTTTTATTTGCTAGTGTGTATAACCTTCTGGGCATTCCAATAGCTGCAGGAGTGTTCAGTCCGTTCGGTTTCGTTTTGCAGCCTTGGATGGCGTCGGCAGCCATGGCACTAAGTTCTGTGTCGGTTGTTGCAAGCTCTCTGTTGTTAAAACTGTGAGTGTCTTGAATATGATTACATAAATCAAGAGGTCATGATACTGATGCATCTAAGTTCAATATTTGTTTAGATATCGCAAGCCTACAAGGGTTACTTTGGAAACTCCAGAATATATTACAGCAATGCGTGCTCATTCAGCAGCCAGGATGATAGACGCTGATGCAATATCGTTACATCGTGGATTGGACGATGGTATGCCATCAATGTTACACAGATCAACATCAACCATATCCAGGTATGCCCAGATTAGCTACCTTCTTCCCGAATCCTCACAGAATTTAAACCATCCCACTGTATAAATGAAAATACCATGACAAAACTTTCAAAGTGCCAGTAACTATGCTGACGATACAAAGAACACTTATGGATCTAATATTTTTGTATGAAAATGATGCCCTCGTTATATGACAATTCTGATTTTAGAAGTCACTTTATGTACCTGCGTACTTATATGTTCAAGTGATGCGACTTTGAATGCTCAAAAGTGTCATTAAGCTATCCGTCAATCAGAACTAGGTTAAAATTATATTGCGTTGGTTTTTCAATATGCTCCTGATGCTACATTGCTGCCACTGTGTCGGAACATGCTTTTGGCAATCGTGTCAACACGATTGTCGTGTTGGATAATATTGTTATTCATGCATTATGGTGAGAGTCAGTACTATTATTAATTATAGGAGTTGTGTACTAAACGGTAGGTTCTTGAGTTCGAATGACATTTATCCCATAGTTGTAATAATGAAGATGATATTTTTGTAATCTATTGTTAAACGCAGATATGCCAAAGGTTATTGTCACTATATAAGTCATAGCTGGTTGCTTCTTATGTTGATTCAGCTGATGCTTATGTTTCTCTACCAATTGAGTTTTCTACTTAATACGATAATAGTCGATTTTGATAAATCGCCGATTCAAAAAGGGTACAACTGAAAATGAATTATACTCAAAAGAAATACTGTTCTTTCCCTTTGAGATGTTGAATATTCCGTAATTATTTGTTGCTGTGTATAAATCTATATTATATTTTGCGATTCATTTGCGTTAACTATTGTATAACACTTAAGTAGAAAATATTTCGTTTGCTTACAATGTTACACTGTATAAAAATCGTTCATGTAAATATGTCATTATACATATATTCCTACAGACAAGATAAGCCATGTTGCTACGCAGAATAACTCCACATTTCTGAATAAATTGTAAGTTTATTCACGCAAATTTGTTCCACTGTAAATACTTAATGGTTTCAAGTTTTTTGTCCAACGAACAAAAAGTGAAAAGATAGTCTTGTACTAAAACAAGTGCTGTGTTATGCTGTTTTACAAATTCGAATACGTTTATACTTTATTGTAATAAAATAACTAGGAAGTACATGCTTTGTTTTGCGTTAATTTTGTATTAATTGTACGATTTATTATTCTGTGAAGTAATGGTTTGCTGATGAAGAATTTGTGAGAGATAAGACCAAGTACAGAACTTCTGCAGCTGGTAAATTTTTAACTAATGGAATGTTTTACGCGCATTACTAATCATGTTGTCACATTATGCTCCTAAAGCAAAAAAGATGGTAGCACATATTTCTCATCCTACCTTTAACTCATAGTAAGACCTTTTTGTTATTAAGCTTCCCACGCAATCGCTGATACTGCTTAACACGCCTTAATGCAATGTTATAAATAACAAAAGGTGTCTTCAACTAACAATTTTCTCTATTATATTTTACACCAATTACAGTGCTGTAAATACTGCTTGTCTTTTTGTTTATGAGTTTTTTATTTTGTTATTACATGTTATATAAATATAAATATGCATACGTTATAATCGTATCTGGACAGTTAATTGCTCACAGTGAAAATTGCCGAGTAAATGATTTAAGCATTTTTATGAAAGCTTCGAAATTCACTGTGAGATACTATAGAGATTAATTGTTCTCTTTATGTATATAAATTGTATATTGACGGTCAATGTTTACAGGCTATTTAGCAGATCAAGAGCTGAAGTTGAGGGACGCCTACTGGGTGATGACGTCGATGAAATGGATTTGAGTGTTGATTTTTCTGGTTACCGAAACAACGCCAAAAACAATACAGCAATGACTCCACTGTAAGTGTGTTATTATTTTAGTGATTTTATGTATCCGACGTAATGATTTTATAATTTACAACCATTATCAGAGATACATAATCATATTGTGAATAATTCAGTAATATCGCCAATAATATAAATTCGTATACATTTGTCATCAGTGCACAAGAAATTCAGCACAGTGACAGTGAAAAGCTTACGTAAGAAACGTGAATTTTATTGAACAGTATGTAACAAAAAAGCGTGTGGAATGTTGCGTGGACCAAAGCTATTAGATTTAGAGTTAAAAACACAATTTTAAATTGGACGGGTTTAACTTTCATCGAAGATATAATCGTATGCACCCGATATATTAACTTTTACAAATACATTGTAATATAGTTACCATCACTGAAAACGCATAATGCATTAACTAAAGTATTTTATTATAATACAGACCTGATAATTACTATTTGCATATGTATTATAGTATAACTCATTCTGCTTAAGTGAGTCTTATGAAATAATGGCAATTATTGTATATAGATATTTTTAGCGATCTCTACTGCCCATTATCTAATTACGATACTTTGTTCTAAGTGGCCAACATTTGTAAAAAAATTTAATACACAATTTTCTTTTGTATTGTATAATTCCGTGAGCCTCCACGAGGGAGCCGTCCTATAGGATATTTGAATTATTCTAACAGCGGAATTTGTTTATTCTTATCGAAGATACTTGCAACTCCGCCTTTCAGGATAAAGAAAGTAGGAAATTTTGAATACGGAAATCATGAAAACCATGTAATGTACTTACTTCTTGCTTAGTAAATATATTTTATATTAATCTGTTACATCTATTTTCATATGCATCTGTATTTTCATTAATCTAATTGCTGCAGTAAAAAGAACTTTTATTGACTGAACAGTTTAAAAAAAATTATTGATTATAATAGTAATACAATGACCAGAAAGTATAAAATAATAAAATTTTAAGAAATAATATTAATCAAGTGTTATGCAGGATGCAGTCCGTTCCAAATTGTCGGGTGATCCTGAAAATAATATATCTTTATTAAATTAAATAAATAATACTCTAATGTTATTGTGTCACCTTGATTCATATTCATTTAAGAGTATTATTCACGGAATTAGAAGAATCAGGTAATAGATTTACATTTCCGAGTTAAATACCTTTATATTTACTTTCGGATTGATTCGACGTATACAGTGATTCTTGATGGTTCGGATACTGCTTTGTGAAATCAACCAAGATTTGCCGAAGTTGCTGTATATTAGATGATTTAGTGCTCTGCAATATCGCAGGTTTCTCCGAGTCAATGATCATACAGTCTGGAGACTTAGAAGATTGTGTTTGCAGGTAAAAGTCAATGCTTGCAGAATCCATTGTGTTTGAATCTTGATTTCCAATACTTTTTTCGCACTCACTTAATTCTTTATCTTGTTTCAATTGTGACAAAATTGGAAGATATGACTCTGGATCATTCATAATGTTTGTATTTAAATTGGCATTTTGTTCCATATGACTATTACCAATACAATTATTGCCCTGAATGTTATTCATATCTCCTACTTTATTTATATCAATATCCCGTCTAAAATTAACTGATGATTCACCAGTTACGTGCGATCTTGGTAGAATCGTATGTATACTTGGTAAGAGACCAATTGAACCTGATGAATCCGTTTGCATGACAAAAGAATTCATGCCGCTTCCTTGAGTATGAATGTTACCAATACTATTGGTAAGTGAAGTTCCAGTATAATCGTTCGGCGAATTGAGATAAACATTTGCATTGTGTACATTGTGCATACTATTCTCAAGAAAATTTGGATAGTTATTTACTGGTATGTTCGTTCCATTAGTTTGTTGTCCAAGATAAGCATAACAGATATTATTGTTGTATGTCTGTGGATCAAGTTGCGTTTGAAAATTATTCCGTACTGGTAGCACTGTAACTCCAGAATTGACTAAGTTGTTACTTCTATTCATTACGAAATTCTCACTGCTTTTTGGTGGAGAGAAATGACTTGTATTGTATAATACATTATTGTTACTGTTTGTTGTTGCTACAAAGTTGTTGAATATTGAATGTCTATTGAATACATTGGGATTTATATACTGAAATGTATTCATACTTGATTCGTCGTTATTATTTAAAGTTGCATTTAAAACGTTTGGCAACATGTTTGAATGATTTGATTGGATTGTTGAATTATTGAAGATTGGAATTTCTTTGTTAAAACTTCTATTATTTATAGCAGACTGATTATTTATAGCTGAATGTAAGGCATGACTGGAATATGTTGGACTCTCAGTCCATGTATTTGAAGGAGTGCATTTTTTTGGGGAACTTAATCCTATAATCTTGTGAAATGGTCGATTATTATTAGATTGAGCCATCAGTTGTGTGTCATTGCAATGCATGTACCCATAGTCGCTGCTATTTCCGGCAATTGGTGTTTGTGTATTATTTACTGTACTGACAAGAGGATTCCATTGACTTGTGTTTGAGATAGAGCTTATTGTATTCAACTGATTAACGTCGGTATTAGTGCTTGCGTCACATGTTTCCAATCCACATGTAGTTAAATCTATAAAGACTGGGCTATTACAAGTCTTCCATTTTTGATGTTGGATATTTTCCCTGTTCTCAGAGGAAGATTCTTTAGGGTTGTTTGTACTTTTTTTCAAGTTGTCCATACATTTTTTATCCGTATGATTTGAACTTACTGTAGTTTGAGAAGAATCAGCACAACAGTGTTTAGGTGCGCAGCAGTGGATTTTCACTGGATTATTATTATGTCCGTTCTCTAGAAGCAAGATAAATGGTGGCAAATTTGGATTAGCGCGAAAATGTCCATGAAATAAAAATTTTTTATATAGGGTTTTAAGTTCATCATTGGTTAATGCATCTCCATTTAGTATTGTTTGATCTTTGCCTGAAGCTTTCGCAGGTTTCTTTCGCATAGTTTGTTTGTGTTTCTTTGGTTTTATTTTTGATGCATTTGTGCTTGGGTTTTCTGTAATCGTATCAACTCGTTTTTTTGCTTTTTCTAAAGATCGTAAAGAATATGTATTAAGAGTATGAACGCTCTTATCATTTTGCCTCTTACTTGTTGTCTTTGAGGATTTTCTCTTTTGACCTATTAAATTCATGTTTTTACTATCTTGGATCTTAGGCTGTCTATCTTTATGTTCCATTGTTGTTTGAACATCTGTTTCTGATTTACTGGCAATACATGTTGTTAATTTAACATTTGATGACTCATTAACACTTGCATTAACTTCAGTCGTAATTGAATTTTCACAGGTATTGCTTATGAATTTAGGATAACATTTTATTGATGGCGACATTTTATCCTCATGTGGCTTAACCATATTACGTGTATCATTATTGCTTGTATCATTAAGTTCATTTGGATTTCTTGATTTCTTTGTTTCACTTATATGATATTTTGCACTTAAATGTTGTGAATCGTTAATCAGTGATTGGTTAACAAACTTTTTTTGAGATCCACAACGTACTTTACTGTTACTTGAAGAATAGATACCATTTTCTCTATTTTCATGCACTTGCATGTTTGTAGTAATTTCTTGTGGAATATGACGATTTTGAATTAATATCCTTATATTTTGTGTATCTATCACTTTTGAATTTTCTTCCTCCATTAACTGATGGATTTCAATACCCTAATAAAAATAATTCGTATTCAGTTTTATTATCGTTGGTTGGCAGTAGAAGATTAAAAAAATATCTTGGGTGGTCAATCCTTACTTTTTATTATAGAAATATTACCAAATATGATTCTTCAAAAAGGAATGTAGATATACATATGTACATAAAAAAAAACTTACGCTTCATGAGTAATTTTCTGAAACCTTCAAGTGAATTTCGCTTATAACCATTTTACCAGTCTCTGTCGAATGTTTACTGTAATCTTGATCGTGCAAGGGCAGTTTTCAGTGTTTACTACATTCAAACGGTAAGATGTGACCAATGAAATCCGTGTATTTATCGTAAGGTTTTCCAAGCATATTTTTAAAATGTGTTACTTAACCGGAGAAAAATGAAAAGATATATTAACCAACGATATACCTGCAAGCATTTAAAAATCAAATTGAAATATTTAATGAATGCTAAAAATATGATCGTGCTGTATCTTTATTTTCAGGTTTAAAAAATGTAGATATCAAATTAGTGCGCCATTTGAAAACGAAATTGTAAAATGCGCGTTAAAAAAAGTAACTTTATTAAAAAATATATTATTGAAATTGCAACACACGTATATTTTAATTACAAAATTAAGGAAGTACAAGTGCTTACAAGCAAGGCATGCTTTTTGAATGTATAATAAATACCTCATAAATATGCATTAATAAATTATATAAATTGATCGCAGTAGTTTTGTTAGACAGTCTTTGTAAAATCAGTGATAGCAGTTCAAGCATAAGCTATGTTCGCCACCATCATACCTGTAATCAAAAAGTAATCAAATATGTTAAAGCCCAATGAAAGGTACTACAATTACTTACATAATGAGAGAACAATTTTTGCAGAATGTTTCAAAGCACTTTGAACAGTTAGCCAAACACGATGAACATAAAATTTTATCACAGTAACAACATTTTGTTGATTCATTTTGATCAATCATGCGACAACATCCGCATAGCCCTAAAGGAATATCCTGCAATATGCAAAATAAAATATCATTTTTAAATTCATTTTGTTAGAACTTTAGAATAGTTTACCTTTATATCTTTCCCTGTAGTCTCGAGTTGCAATTTATTATTTAAAATCATTTGTTTCAAATTTTGTTGGGATTTAGATTTATTAGTGCATAATACTTTAGGAGCAAATATCTCAGCAGGCTTTGTATCGATAGAATCATCATTTTCATTTTGGGCTAACTCTTTAGCTCCTAGCTTTAGTAGATTTAGAGTTTTATCTGCAAAGGAAATATTTTACAATGAAACATTTAGATAAATATGAATTCAAAGGAGAAGAACATAACCTCCTTACCGTAAACTTTCTTCATTCGTGCCTCTTTAAAAACACCATTATCAACTTGTTTTTGTCCCACGTGCACTTTCAATTGTGGTGACAAATTATCATCAAATGGACAAGCCCGTTTTGGCATTTTTTATCAATGTCGTACAATTTCTCGCCACACAAGAGAAAACCTTCGTTATGCATTCGAAAATATCCCTACTGCCATATTAAAACCAAGATGAAACATGGTTCTTGGCACAGAAATCGAATTGACTATCATATGCGACTCTTGATTATATTCTTTTAATAATAAATAGCATTCCCCATTAAACAATTATAGAATTCTTATCGCAGAAAAAATGATTATTAACCCAAACGCCTTCTAATGAAATAGAGTCAAATTAATTCCAAGAAATAAATAAGACTGTGTTAGTAATGTTTGTTTATTATTAATGTTGTATTATTATTTTAATACATATTTGATATTGGCCATCAACAAATATGTTACAATTTTTCACTTCCTCTTACGCGTTCATTTGTTTTTTGCATGAAAACTGCCGATATATTATATAATAATATATAATGATTAATAATCATTATACCTGATAATTATCAGTATTAATTTTAATACGGTAACTGTACATACATTGCAGCTATAGAGCTTATTCCATTAGGTAAATGACAAATAAATATGTAACAACTCAATCTTATGATTATACCTAACGCCTCGGCCACACCAAATCGATAACTACTAGCGATATTCCTATATATAAAAATTACCATTACAAAGCGTGTCTGACCGATTAAATCCCATCTAAAATGTCTCTAAAAACATTGGAGCATCCAAGAACATTTGCCGATTTGGCAGGACCGCGAGAGCTGAATCACATTATACATACACCATTACTGTAGTTTAAAGATGACTTCTTATACGTTACGTTACACGAAGAAAATTTAAGTTTGAAAATAAACTTTTTTTCTAAGTAATTCGAATGGGCGGGAGTGTGGCAGGGGTTTCAAGGGTGGGCAGGGACGGCGACCAATTCAATTATAGTCCGTCTCACTAATCATGTACATACAATATATAGGTAGCGTAGTGTTTTTGACATCTGCGTAAAAAAAAAAGTCACCTGAGGTGCGACCTTGACCTTTTTTCGAGGAACTGTATAGAGCATACGAAATTTCCCGAGGATGCTTTTATCGAGGTTAATCATGCGAGAACTTTGAAACCGACGGATAAAGCGATTGCAGCTAAATACTGCACATTTAATACTAGATCCATTTTTTCTCGTCCATCATTTTGTTCGAGAAGATCGAAGTACTAAAAGAGTCTGTAATTATCTAGGACATGCCCTATCCTACGTTATACGAAATTTTCCTTTTTTTCTCCTTGCTTTTTAATCAAACGTCGCGATGCACACTTGAATGTCTCGTCGGATGCGTTTAAATTTGTCATACGACATTCAGCGCTACATAGACACACCCACACTCCCCGATGAACAGCAATCGCTTTTGTAAGGATGATAAGAATCAAATTTTCAATACTTTCTTCGCACGGGCAGGCTGCCCAAAATGTTCCTCATGAAAAGTCACTATCTCGAGGATGTACGTCACACTCACAGCCGTTATTGTCAGTTGTCATGGACGCCACCGAATCTATTTATTAATTATAGCATGCAATTAAGCGGAGAACGCGGGTGCGGTGTATTTGAATATACGAGTGTCGAAGAGGTTTGCCCGTGCAAAGAAGACGCAAGAATTGCGAAAGCATTAAATGCAATATTCGTTGCTAAACACGCCATATTTATCTTCACATTTGTCTAATATATACGGGGACACTAAAAATCTCACTCAAAATTCCGCACGCGGATTTCTTTCAATTCAGTCGTCCTTTATGAGTAAATTATTTAACTAATTGTATGTACATATACAATGGCAATATAATACCATATCGGCGTATATCGAGCGCGGAGTAATAAGTTCGGAAATTTGCCGCTAGAGAGCCGTGAAATGCCCTTGTGCTATTTGGGCTGCTTTTACAAAGTCATATTCAGGAATTTCGCTTTTTTTTTTTTACTGTTTTGTCTTAATGATCAGCAGATACAAAGATTGGGTGGAAATTAAACAAAAAAGTAATAAAAAAGCAGCGCGTTGATAATTAACAGTTTGTCCTTAAATTTGAAATGTATACAGTGCCTGCGGTAAAACCCAAATAACACTTGAACGGTGCAGCGCGTTAAAATAAAAGGTTATAGTCGGATATCTAGTCTCTTTAGCTATTATGATTAAAGTAATGGATAGAATAATTATTGAAGAATATACGCTCACTTAAAACTTGACTAACTATAGCTTTGATACGTCTTGTGGCGACTCTACGGTCTAAGAAAAAACTCACGGCACTTTCTCGTCGTACCTTTTGTTTTATCTTGTTCCCAGAGGCCAGCGTGCACGCTCTCGCCTAGAGATTAATAATTTTAATGATAATTATATAAATATATCAGAAGCACAATAATAAATTATTTAAACATCAAGCGATGAGATATCTTACAATAGTAACATAGCTTCTGTGACACGACGGTGTACCAGACCTCGTGGATTAAGGTACGTTATGGAAAACATGGTGCCAGTAACAAAACGTTAACAAGAACATGCAATAAATAAATAGTTTGCAAATTGCTTATATAAATTGTATAAAAATTGCCTATATGCTAGCTTAATGCCTTAAGAAACTATATATATTATATGTATATATGTATATATTTGGAAATCGTTCGATATCAATTATGAAATACTAGTGTACATCGTTCACGTTTAAAGATCGATCAAATTTCAAATGGAAAGAATTTCTTTCTTTTTCTTTATCCTCCTTGGGCGAAAATGAAAAACACAGTTCGTCTAGCAGCCAGGAAACACATTGCTGGAAATGTGAAGTTACTTTTTTGTTCTCCTGATTACGTTTCTTTTGTCGAGGTTCTAATTTCTCTCAGAATAATAGTCTTTCGTACAGCTTAAGTTGACCGATCACAATGAACGTTGCACATTTCAAGGCTATCGTGTCACGTCGAATTAACGGAAAAAGTAAAAATTATTAAATAAAAGTACGTGCGATCCGTTAACCATTAACCAATAGCGAAGAAATAATGTTGCCAGATCAAGACGATGAAGCAAATCTACTACTTTTTGAAGACGCCACTATACAATACTAAATTCACCAGAATGTAAGTTAACTAGGTATTATTTTGTTTCGACCTTGGATCTGCTTTATCATAAAACCCTAATTTAATATGGCCGGTAATTTTTCTTCTTCTTTCATCATCCCTTCTTCCCTCACTTCACCCACATTATTAATTAATTATCATTTAATTAGTTTACGTCTATCCGCAATTAGTAAGTAGATAACCGCAAGCTTACGTCTTGATTTACGTTAATGCCATAATACCTAAATTCGATTGAATTCGTCTGGACTATCTAATCAATTTTCTTTATTATTATTAATATTATTGTTATTTACCGAACAACGCGTTTGCGCTGGCTATTAGTAATCTCGTAATTTTCGTACGTATTGCAAAGCCCGATTCGTCAACTCAATACTAAATTACGCCTTCGATTTTCTTCTCACCTGTGTGAAAGTGTGACGCAATGGAAGGCGCGTGCGCTCAAAAAGCACAATTATCGCGACCCCCCCCCCCCC